>NW_023270494.1:10534131-10631631 GCF_011800145.1 Mirounga leonina
GAAAGAAAGAAAGAAAGAAAGAAAGAAAGAAAGAAAGAAAGAAAGAAAGAAAGAAAGAAAGAAAGAAATTGGCTTCAGTATGAAACTTCCCTGGGATTTTGAATCTACAGCTGGAGAGAGATTGATAATTTTAACAAAGGAAGTGAACAGAGTGATCACGAATTTTCATTTACCAACCACAGGGTCTTTATGGAGGATTATGGGCATAATGCAACACCTGCTGGAAAATAAGATCGTTCAGGGCACCTGGGTGGCTCAGTTGGTTAAGCGACTGCCTTCAGCTCAGGTCATGATCCTGGAGTCCCTGGATCGAGTCCCGCATCGGGCTCCCTGCTCGGCAGGGAGTCTGCTTTGTCCTCTGACCCTATCCCCTCTCATGTGTTCTCTCTCTCTCATTCTCTCAAATAAATAAATAAAATCTTTAAAAAAAAAATAAACTAAGTAACATTTAAAAAAAAAAAAAAGAAAGAAAAGAAGATCGTTCGGACAGGTGCAGAGTGTAAAGCATAAAGGGGGTAGCTTTGAGCCACACTGCCCGGGTTCCAGTCCCGGATCCAGCACTTACTAGCTGCGAGGCATTGGGAGAGCCTCCTCACCTCTCTTAGCAGAAGTGGCTTCCATGTATTAACTAAGATAATACACATGAAGTACTTGGCACAAGGCCTGGCATGGTGAACACCTCATAAATGTCAGTGTTTGCTGTTAATACGGTGCTTCCTAAAGATAGCGTCTGCTTCCAAAGAGATGCTATTGGAAAGAGAAGAGCCTGAAAACCCTTTCTCCTTTCTGCTTTGTTCCAATGCACATCATTTCCCTTAAAAGAGGGTCGGTCCTGACATATTTAAATTTTTATTCCGCTAAAAACAAGTTCAACATCGTGGATATGACACGGTTGGTCCCACTCATCTGCTTAAAAATAAAAGAGCAACAAATAAGACATTTCGATGATGATGTGCCCTGGAAATCTTGAAACTTTGCTTTGTCTCTTGACCACCTTCCTCTTTCAAGAAAGATTCTCAGGAGAGCCTTGAAAAAAAAACAGAGTCAGACAGAGTCGGGTGTGAGCTGCCTACTTGCCGGTGGGGTGAGGATGTTGTTTATGTTTTAGATCCTGTTTTCTTCCTGGTTGAAATGCCCTGGCTACCAGGTGCTTCTTCCGCTGTTCCTGGCTCCTCCTCGGGGCTCAGCCTGCTGGAGGCAGCTTCCTGCACCCCCCGGGTGATTCTGGCCGCGAAAGATGGGCGAGAGCCAGTCAGAGGTTATCTCCCACTTGGGCTGTGGTTTCGAAGGGTCATCAAAATCTGGTAGAGTCGTTTAAGATGAGGGGCCACAGGCCACAGAGGGAAGACAGAGTCGTCGCTGAAGGAAAGTTCAGAAGGAAAACAAAAACAAAAACACCTAGGTGGTAGGAGGTGGACAGGGGAGAGGCTAAAGGGACCCCAAAGTCACATACATCAAGGGGGCACCAAGGAAAGTACAACAGCTTACCTGCCCCCCTGCCCCAGGAAAGGCAATGAATGCACAACACTCTATAAACGACTTCTAGATTTCTTTGCACATATCTGATGGTCACGTCGTTCCCAAGAACAGCTTCAATTTTGCTCTACAGCGTGAATAGCTTTTTGAATCCTCCTTCAAAGAAAGAAGGTATTATACCCTCCCTGGGATCACTAGTCTCCAAAACCGAGACACAAGGGACCATTTTTACTCCAAAAGGCAATACACGAGCTGATCAGAGCACAAGGATGCTTAACTTGGCACCTGAACTTCCTGTTTCTGCTCTGCCAAGCCTTCAAACCAAAGGCAAGAACCACTGCTCCCAAGTCCGCCTCCCAGACTGGGGAGGAGAGCAGGGAAAGAGAGGCTCACAGAGGTACAAGTGTGACCATCTGAAGTCCTACTAATGCAGGCCAACAATTCAAGGCCTGCCGGCAAAGAGGCAGCAGGGCTCTAGAAGCTACTTACTCAAGGAAATGCATTACCAAGGTGGTATCCTCTGAGTGATCAAGTTATTGACGGTAAAAGCAAAGACTTGACTTGGGAAGAGGGAAAATATCACCCGCTACACTTCCTCGAGGTTTGTCTCAGCCATTTCCCTTCACTACTCATGGCTTCCTTCCAGACGCAGACAGGCTCAAGTGACAGTCCTGTGATTCCAAAACAGGCCTGGTCCACCCACGCACTCACTGATCTCAAAGGCAAATCACAAATGGTAACCATAACAGCAAGATCCAGCGGTGCAATCAGTAATTTTTCTACTTGTTGACAAATTAGGAACACAAATGGGGCAGAAGAGGGGTGGTGTGGATGAGGGGATGTGATTTCTTAAGACAACTGTTGGGATTCCTTTTTATAGATTTCAGGACAATAGAGATTTGAGAATACACAGAACTGCTTTTACTTGGAATCAGTTTTTCTAGATTCGGGTAAAAACCTTTCCTAATCCCTAGGGTAATCACTTTCCAGTACCGGGATAAAATTACGCAGTTTCTAGAATTCAGGGAATTCAGAACTCTTCCCCCTGAGTTAGAACTAGAAGTGTCTAGGGAAAGGCATGTTTCCTACGAGGAGATTTTAGAGTCTCAAAAATGAGTGAGAAAAGTTACATTTAAAAAAATAAGGAAGACTCACTACTCTTAAAATATTAACCAATAAAAGAAAGAAATCATCATTGTTTTCACTCAAGCTGGCTTAAAATTTGAAGAATACTGAAGTGTTAGTCTTCCCCAAGTCTATCACAGTGTCTAATGCTCCACATTTAGGGATTTGTCTACTTGAGTCAGGACCTGAGTTGAACAAATGTTTATTGAGTGCCTAATATTTCTAAGCCCTACACAGTGGTCATACAGACCCAGTGCCTGACCACTAACTAGTGTTTCAAGTTGTTCCATAATAAATCATTGTTTTAAAAAGTCCTGAAACATTTTTAGCATCAAAATAACAACGATAGTAACATATTATAAACCACAAAATAAAGCAGTAACAGATTATAAACCACAAAATAAAACAGTATAAAACAGATTATAAAACACAAAATAAAATAAAAAATCCATAAGTCTAGATAGATAGATAGAGAAGGGAAAGTTTTTTTCTATCAATAGAATTCACACTGATACATATAGAGGAATAAAGAAATTCACTTTTAGTAACTACCATAGTAATAATTGTTACAGAGATGAATTATCAGTGGATGCTAAAACTACTGTGTGAAAGTTTAATAAGAGAAAAAGGGATATTTACATAGACTCAAAGTACCCTCCTGCAAGATACTTCTTGAATGTAAAGGGAAGCAGCAATTCTGCAGCAGAGAAAATCTAACAGATACCACCTTAACCAAAAGAATCAAAATTAACATCGCCAATAATGGGAAAAATAAACACCGAGTGTCTCCTGTCACTGAGAAGGACACAACATCACGTCTGGAGTTTTGTGGCAAAAATGTATAACATGACCCTGCTCATAACAAAACTTCAGACAAACCTAAATTGAGCTGTGGCCTACCAAACAAATGGCTTTATATTATATATCAAAAATTTCAAGGTCATGAACAATTAAAAAAAAAGATGAAAGAAATGTTTTATAGTGAAGGAGAATAAAGACACATAACAGCTACATATAACACATGAGCATGGGTAGGATACCAAACTAGAAAAAATGGTCTTTTTCTTTTGCAATAAAAGACATTGTGGGCAAATGAGAAATGTAATAAGATCCATCAACCACATTAGGGGTCAAAAATGTTTGCCCTAGAAGGTCAGATAGTAAATACCTTCAACTCTGCACACCATATGGTCTCTGACACGTCTATTCAATTCTACCATATTAAGAAGAAATCAGCCATAGACAAATGAGTGTGGCTATGTCCCAATACAACTTCACTTACAAACATAGATAGCAGGTCACATTCACCAGCTGTTGAACCACGTAATAGTATTAGATCACTAGTAATTTCCTCATTATCAAAATTTTAAAAATTATTCTGTAGTTCTCTAAGAGAATGTTTTTAGGCACTATACACTGAATTATTTCAGGGTAAAAGCTATGACACTTGCTTGCAACTTAGTCCCAAAAAGATAAGAAGGGAAAGAAAGAGAAGAAGAGTGGTAAGTGGGGTAAAATATGAATATCTGGGGAACCTGATGAAGGATACGTGGGAACTCTTTGTACTATTTTAGCAAATTTTCTCTTATTTTGAAATACTGTCCAAATAAACAATGAAAAGGCAAAAGGAAACCAATATCTATGAGACAGGGTAATGGCTTGGCACATCGCCCACCATGGACCTACTACCAGGCACACAGAAGGGGCTCAGTTAATGTCTGTTAAAGAAATTAACCAATCTGCTAATTAATCTTTTTAGATATTCACTGGAGGAATGACACACAGGAAATTAAGTTTGGAGAAATTGAAAAAAAGAAATGAAGTGTGAAGGCCTCCTCCATGGACAATGCCAGGCACATGGCAGGGGGAGGTAGAAGTGGGACAGATAGGACAGGAACAAGACAAAAATGCCGTGGACAATGCCAGGCACACGGGGGCGAGGGGGCGGGGGGTAGAAGTGGGACAGATAGGACAGGAACAAGCCAAAAATAGCAGCTGGCCCAGAGCATTGGGGATTTCCTCCAGGGAGGGCTGACTTCCACACACCAACCTGAACTCAACTGGTGCTCACTTTCTTACCAGACATAATTTTAAATGATGCCCCTCCGGCATGATATGCATAAATATTCATAAATACGTTCCTCCTGCCCTGTCTTGTGAGCAAAACACATAACGCATAACTCGGGAGGGAAATTGCTTCGACATTTTGTCCTTCTCAACTCCCCCATGGTGGGGGTTGTCTGGGCATTTCAAAATCCACAGGAATATTTTGCATAACACAAAGAGCTGTCAAACATCACAACCAAAGCTCTTCCAGATATAGGTGACTGGGATAAGAATCATAAAATGGTGGAAATAAAATCTTTCCATCTAAGAGAGTTTCCACGGCAGTATTTGGAACCATGATAAAAATTTGGATAATCATTCTGATATTAAACAAATTTGGAAAATATCTAATAGGTTCACTTACGGTTTGATGAAGTAATGAGGAAAACCCAAAATATGGGTGGCTGGACTCGGCAAAGGTTAATTTCTTGCTCAGAAGGCCAACGCAGAATTTTCTCCAGGCAATCTGTTTCTATGCTCCTTCCATCTTGTGATGCCACCATCTTGGCTCCCAGGGCCTCTACAGCATGGAAGGAGAGAACTGAATGGTCACAGAGGAACTTCTTTGGCTAGGCATGAAAGTAGCAGAGATCACTTCTGCTCACATCCCATTTGTTAAAACTGGCCAATGGTTCCAACTTAAAGACACGTGGGGCTGGGAAGTGGAGACAGGACAGCACTGATATTCTGTGAGTACAAGTCAAAGTCACCTCTGCCACCCATTCTCTTGTGGCTCTTGTTTAGTAATAGACAATGCAACATGTCAAGTTCACGCCATAATACATCACTAAACCACATCCTGAGACTTGACTTCCCTGTTCTTACCCTAAAGCAAACCCTACAAACGTCACATGCAGTTTGGTATTAAAGTGATAGCCTTTGGGAAGGCACATGTGGAATTTCTTTGTGACCGAACCAGTTGCAGAGTTGATTCGGTCGTTCTTGTTGGTGAGACAGGTGGTGGAGAGGCACAGGGGAGTTGGGTGGCTTCTTATTTCTCTTGTAACTGAGCTTGGAAAACTACTCGGCGGCAAGTAAACAGAACACCACTGTCACCGTCATAATAGTGCAAAAGGAAAACATCCCAGGGAGAAAGAAATTAATAAATTTCTGACATTCCAAGGTGTGAAAGGAAGCAATCTGACGTCTGAAAGCCGGAAAAAAACAATTTCTTGGCCCATGCTGCTCACACACACTGAGGTCACCTTGAGAGTTATCAGGAGTCAAAAATAAATGAAATTAGAAGTCTATTTTAAGTGATATCTTGTGCCCAAAAACCACAAAGAAGCATGTAAAGACCTGGACATTTTCTCTCTCCCCTATGTGAAAATCCTCAGTAAGACTCCATTACGCCAAGGTGGTTGTTCATCCAGGTGAACACTAGAATAATAGGATAATTCCCATGCAAACAAACATATTGCCCACCATATATCATAGAAACCATAAAAGGGAAAGCCTGAGAATGTTTACTCCAAGCTGCAAAAATGATGAAAAGTCATTACTCAAAAAAATTAGGTGAACTGAAAAGAAAATCCTTACTACGACGAATGTCACAAGGAAGCAACGGAAGTAAAACGAGCTTTGCCTTGAAGTTCAAATGCTCCTGTGGCATAAAAATTACATCTCTGGGGAAGATCACAGTTTTAAGATGCTAAACTTTTACAAATAAAAGTCCTTCTCACCTTATGACTTAAAGAGGCAAAAAAAATAAAAAAGAAAGTTTCCCTGTATAAGCAGAGAACACATTCCCTAAAATGCCACCATTGCACATTTTTTTTAATTAAATTTCATCTTCATGGGCATGTTCTCTCTCTCTCTCTCTCTCTCTATCTATCTATCTCTTTCTCTCTCTGTCTCCCTCCTTCCCTCCCTTCCTCACACACACACACCCTCACTGGAATAATATCTGATGTCACTGGTGAGTTATTAATCAGAATATGTTTTTAATATAAATTTAGTGTGGCAAATGGGAAAGGTGGTAATATGGATCAACCAAAAGGGAAAGATACTGAGAAAAAAGAAGAAAACAGGAAATGGCAGAAAGATTTGTATCCTGCTTCTGCCATTTGTTAGTGCCGAGGTCAGAGATAAACTACATTACCTCACCAAAGACTGTCGTCGATCTTCTACAACATGGGAATGAGAGTCTGGACGCTAAGATATGTGGAAGGACTAAGTTACAGAATATCTGTAAAAGGACAGTGCTGGCCACAGATTTTCTCACTTCCCTTCCATCAAGGATATATCATCAATATCACTGTGAAAACCTGCTAACCACCCATAAGTGTGTTAAACAACCAATTGAAAAGGAGTAATGACTAGAATACCCAGAATTAAGTGAGGAGTCACTGACTGATAAAGAGGTAAAGAAAGGAGAAAAACAAGATGACAATAAGATGGCATTGGCACTTAGCAGGACAAACTGATCTGTATCTGGCCAATAGGATACTAGAATATCGCTACACCCTCATCCTTTCCCCTTCAGGTCATAAAGTAGAAACCAGCTGAAAAGTATTTGCTTACCATGTGGGGTTTTGTTTTTTGAAGATCAATTTATTTATTTGAGAGAGAGAGAGAGCATGAGCAGGAGGGGCAGAGGAAGAGGAAGAGAGAATCTCAAGCAGACACCACGCTGAGCATGGAGCCCCATGCAGGTCTTGATCTCACCACCCTGAGATCACAACCTGAGCCAAAACCAAGAGTTGGATGCTTAACCCACTGAGCCACCCAGGTGCACCAATTTGCCATGTGGTTTTAAATGATCCTTAGAAAATATTGCAAATGCAGTCAGTCACCCAATGGACTCATGATGTTGGCAAGTTATTGAACTCTTCTGAGTCTTGCATTCCTCATATATAGAGGAGTAATGATTATTGTGAAAATGAGAGGTAATATAGAGACCCTAGTGCAGTAACCAGCAGAATTTCCTTAGATTCCACTGATTTCCTTACTTCATACATCCAATCCATGAGCAAGTCTGTGGCCAGTACCTTCAACACATCCCAAAGCCATCCATTTCTTCCCGTCTTCACTTTGGCCAATGTAGTCTTGCTTTACAATCTGATATTCACATAGTACATTAGTCAGGGGTCTCCAGAAAAACAGAAACAATAGGATGTGTGTGTGTGAATGTGTATAAATGGAAAGAGAGATGTATTTTAAGGAACTGGCTCATATTACGGGGAGGCTGCCAAGTCCAAAGTCTGCAGGGTTCAGCAAGCTAAAGACCCATGGAAAAGGTGACGTTGTAGCTCCAGCCCACAAACAGTCTGAAGGCTCAGTTTCCTCTTCCTAGAAATACACTGTCTTTTTTCCCCTCTTAAGGCCTTTGGTTGATTAAATCAGGCCCACCCACATAATGGGAGGTAGTCTATTGGCACTCAAATAACATCTATTATTTTTATTAACAATTAATTTACATCCTTTATTATGATGATGACTTGTATCTAGTCTTCGACAACCACATCCATACTACCTCTGGATTACTCTTTTTTTTTTTTAAAGATTTTATTTATTTATTTGAGAGAGAGAATGAGAGAGAGAGAGAGAGAGCACATGAGAGGGGGGAGGGTCAGAGGGAGAAGCAGACTCCCTGCCGAGCAGGGAGCCCGATGCGGGACTCGATCCCGGGACTCCAGGATCATGACCTGAGCTGAAGGCAGTTGCTCAACCAACTGAGCCACCCAGGCGCCCCCTCTGGATTACTCTTTAGTGATAGATACTGAATGTATCCTTAATCCTACTGTCGTGATGAGTTGGTGAAATCTAAATTCTACTATATGAGGAGAAGATGGATTATTAAGGAATTAAGAACAAGTGTTATCTTGCAAAGCTTAATATTTCACATATTAGCTTACCTAATTGTGGATATAAAGAATAGAGCCCTAAAATAGAGTGTGCCACACACACAGCATGAGTTAGAAATGACTCAATAACCCTGTGTAATTCAGGCTGAAAGAACCATGTCAGTTGTAGGTATTCCAATAAGTAAAGGTGGGCTCCGAGTTCCTGGATTACCTCGTTATTTGACTTCATTCCTTCCATCATTTGTGCATGCAGACACCTAAGAGCGCTTCAAAATCTGTATTTGGCAGAGAAAATGAACCTCTTTGGAAATTCACTTTCTATATAATAGAAATACAAAAGTTCTAGCTTCACTGTTCACTGGGGAAATGAAAACATGAAGGTAGTAGACACTGGGTAGTGAAATAAAGTAAAGCCCTGAATTGACTGACTTTTCATATTTTATTTTATCTCTATCATATTCAATTAAAGCTCTGAACGTGCTAATCAATATGACTTTGTTGCCGAGATGGTCTTCTTTTTTTTAAGGAATGATGGAGTCTCATTTTCATTCACATAAAGGTCACCCTAGAAGTGAGAACCTGGTAGAAAATTCTCAGAGAAGCTTCTACTGCTGGGAGTTCCTGTGGACTTCTTCCTGAGACCCTCCTCAGCATCTCAGCCTCCTGCTTTCTCTCCGTTTAGCCTGAAACCTTCACATAAGCAGGCACATCTGATCATTTTCGTTTTTAACCTGTGAGGATGGTTTCTTTTTGCCACCAAATTATTCTTTCCAAAATTGATAATTTGATGAAGACACAGGAACAAAATTACCTATTTCTTTTTCAGAAAAAGATCCTAAAGCAGAAAACAGATTGGCCATTCCTTGGTACCCACGTGACATCATGAGAGACATTTCCCTGCAGAGCATTTATTACTTGGAAGCAGGTGGGGGAAAGAGAACTTCTCATTCTCTTCTTTAGAGAAATGAAACCAACTCAATATCCGGTCCATTTTGGTGAGACCACTGCTGAGCCCCAAACCCCTGAGCCCACTTTATCTCTTTGCTCGGCACTGTGAAATAGGTATTATTATTCCCATTTACAAACTTGGGCAAGTGATTTAAACTTCTCTGAGTCTCAGCCATAGGAGACAGATAGGAGGATTAAAATTGTTCTGTCTAGCTCCAAACCTGCTTAGGAACAAGTTCTACATTCAATGACCAAAAAAAAAAAAAAGCCATCCAGTGGAAAACACACACACACAAAAAAACAGCAATCATAAGCAAGAAGACTGGTTGGTGAAGCTACTTAAAAAAACATTTTTCATGTGTGTAGCAACAAAAAAGAAATCAGAACACTGGAATGTAAATGACAAACTGGGAAGATATTTGTATATCTAAGAGAAAAAAATTAATGGAAAATGATACTTATGAATCAAGGAGTAAAACCTCATAACCTCATGGAGGAAAAGTGGAAAAAGACAAAAATTAAACCATTAAAGACAAAATATAAATAGCTAATAAATACATTTAAAGTTATTCAAGCTACCCAATAGCAAAGATGGTTAGCGTGACAAAGATTAAAACAAATGAAACCCTCTATTGGCCAGAGGTTGAGGACATGGAAATTTGCATATACCACTGGAGAAATTTTCAGTGGGTCCAGTTTTCTGCGGGATGGTGCTCAATGTACAGCAAAATTTTACATGTGTATGCTTTTTGAGTCAGTAATTTCACATTTAGAATTTAAAGTATATTTTTTTTTGCACAGCAAAAGAAATAGTCACCAAAACCAAAAGACAACCGACACAATGGGAGAAGACATTTACAAATATCAGATAAAGGGCTAGTATCCAAAATCTATAAAGAACTAATCAAACTCCACACCCAAAGAACAAATGATCCAATCAAGAAATGGGCAGAAGACATGAACAGACATTTTTCCAAAGACATCCAAATGGCCAACAGACACATGAAAAAGTGCTCAACATCGTTTGGCATCAGGGAAATCCAAATCAAAACCTCAATGAGACACTACCTCACACCAGTCAGAATGGCTAAAATTAACAAGTCAGGAAATGACAGATGTTGGCAGGGATGCGGAGAAAGGGGAACCCTCCTACACTCTTGGTGGGAATGCAAGCTGGTGCAGCCACTCTGGAAAACAGTATGGAGGTTCCTCAAAAAGTTGAAAATAGAGCTACCATATGATCCAGCAACTGCACCACTGGGTATTTACCCCAAAGATACAAATGTAGTGATCCAAAGGGGTATGTGCACCCAGATGTTTATAGCAGCAATGTCCACAATAGCCAAACTATGGAAAGAGCCAAGATGTCCATCAACAGATGAATGGATAAAGAAGATGTGGTATATATATACAGTGCAATATTATGCAGCCATCAAAAGGAATGAAATCTTGCCATTTGCAATGACATGGATGGAACTGGAGGGTAGTATGCTGAGCAAAATAAGTCAATCAGAGAAAGACATGTATCATATGACCTCACTGATATGAGGAATTCTTAATCTCAGGAAACAAACTGAGGGTTGCTGGAGTGGTGGGGGGAGGGATGGGGTGGCTGGGTGATAGACACCGGGGCGGGGGGGCGGGTATGTGTTATGGTGAGCTCTGTGAATTGTGCAAGACTGTTGAATCACAGACCTGTACCTCTGAAACAAATAATACATTATATGTTAAAAAAAAAAAAAAGAAGATAGTAGGAAGGGAGAAATGAAGGGGGGGAAATCGGAGGGGGAGACAAACCATGAGAGACTATGGACTCTGAGAAACAAACTGAGGGTTCTAGAGGGGAGGGGGGTGGAGGGATGGGTTAGCCTGGTGATGGGTATTAAAGAGGGCACATACTGAATGGAGCACTGGGTATTATACGCAAACAATGAATCATGGAACACTACATCAAAAACTAAAAAAAAAAAAATTAAAAAAAAAGAACTTAAAACATTTTTAAGGTTTATTTATTTATTTGAGAGAGAGAGAGCGCACAAGTGAGGGGAGAGGCAGAGATAGAATCTCAAGCAGCCTCCCTGCTGAGCACAGAGCCCGACACAGGGCTCGATCTCACTACCCATGAGATCATGACCTGAGCCGAAACCAAGAGTCCCACGCTTAACCAACTAAGCCACCCAGGAGCCCCTCACATTTAGAATTTAATTTGAAGAATAAAGATAGAAAAATTCACTAAAAGTATAAAAAAATTAGTTGCAGTGATATATTGATAAGAGTCCCCCAAAAGTTCATCAAGAAACACCCGATTAATTACAAGAGCCCTAAAATGGATACCAGCATTGAAAAGAATGCGTGGGACTCACCCAGGTTTCACTTTCATCTTTTTATCTTTCTATTCTCTTTGAATTGTCTATACATATATATTCACTTCAAACTCAGGGATAACAAACTATAATTTTCAAGCCCTTTAATACACCTGGTGCTTTACAATTTACAAAGCACTTTCCCAGATTTTATTCCCCAGTAAAAACGAGGTCTCCTGGCCAATGAAAGTACCACTTTGCATGGTTTCACGCCAAAAGCAATCAGTTCTCTTTGCCTGCGAATTTCTTTTAATTACTTCAAAAAAAGGAAGTAGGCTACTCGGGTTCACCCAGATATTTGAGTTCAGCAACCATGATCCAGGGAAAATGGGCTTTTCTTTTATTTCATTCCCCTTGAGCATCTTCGAGACCCTTTGAATAGACAGCTGCCTCTTGCAGGAGATCTCCCTGCTTTTGCACCACAAGGAGATGCATTGTGCCCCCTGAAGAGCTGTCCTGTTTGCAGGACCCAGGGAGTTGAACTTGTCTGTGTCTTCCCCAGGCTCCGCTGGGCAGACCTTTCATGTGAGCAGGAAGGAAATGACTGACAACTTTCTCGTCTTTATGGAAGGCGGACTTTATTTCCAGCTCCCAGGTCAAAAGGTGGCGGAAAGAAAACAAAACCACTAAGAGATAAAGGCTAAAAATAATGCCCCGTAGGGTGAATCAACACAGTTTGGGACCCTGAAGACAGCAACAAGGCAAGGATGTGCGTAGGGCTAAATCTGCGTCATCCTTAACAGGTGGTCGTGACCAGAAGCAAAATGCCTGGACAGGAGAGGAAGAGGCTCTGCAAACAGGTGTGCTGGGGGGAAGGCGTGGGGCGGGAAGAGGAAAAAGCCATTTAAACAAGCCTGGGCTTGGAGCCCAGACACTTTCCCAGCAGGCCACCTCTGGGAGAGCCCAAGGGTTAGGCATGAACTGGGAAGGAGCTAAATTTGATCTGGGGTTTTGTGGTTTGTATGATGTACTTTGAGTTTAAAATAGAAATCAATGTGTTTATGCAGTTGGGCTTTCTTTCTCTCTGCTTTTAATTGTCACTTTAGGAGAAATAAATCTATGATTCACAGACTAATGCCAAAAAAAAAAAAAAGGAGTTCTCATTTGGTGATTTCCTATTTTATAGGAAGCAATGAGAGAATAAGTTTAAAAATCACACTAAAGACATCCGCAATGGACTTTTGATGATGATGATGAGTATAAAGATGATTTATTTTATTTATAAGCACTTACGCTTCTAGCAACGTTCCAGTTTGGACATACAACCATCTGAGCGATAGATATGCTGGTTATTATCAGCCATATTTTACAGTTTAGCAAAATGAGATCGGATAAGTTAAAGGATTGTTTGTGTCTTTGTAGACTGAGCTATAATAATCACACGTGCATACACACGCACACACACACACAGACACACACACACACAGGCCAGTCAGAATCATTATTTCTCTAGCTGTACGGTTGGGTAGACCTCCAAATGAGAAAGTTGGTATTAGATCTAAGGAGCATAATGCCAAAAGTAATACTCAACACGGGAAGTATGAGAAAGAATCTAGCCCACCTGGATTTAGTAACAGCTAGATCCCATAGGGATCTGAGCAGCACCACCTTACCAGGACTTTCCAACTATCTGCTACATATCTCTACCAGGATGTCCTACTGGCACTAGACATCATGCCTACATGTGTGAGATGGGACTGGTCAGCTTTCTTTATCCCCTTTACCCCTTTCTCGTCCTTCCTTCCCTTTCTCTGTTAACATCAACTTTTTCCCCAGACTCTGGGAAACAAATCCATTTCCGATTTCTCTACCTCCCTTGCCTTCTACATTCAACCCAACCCTCTTGCTTCATCCACTGAAATGACTCTCATACGTGCCTTTCTTATATCCTGATTTAGAATATCATTCCTCCCGCCCCAACAAATGCAATAATTTCTAACCTCGTCCCACCATCTCCAGGTCTATTCCAGTTCCCATCTGTCTCACGTACTATTAGAGCCAATCTTTCCTTAGATGTGACTATAACACCACCCCACTCAACATCCTTCACTTGCCATAAAATAAAATCTAAACTCATAAGCCATGACAAATAACACTGAAAGCCCATTTTCCTCTAAATATACACTCGTAGTGCCTATCACACAAATTCCTACATCTCCCTGCTTTGTCTATAGAAAAGAGCATCCTTAACACCCAGTCGGATGTTTACTACTGAATGGAACCCCCTCACTTCTCTGAGCCATTAGACATCCCATTCTTCCCTTCTGTCCCCCACTACACTTGGCACCTCCCTTGCACCAGTTTATCACATTGGTCTTTTTTTTTTTTTAGAGTGAAAGATTGAAGGAATGAGTGGGAGGAGGGGCAGAAGGAGAAGCAGACTTCCTGTGGAGCAGGAAGCCCAATGCAGGGCTCAATCCCAGGACCCCAGGACCATGACCTGAGCCAAAGGCAGACGCTTAACTGAGGGAGCCACCCAGGTGCCCCATGACTTCCCAGTCAAGCAGGCATAACACCTCACCACTCATAATTTTCCAGGTGATGATGATGATGAAAGTGACAGCTATCAGTACTAAGCATTTATTCTATGCTAAGGACAGTGAACACATTTTCTAGCTCACAACTACCCTGTGAGATTTATTTGTCATAGTCACATTTCACAGAGAGGAAACTGAGGACAAAGAGCCTCTTCAAAGCTGCACAGATGGGAAGCAAAGAAGAGATAATTGGAACTATCATACTCTAGAGCATGGTCCTGATGAGCTATAACCATACTGGTGGGTTTTCACAGCTCCCCGGCACAGTACAACCAGGTTCCCTAAAGAGGTAATAAATTTTCATCGAGACATGTATGTCCTCTTGCCCAGCCTCCCCTTGAGAATAGCTAAATTATGCCACGACTGTTGTAAATCAGGGTTTGGGATCGCTGTGAGCTGAAACAAATCCAAATCTAGGGCACCTGGGTGGCTCAGTTGGTTGGGCGACTGCCTTCGGCTCAGGTCATGATCCTGGAGTCCCGGGATAGAGTCCCACGTTGGGCTCCCTGCTCGGCAGGGAGTCTGCTTCTCCCTCTGACCCTCCCCCCTCTCACGCTCACTCTCTCTCTCATTCTCTCTCTCTCATATAAATAAATAAAATTTAAAAAAAAAAATCCAAATCTAGAGCACAAACCTAGAATTGGGATCACCAAAGAGGCCAAGGCTATGGCAGATTGACGAGTTGGCAGGAATGGAATCTAATAGGCATTGGAGCTGGAAAGCTGACTTGGGACAGAGGAACAGACACATGAATAGGCACAAGGTTTGGACAAGCTAGTGGTAGACTCAGGAACAAAACAAAAGCCTGGCCAGCAAGAGGTCCCGGACACCAATAACAAGAATGGGCAGGGAGTCAAGTTCAAGAAAGCCCAAGGCCAGAGCTCCAGTATGTGCCAACATTTGCTTTCCCTCTTGATGTGTTAGAGGTTTCTGAGAAGGCAGGATGCAATTCTGAATGTTATCTGACTTGGGACTTTTAGGTAAAGATAAGTGGGAGATCCTGCCTGGAGACGGGGCTGGTGGGAAGGCTGCTGGTTCAGAAACTTCTGATAATTTATTCCTATATTCCCAAAAGCACATGACACAATGGAAAGTATACAGTAAACGCTCCATTAACATTTGCCGATTACCTGATAGATCACAGAGCTGGTCTGTTTGCTGTTCTCTTATGAGCAACAATAAATCAAGGCTATTCATGTTCCTCTTGCTCAAACTAGCACAACAAATCAAAAAAGGACTCAAAAGAAGCCAATTCCTTTGCTCCGTGCAGAGCTGAGCCCCAGGGGAGGAAGAGCACTCTGCTTCCTAAGCCGGGGTAACTGGAAACGCCATCTCTCTTTGAGAGAGTAAGCAAAGAGTCCCTGCCTAATTTCGGAGCAAGGTAAGAATTCGCCAAGATGTTACGATTTCAAGAAGCAGTGGAGAAGTAAGTGCGAGTACAATCAAAACTAGATTACTTCCAGAAATTTCCACTCCGCTCCATAAATGTACTTCGAAAACACATCTTCTTTCCCAGATAAGAAAATTCATCGTATGTCATCATCAAATTTCCCAAAAAAGTCCAACTTATCTGTGATGAGTGTCAAAATTCAAAGCCAATTGTTCACTCCTATCAGGGCCCTTTCTGAAATCTGAAATTCCCCTGTGAGCTGGACCTGACAAGATACAATCTGCCACGAGAGATGGCAGGAGAGTGGGGTTTATCTTTAGCTATTTCCGCCTGTACCCTTTGCTCTCTGATCCCTCGAAATGAACTCACTCTACTTATAATGGTAGCCAGCAACCAAAGTCATCAGGGAAAAGCCTATTTTTCATTATTTTTTGAAACACCTAATATTTATTTTAGGATATTTTAGGATATAGAAGGCTTAGAACCTTAAATGAAATATCCCCCAGCGTGGGTCACATTATAAGATATTTCCTTTCTGCTGAACAAGAATATAAAACTTTAAAGCCCATGAACAAAATTAGTATTTTTTAACTGGGACATTTTAGTTAGTTGGTCCTCTAATGGTCACTAATGTTGTGATCAAATCATTGTTCTCCATAAGAGAATTTGTTTAGCATTTGTTCTTCTAATGATTTTAAGAGTAAAACCAATGCATTTCATGGCTACTCAAATGATACACGTGGGTTATAACCAGATATCGGTCAGGTATCAGCCACTGAACTAGCAACACAGTCACTAAAATCCATAATCGATACCAACACCTTTGGCCGTAAAGAATATGTCCTAAGCTTTGCCATAAACTAATGCCACAACGTTAAATTTGCACAACTGTGTCTATCATCTATCAATCTATTAAAAAATAATACATCAAAAACTAATGATGTATCGTATGGTGACATAACATAATAAAATAAAATTTAAAAAAATTAATAAAGAAATGGTGGGTAGAAGAGAAGGTTCTCAGTAAAGTCTAAAATATAGGTTAAAAATTATTTTTTTCCTTTACTTACCCGTAGGGAAAGAGACGAAGGTTAATAGAGTCTAATTGTCCTATCGGAATCAACACAAATTTCCCCTGATTGGACACATGCTTATCCTGCAATACTCCGGTGGAGCAATTTGCCTCTCGGGCTAAGTAAAAGGAATACCGTGGGTCTACTTAGGCAAGTGCATACCCAAAAACTGTGTCTACCAGTCCTAACTCTGCTAGCCAGCCAACCAGTCCTATCTCCAATAGGCAGCCAACTCATCTTAGACATTCTTGGAATATCATTTCTTGTCCCTCTGCCTGGGCAGAAAATCAAACGGACAACAAACACCTGAAATCCACACCATCATTCTTACCACACAGCAGCATCACAAAAACCTAAATATCCATTTGTAGATGAGTGCACATACAGAGTATGGAATGCGACACTGTCCTTTTAGGCAAAAATGTGGTTCTGGATGTACTGACATGCAAGGAGCTTCCAGAGAAACCCCTGACATGCTACAAGCAAGTTTTAGTTCATGTGTACAGCGGGGTACCCTTTACAGAAAGCCCAAATCACAAAAGAGCACAGAGGAGACCCTCTAGAAGGATACACAGATCAGGTTAGACTACCGGGGTGGAGGGTAGCCATCACCAATGGCTTGGGGTTGATCTGTAAGTTTTCACAGTGAAAAAGTACTGGTGGTATTTCTTGCATAAGTGTCCTCTGCTCCCCTCCCTTCTGCCAACAAGGGTTTCTGCCTAGACACGGTAGCCAGGTTGAATTACGAACAGGGCAGCTCCCAGGATCACACCCACCAAACCCCCAAGATGAGCCATCCAGTCCACGTGGGACATAACCACGTGTCCATCTTCTTGGGAGATTTCTCTTAGCACTCCGGTCTGGCTTTTGAAAAGCCATTCTTAACCTGCAGAGTCCAGTGGCTGTTGGTTTTATCATTTTAACTAATTTTTGTGAGAATCGTCCCTCTCAATCATTTCGTTGCTCATGCTACTATTTTGTTGCTCTAAGACCCCCTGGGATCCCTCTGTTCTCTGAAGCTTCCTCTGCTGGCCCCGTGCACCAGCGTCTCTTTTTGGGAATTAACAAATCTTTTTTTGTAGGTTTACCAAGCTCCTTAGTGCGCTGTTGTGCATAAACTGGAATTAAAAACAACAAAAACCTACGCCTTTGTACTTCCTCCAGTTTACCAAGGCTTCTCCATAGGAGAATCGACAACAGCAATAATTCATAATGATCCTCCAAGTAAACTAATAATGCAGACCACACTAATACAACTTGGTAAGTCTAGAACCATGCTAATGACCACACAGCGGTTACAAAATTAATGTTCTCCCTGACCTCTGCATCCAAAAACATCCCACAGCACTTCATGGTTTTCAGATATCAAGAAGCCTTTGCCCTCCTCATCACCAATTTGCTGACTGCTCCCAGAGAGCACAAATGGCCAAGATAGGAAGTGTGTACCTCAAACTGGAAAATTACAAATATGTGAACCAGCTTTTGAAATTCCCCTTCACCCTGGACCAGAGCCAGAACACCAAGTCTTACACTTCCAGCCACGCATGAAAGATGTTTGGGGATTTTTCTAATCCAAGACCCACAGGACCTGATCATGTTGACTCCCAGGGGACAGAGCACTGAGTGAAAGCATATCTTGATCTTGCCACAGTCTGATTTTTATATGGTTCTTTTATTTATTCAAATGTGTACTAACAGCCAACCACATATGCAATTTTACTGCATCCCATGAAGAAATAGGATAAAAGATTTGAGTCCATCTAGTCCATCTTTATTTTTGTAGGTAAGGATTTAAATTATAAACCTGATACAGAAAGAATCTACAGGTCTGACATTGAGCATTATTCAAAGACAGGTAAAAAGCATGAAACACCATCAAATCTGACAACTCACCATACATGAGCTTATAAATATGAAAACACCCGGTCAATTCTAAAGGGCTTTGCAAACATAAGACCTGATTTTCAAGGTTATCATAAAAGGTCTAACGAGGACTTTGACCTAAGCATATTGTATAGCAATGAATGGAATTTTGGCAGCACAGACGATATTTTTTTTTAATTATTACTCATTGTTATTAATACAAATAATTTACATAACAGCTCCTCGTGGGCCAAACACTCATGTTTGATATGGACTTACCAGGAAGAACTTCCAATTTTCTCAGCCTGCTTCCTCTTCCCCTCCCCTTGGACCCCAAAGCCACACAGGATGAGTCAAGCAGATCACGTGTCTGTGGCACTCTGTGTGTGTGTGTGTGAACCAGCATGTGTAGTCATCACGCTCTCCTTGAGGGGATTTGCACTAAAAGGATGGTAAGGAAGGAGCAAAGCTGAGTGTCAGAGTTGACTTCCAATCAGGATATCCCACCTGGATGCAAGCCAGCTTCCGCTCCTTTGAATTCAGCAAGAAAGACGTGACCTTTCTTACAAATCGACACACAAGCTCCTCAGCATGGCCACCAGCCACCAGGGGCTTCTGCCTTGAAAAGGACTCTAAGTCATTTGGTAACAAGTGAATTCCTGAAAAAGACCTTCCTTTGGCAGCAAAGTCTGAATATTCCAAGTGGTAGAATGAAGCTGCTTAGTCATTCCCTTAAACATTCCCTTTAAAAAAAATAAATAAAAAATAGAAATAAAAACTCACTTTTAAATATCTCTTGAATGATTACTCTCAGGAGCAGTGAGAACCTGGATAGTGTCATACATTGTTGATGAGAGGGTATGCGGGTAAAACCTTTTTAAAAAGTAGTTTGGCCTTATTTGACAATACATGTTAAATACTTACATGCTATTGAAGATGTTCTGAACTTTTGACATAGAAATCCTGTCTCTAGGAATTTATCCTAAGTAAGCATCTATAATGTCACAAAAATTCAGCTACAGAAACAACTTTTTTTCTTCTTTTTTTTTTATTCTTATGTTAATCCCCTACATTACATCATTAGTTTTAGATGTAGTGTTCCATGATTCGTTGTTTGTGCATAACACCCAGTGCTCCATGCAGAATGTGCCCTCCTCAATACCCACCACCAGGCTAACCCATCTCCCCTCCCCTCTAGAACAGAAACAGCTTTTATAAAGTATTTACTAGGGGTGCCTGGATGGTTCAGTCAGTTAAACATCTGTCTTAGGCTCACGTCATGATCCCAGGGTTCTGGGATCAAGCCCCGTGTAGGGCTCCCTGCTGAGCAGGGAGTCTGCTTCGTGCTCTCTCTCTGTCAAATAAATAAATAAAATCTTTTAAAAAAAATAAAAAGTAAAGTAGTTAATAGGAAGGAAAAATTGAAAAACATCCTACAGACCCAAGAATAATGGCCAATGACATTAACAAGAGTATATCCATACACAAGTATACTCTGCTATTATTAAAGAATGGGAATGTGTAAGAGGAATAAAAGCAAAAATGTCCCCATTTAGAAATATATATATTTTGTAAATTGTATATATTATGTCAGTTGATATACTGTGTGTTTTGGATGTGGACAGAAGGAAATGTGTGTGCCCACGCACACACACACACAGAAAGTCAACACCCTAAAATGTTGACAATAGAGACGATCTCTGAACATTGGGGTTGTCGATGCTTTTCTTTTTCTTCTTGCTTATCTACATTTTCTACCTGAAAATCTCATTTTTGCAATGATTTTTTTTTAATTGTGTTCAAAATTAGTCACCCAGGGAAACAGAGGACCGTTTTGGCTTCAGTTTGGTTGGTTGTTCACATCAGATTTTTTTCCTTGTTTCTCGTTCTTGTTGATGTTTTGTCTGTTTGCTTGTGGTTTTATAGGTCAGGCCGTTAAAATATGTGTAACTTCGTAGACAAAAGGGATTTCTCCTGAATAGGTTTCCAGATTATCCTGATGTGCATGCCTTCCCGCTGACCTGAGGAAGCCCATGCTCTCTTGCCTACGCTGGGGGAGAGACACAACCTCAGGCTGAAGGGTCAACATAACACAGATGAGCTCGACAGCCTGGGTGAGGATGAAGGGTGGTGAGTGGACTGTTGAGAAGACAATAATAGTGTGTCAGACTGGGGGTGGTCCCCACACAGCCCTCGAGAGCCCATAACTCTACTTCTTTATGCCATTGGGATGAGATCCTCATTCTGCCCTTCGCAGGGGGTCCTGCGGGGGGGGGGGGGGAATTCTGTAAAAACACACACTCACCCACCCACACATCTTTCCATTTGCCAAAGGAGCACCAAACATCACCTGCCACGGAGCAGATGGTCTCCGGCTACCATCATGTTATGCTCCTAGAGCCCAACCCTTCCACTCGAAAAATTTATTCTCGCAAAGGGAAGGATGGACTCTTCTAACCTGTCGTTTTCTTCCTTTAGGTCATGTTTTCCTTTTAGGTCATTTCCAAAATAGGAAGGTAAATACATGTTTTCAATCACCAGTGGCAGTGTCTTAAATTATGTCATCTCTTAAAGAAGGAGGAGGAGGGGGCGGAGGAGAGGAGAGGGAAGCGCGGTGGCGGGGGGGAACACAAGGAAAAGAACATCAGCCATGAACATCCTTTCCATGGACATTCCACCTGTGAAGGCTACTCCTTGCTGTGGGACATGCTGCTAAAGGGCTTCTAGCCATTTGGGGGAGAGCCCTACAGACCCATTTCTGATTAAATAAAGGTTGTCCGGTTTTGATTTATTCATTCGGCAAGAACACATTCCCATGGCAAAGGCGGACCTAAAACTCTCCTTTGTAAAGATGTAGAGAGTGTATCCCTGCATGTTTAAAATGAAAGGCTCAATGGGAGAAGAGAGGCCATTATTCTACAGTTTATCAGAAATGACTGGAAGAACATGTATTTAAACTGTAACTTATATATATTCCAGTATCTATTCCATATACATGTTTTGTAGAATTCCTTCCCATGTACTTAAATAATCACAAGCAATGCAAAATCTACCGAATAAGATGTTCCACAGAAGTTTCATTTGCAGGTATATAAAACCAAAAGGAACATTCTGGAGTTCTTCTTCAGCTCTAGGATAAGCTCATGTGTGGAGGAAGAGCTGAGGCAAACCAGAGGCGTTTGAGCCCCAACTTGCCTCCCTATACAACCACCACATTCCATCAGATCCCTTGCTTTGTGGACAAATGCACAGAAAGCCCATTTGTTTCTCAAGGCCTGTCCTCAATAAGAACAAGTAAGAGTCCACTGCTAATTCTCTCCAAGCCACCGCAAGTCAAGGTCAAGGGCACGGAAGGACAAAATAAATTCATTTATATTTAGGATGTAAATGAATGCTACTTTTAAACCCAATTGTTAAAGTCAACAGATAAAAACTCAGAAGATATTTTAAGGGCCTTTTCGACTGAGCCCTCAACCTTTGAGATGGACGTTGGTAGCCAGCACTGTCCATGGCAGAGCATTTACCCCGCTGGATCTGGATCGAACCCCCTTTGCATCTGTGATGCCGGTGGCTAGACTGTCCAGAGCTTCCCGAAACTGGCCCCGAACACAGAGGGACAGAAAGGCAGGCCTCTCCAGACAGGCAGGGGGTGGTTTTAAGAAGCAAGGGAACTTACTTACGGAGGCTGGTCCTGGGCGCCGCCAGAATCTTAAACATTTTCAGGGAGACCTTCAAGGGATCTCCCCCCGGCCCCCCCCACACACACACCATCTCTCTCAGGACTGAGTGCTTGAGAATGGCTCCCACGTGGAGCAGGGGCTGAAGGAACGTACCTGGTACATTTCAAGGGCAGGGAGGGGCGAGGAGCCTGCCCTTGCCCGGGGTCAGCTCCCAGATCACCCTGAGGTCACATCCTCTCCAACAGATGCTCCTACTCTTGCATCAAGTTAGGGTCTGAGAACAGCTTTTATTCATTTGGGGGCAGGCCAGTTATCAAAGACTTTTTTTTTTTTTTTTTAAGATTTTATTTATTTATTGACAGAGACAGACACAGCGAGAGAGGGAACACAAGCAGGGAGAGTGGGAGAGGGAGAAGCAGGCTCCCGGCCGAGCAGGGAGCCTGATGCGGGGCTTGATCCCAGGACCCTGGGATCATGACCTGAGCCGAAGGCAGACGCTTAACGACTGAGCCACCCAGGCGCCCCTATCAAAGACTTTTTGAAAACAAATAGGTACTAAAGGAAATGTCTTGTATCATCTCCATCATACTGTCTCAGAGGATAAGAACGCATATAAGGTTAGTGGCCTTTCTGTTTTTTAGTTTTGTGCTTTTCATCTTTCTCAGGGAGAATCTTCTGGTTTAAAATAACAAAGAATTTCTGGATTACCAAGCTGCTTTAACCAGAGGACGTTTTTGTGTCGTTTTTTGTTTGTATGTTTGTATTTTTCATTTAAAATGGACACTTAGAAAAAAAGTAAATAAAATAAAATGGACACTTAAGGGGATGCCTGGGTGGCTCAGTCGTTAAGCGTCTGCCTTCAGCTTGGGTTGTGATCACAGGGTCCTGGGATCCAGCCCCGCATCGGGCTCCCTGCTCCGCGGGAAGCCTGCTTCTCCCTCTCCCACTCCCCCTGCTTGTGTTCCCTCTCTCGCTGTGTCTGTCAAATAAATAAATAAAATCTTAAAAAGTAAAAAAAAAATAAAATGGACACTCAGGGGGCACCTGGATGGCTCAGTCGGTTGAGCATAGGACTCCTGGTTTCTGCTCAGGTCATGATCTCAGGTTCCTGGGATGGAGCCCCCAGTCGAGTCGGTCTCCGAGCTCGGCGGGGACTGGGCTTGAAGAGGTCTCTCCCTCTGCCCCTCCCCCACTCTCTAACATAAATAAAAAATCTCTAAAAATAAAATAAAACAAAATGTACGCTCAGGGTGGTTCTTAAATGTGTAAGGCAAGTGACATGTGTCTGTGTGTCTGTAAGCCTGCGAGGGTGGAAAGAGGGGTCTGGCCTCCTTTAATGAGAAGAGAGGACCACCTTACACCGTATTGAGAGAGACCAGGTGGAGCACATTCTGGGAATTTACATACTATTCCTTACAAAGACTTCAAGACTCAGGAATGACAGTAGTCTCCCCACCCAAGTGTGGTGGAAAGTACACCGGGCCTGGCATCAGGACCTGGGTGGAAATCCCCGCTCTTGCACAGAATCCAAGATGTTAACCAGGTGATTAGCATTATGGACTCTCAAGGCTCTCGACTATAAAAATGGGGGGAAATAATCCTAGTTCTCACAGAGCTTGTGTGAATTAAATGAGAACCTACAATCAGTATTCATCAAGAAATAATTACTGAGCACGGCCACGTGCCACTAATTCCTTATAAGAATTTTTTATAACTACTGACTTCACTGAATACTTACCGTGAGTCAGGCGCTAAGTTAAGTGGGTCACGTACATTCTCTTATGGGACCTTTGAAATGACGTCTCTCGTACCATCCTCGTATTACAGGTAAAGGTTACACCTAGAGGTTAAAACCCTGCCCGAGGTTAACAACTGCACAGCAAGGAATTCTGCCAATAGTAACGGAGTTTTCCGGGTACCCTGACCTCCCCCTGCGTTTTTGTAAGGCTCCCTGCTGAGCAGAGCCTAATAATAAGTAATTCATAAGTATTTACTACTTCTTCTGAAGAGAGTCTATTTCCCTATTTAAAAAAAATTACATCTTATGCACACTTTATCCTATTGTTATTCTCCCCTGAAGTACAGGGAAAGTCTTAATAGGGGAAGATTAAGATCGGCTGGGAAGGACAGCGAGCACTGCCAGGTTTTAGCTCTCACGGTGTGCAAATCACCAGCAGCCCTTCAGAAGAAATACTTAGAAAGCTGGTGTCTCATATATTCAGTTAGGAATATATCCTAGGAAGCATAGTCCCCCCCACCCCGCCCCGCCCCAGTCTCACTGTATTTGTACTAGAAATGCCAGTGCTTGAGGACAGCTCACACCCCAGGTACTTACTCCAATTAGGGCTTTCGTTTGCCTTATCATATCTTTGGAGGAGGGTGCAGAATATTGCCGCTTCCGCGCTTACGAGGAATCCAGCATATTTTGCTGCCCCCTCGTGGCCACCTTAAAATTTCCCTCTTTAAGAGACCCAGAACCTGGATTAAAATTTTCCAAGTAAAATTCCTCCCTTCAGAGGACTAAGTGTGCATTCTTCGTAACATTGTCATCGATATAAAAAAAAAAAAATGTAAATACACTAACGCACTGATTTTAACTGAGCTGTGGCTGATACAGTGGATAGAGTGATGATGGAATTCTCAGCTGCATTGGAAAGGAACCTTCGGATGGAAACATCCACTATGTCAAGTTCTTTCTTTTCTCCAGAGTTTAGTACTGGAGCTGGATCATTCACCATATTATCAACATGAAGAGAACCTTATATTGAAAGGGACAGGAGGAGCAATGATGGACTTGTCATCATGTTATGTTTTTTACAGAAATGTTAGACAATGTTAGTATTTTTTTTTAAGATTTTATTTATTTATTCGAGTGAGAGAGAATGAGAGCACGAGAGGGAAGAGGGTCAGAGGGAGAAGCAGACTCCCTGCTGAGTAGGGAGCCCGACGTGGGACTCGATCCCAGGACTCCAGGATCATGACCTGAGCTGAAGGCAGTCGCTTAACCAACTGAGCCACCCAGGTGCCCAACAATGTTAGTATTTTAAATAGAGAGAGAAGGCACAAGAGAGAAGCTATGAGTCATTTTAAAATAGTTTTCTCATTGGGGCGCCTGGGTGGCTCAGTTGGTTAAGCGTCTGACTCTTCGTTTCTGCTCAGGTCATGATCTCAGGGTCCTGGGATTGAGCCCCACATCAGGCTCCCGGCTCGGCGGGAAGTCTGCTTCTCCTTCTCCCTCTGCCCCTACCCCTGCTTGTGCTTTTTCTCTCTCTCTCTCAAATAAATAAATAAGATCTTATAAAATAAAATAAAACAAGTTGGCTCATCAATGCTATGGAACAGCTGCAAAATACAACCATACTGAGAGGCTGACCAGGAAGAAAAGAATGGAACTGTAAATCACGACAAAATATGTGAACTGATTAAAATATGCCTGAAAATTTGAGAGGAATTTTTTTTACTGACTAGTTGAAAATCAAGTTAGTTCATTTGAACGTTTACCGACCTCTTTTCTAAAACTTTAATGTTTACTGATATTTAGCCCATCCCCAGAACATATCCAAATGTTAATAGATTTTTTCCCCAGAAACACCAAACACATTAAAAAAATAAATATTTTATGAACTACAATTGTGTGCTATTGAATATCAATAATCAGACATTGAGAATATTATGCAGCCATCAAAAGAAATGAGATCTTGCCATTTGCAATGACGTGGATGGAACTGGAGGGTGTTATGCTGAGCGAAATAAGTCAATCAGAGAAAGACATGTATCATATGACCTCACTGATATGAGGAATTCTTAATCTCAGGAAACAAACTGAGGGTTGCTGGAGTGGGGGGTGGGGTGGGAGGGATGGGGTGGCTGGGTGATAGACATTGGGGAGGGTATGTGCTATGGTGAGCGCTGTGAATTGTGCAAGACTGCTGAATCTCAGATCTGTACCTCTGAAACAAATAATGCAATATATGTTAAGAAAAAAAAAAAGATAGCAGGAGGGGAAGAATGAAGGGAAATCGGAGGGGGAGACGAACCATGAGAGACGATGGACTCTGAAAAACAAACTGAGGGTTCTAGAGGGGAGGGGGTGGGAGGATGGGTTAGCCTGCCGATGGGTATTAAGGAGGGCACGTTCTGCATGGAGCACTGGGTGTTATGCACAAACAGTGAATCATGGAACACTACATCAAAAACTAATGATGTAATGTATGGTGATTAACATAACAATAACAATTTTTTAAAAATAGACATTGAAAATGATTGTTTTGCTCTTTGGTTGATATCTCTTTTGTCAAGATTTACTCTCTTCCACTCCCACTTACACTAAAAGTGAGCAAAGTCTTTAATTTGGGGAATAAATTGCCTTTGGATCAGCACAAATATTACAAGGTGTATTTAATATAAGCCCCATACATAGTGCATAAAGAGACCTTGTTTTACTTTGTGGAACAGTTTATGTGCATATTTGGGTGTTAATGAGTTAAAATCATTTCATTATCTGGTCTGAGTAGGACACCGGGCACATTACTAAAATTCATAATAAATATTATACTCTCTATGAAAGTAGCACTTCTTCTGATAGGAGTAAAGCAACAGATTTTATCCTTTTTAGGGTTTGGGTTTTTTTTTGGGGGGGGAAGCTTTCACTGCTATGGATCCTCTCAGAAAAAGATACATAGATACACAGTCTTGCAATCAGTCTTGTGAAGTTCACAGCCCCTGTGAAGCCATCCATGGGTCTCAAAGCACCCATGACAGCTTACTCTGATCATACCCAGAGCTGTCCATTCAGCACCAACGAAGCCCCTCACATTGTTGGAAAGAACACAAGCCCACCCAGCCTGAGGAAGAAAGTAGATTTCAGTTACTGTTAGATAGTTGATAGGCGTGTACAAAGCTGAGTGTCTAGAATGTGATTCATTAGATGGTGTATTTGAATTTCATTCAGCATTTTGGGGGGTTAAGGCAGTCATATTACCCTATTCACAGAAATAGGGTAATGAAAACATTGTATGCAGATTTTATTGTATAGATATTATGGCTGGAGATACTGCTGGTGCACCAATACAAACTCGTTTTTTTAAATGCACTACACCCTCAGTAAATTACTGAAATCAGGGTACTTTACCAAATATAGTTTTACAATTAGAAATGGATACAGTTCTCTGGTGACAATACATTGAGACGGCTAGCCCATCTCCTAGAAGCTTGATAATTTCTTCCCTCAAAAGATCGAATTATTGGGTGGGGGGGAGAAATTTGCTGAATTTGCTGAATTGTTGCCCAAGGTTAGGATTATCAACTACCGGATATATATTAAAAAAAAAAAAAAATCTGATCACTGACCTTTGAAATGTATTGGGAAGAACTGAAGCGCTAATTTGGGTGCCTTTCATTGTTTGCAAATCAGTTATTTCTAAGGTGCCTAGAAGCCACAGCGTAAAATATTCCTTCCCTTTCAAATTTGTGCTAATGCCCAAAGGACAGAGCTTTCCTGTGTTCGCTCCTGTAAGGAAAACGGAAATCCATATTACTGGTCCATGTGTATTACACATCTTAAAATATCTCCGTCTGCTTCTAAAGTTTCCACAAGAGAATGCCTGCAAGTCTTTCATGGATTAACAAGAGGGGAAAAGGAGAGTTTCAATGGAGCTTTTCCCAACCACATCTTCCCACGTCTCCCTGCCTGTCACCCCCACCCACACCTAGTCAACGTGTGGCATCCCTTAGCTCTGGATGCGCTCTCCATCCACATGCAACAGCTATTAACTTGACATTTTCCGTAACTCCTGACCACAGGAGACATTCGTTTACTAAATGCCAGGCTATATAGGACAGAGAAGATTTTTTCCCACAGTCACTAGGATGGGGTTGTGTATTTAAGGAGGCTGAGCCCCACCCCCACCCCCAGAGTTTCCAATCTGATGTTAGAAAACGTTGCCATTTTGTGCAATCCCCACAACACTTTAAAGGAGCAAGCAGGGTATTTTTCTAGCGGTGAAGTAGGATTGCCTTTCTGAACGGTGGTAGAATCCGTCTTTGACATGGCCCTTAAAGAATTAATTTCTTTTTCCTTCTTGAATCGGGGAATGAAAGTAGTTCATGTGTTCTACCAGCCACTGATTTCAAGAAGTGCGCCTAGTTTTTCACATTCCATCTGAATGGCAGGAGTTGCCTACTAACAAACCCCAAGTTCCAAAGCATAAGGCCACCTTGCAAGGCGGCGGTCCCCATCGTAGACATTTCTCAGGAAGTGCCTAGAAGTGAAGAACAAATTATCTGAGGTCTCGTCTTCCCAAGCCTCTTGCCTACACCATGCATGTGGTGGGTGTGGAATCTCCCACCGCCTCCAGCTGGGAAATAGAAATGTCTGCCATTGCTTTAAGCCCAAGATTATGGATTTCTGTTCCTAGCCCCTCGTTTCCCTACTTTTCCTACTTTGGAATGTAGGTTCTGCCCTCACACCGCCCCCCCACGCCCACAGTGAGCACCATTCTCAGGACGCACCCTTGAGAGAGACAGTGTATGTGTCGGAACCTCTTTAAGGTCTCCATATAAACCTTTAATATTTTGGCAACAGGTTTGGAGATCTATCCATCTGGTGGCACCCTATTCAAGCCTTGGAAATAAGTCCCTTTGCTTCTTGGATCCACCAATCCCTTTCACCTCAAGGCTCAGTCCCACCCTGCCGATGGTAAGCACCCTTCCTGCTGTGACCATGACTGCTGAGTTACCAGGTGACCTCCCCTGAACCTCAGCCCCACTGTCTCCTTCACTGTAATCCCTCAATGACATGAAGAACACAGGGACAAGTTCAGCTCCCCGGGGCTGCCTACTATTCTCCATCTCTCCGATATTGGCCCAACCAGTCTAACTTTGTACGTCGCTTCCCTCAGCCCTGAGCGGGACCCAGCTCTCTCTTCTGCCTGCACTGTAGCAAAACAAAGCGCCACCTGAAAGCCAACCCAACTGCTCAAGTCCTGCTGGTCTCCCCCAGAACCCCTGGGAAAATACACATACCCTCATTCCACCCTTTGCAACCTGACCAGCTAGGCCCGGCCTTGGGTTTCTGGACTTCCATCTGCAGGTCTTTGCTCTTACTTCTCTGAACCACACAGTGCACCAAGGTCCTGGTTTCTGCAACTCCTCAAATTGGGCCATTTAAAACATTTGTTTCTTTGGGGCACCTGAGTGGCTCAGTCGTTAAGCGTCTGTCTTCGGCTCAGGTCATGATCCCAGGGTCCTGGGATCCAGCCCCACATCGGGCTCCCTGCTCAGAGGGAAGCCTGTTTCTCCCTCTCCCACTCTCCCTGCTTGTGTTCCCTCTCTCGCTGTGTCTCTCTCTGTCAAATAAATAAAATCTTTAAAAAAAAAAATTTCTTTTTTTGGCAGATGAGAAAATGGAAAAATTGTTCTCTGGGTCAAGAAAGTTAGAAAACATTTTCTTGGTTTTAATGCAAACCTGAAAGATATACAATAGGGACCAGGCCCTTCTGTAAAGAGGTTTAACACCTCTACTTATGAGCTGCATACATTTGAGTGAGTTGCTGAACTTCTGAATATCCGTTTGGGGTCCGAAACCTCAGGAGCTTCCCAGATGAACTCTGAAACTGGTCCCGCACACAGAGGGCCAGGAGAGATGAAAGACACAGGCAGGCCACTCCAGAGGGGAGGCAGTGGGTTCAAGAAGCAAAGGGACTTACTTCCAAGGCTTGAATTGGGTGCCACCAGACGAGTAGATCTCCGAACATGTTGCCAAAATCTTAAAGGTTTATATGGAGACTTTAAAGAGGTTCCGTCCCACACATACACCATCTCTCTCAAGGCTACGTCCCTGAAAATGGCGCCCACTATGGGTGTGGGGGGGGGTGCAAGGGCAGAACCTACATTCCAAGGACAGGAGGGGGTGAGGAGCCTCTGAATGCCAGAGGCCAGCTCACAGGTCAAACAACTGTCCTGTACTCTTGGTGACCTCTTTCACCACCATTTCTCCAACTGTGAAACGGGAGAACCAAGAGCACAGGCCTGCTTGACATTTTGTAAGGATTGAATGAAACGATGATACATCATGACTGTTATTCTTATTTCAGATATGTATCTTTTTAAAGCAAAATGTTAAGCTTTCTTACTGGTATTTTTAATTTCTAAAACTTACACAGAACTGTCAGATATTGAAAACTTACTGCACATGGTCCTTACCAAGCATGGTACCCTGTTAGCAGAAATGTACGCATGTGGGAACCGTGTCCTCACACAGCATGGTTCTATGAGTTGAGATCACCACATGCAAAACGAGGGCTGTATGCCAGGCAGTGTTAGATTCTTTTTGTCTTTTTTTTTCTAGGATTTATTTATTCATTTGGGGGAGAGAGAGAGAGAGAGAGAGAGAGAGAGAGAGAGAGAGAGAAAGCATGCAGGGAGGAGGGACAGAGGGAGAGAGAAACTTAAGCAGACTCCAGGCAGAGCAGGAAGCCCAACTTGGGGCTTGATCTCACAACCCTGAGATCATGACCTGAGTGGAAATCATGAGTCAGACGCTTAACTGACTAAGCACCAAGGTGCCCCTATTTTCTCTTTCTGAGGTAGGAAACTGGGTCTTAGAATGAGCCAAGATTCAAACCCAGATCTGAATAGCATCAAGGACCACATGCTTTCCACTGACATATATGTGGTGCTTTCTCGAAGAATAAAGTAGGATAACAAAGTATAGATGTTTTTAAGGTCTCAGTCCACAGAGAATACCTTCTTAAGTATTTGATAAATTGCAAAGACATTTTCACTCAAATTTATTTTTGTGTTCAGTATTTATATTCCAGCAGCCTATGGTATTTTATTATCGGTTCTCTAATCTTTGTAAAAAAAAAAATCATATATGGAGTCTGCTCTCTTCTTTTGATGTCTCTTATTTCAACCTTAATAAATACCCTGAAATTTATTTCAATATACATTGGATTTGCCATTTCCAAAAGTGGTTACGTCACTGTTGTAATCTCATAAAGCAGGGTTTGCAGAAGTAAAATGTGTTGGTTTTATCACTACGTGAGTAGGTAAGCAAAGCTTTTAATCTGATACAGGAACTGAAAAATACAAGCATTTGTTTGTGACATTGAGATCAGGCTCTGGTATATAGTCCTGCATGTTCAGCCAACAATAGCTAAGTCGTATTGTGATGGATTGGGGTAGGGGGTCGAAAATGCCTTCATCCTCGAGGTTGCCTACTTACCTTTCCTTTATCCATTGAATTTTATTGGTTGAAAAAGGATTTGATCAGAGGACCATATTAGGAAAACTTTATCGAGTTATAATAACGTAGCTGACACTGGGCTAAGTGGTCTATCACAACACCCCACTGAATCCTCAGATACTCTCTACAGTAGGTCCTGTTATTGGGGCACCTGGGTGGCTCAGTCAGTTAAACATCCGACTCTTTTTTTTTTTATTTTTTTATTGTTATGTTAATCCCCATACATTACATCATTAGTTTTAGATGTAGTGTTCCATGATTCATTGTTTGTGCATAACACCCAGTGCTCCATGCAGAACGTGCCCTCCTCAATACCCATCACCAGGCTAACCCATCCTCCCACCCCCCTCCCCTCTAGAACCCTCAGTTTGTTTTTCAGAGTCCATCGTCTCTCATGGTTCGTCTACCCCTCTGATTTCCCCCCCTTCTTTCTTCCCCTCCTGCTCTCTCCTTTTTTTTTTTTCTTAACATATATTGCATTATTTGTTTCAGAGGTACAGATCTGAGATTCAACAGTCTTGCACAATCCACAGCGCTTACCAGAGCTAAACATCCGACTCTTGGTTTCAGCTCAGGTCATGATCTCATGGGTTGTGAAATCGAGCCCCAAGTCGGGCTCCATGCTCAGCATGGAGTCTGCTTGAGATTCCCTCTCCCCTGCCTCTCCTCCTGCTCTCTTTCTCTCTCTCAAATAAATAAATAAGTCTTAAAAAAAATAAAGTAGGTCCTGTTATTATTTCCATTTGAAGAAGGAATAAACTGAGAGGCAGAGAGTTGAAGACATGTGTCCAAGGTCACACAGCTAGTAATCGGTGGAGCCAGGATTTTAAACAGCCTGTGGACTGGAGCCATCCTCCTATTTCCATACCGACTCAAGCTCCATCTCTTGCTCACTTCCACTATTTAAAAATAATTCCTCACCCATTTTATTAGCATTATCAAATCATATTTCAACTACATTATCCTGCAAAAGTATGTCATGAATCATAGATATTTTTGCACACAAACATAATTTTCAGATAAGCTAAATTAAAACTCACTGGCTCCTTAATTGCTCGAGAAATGGCTTATTACATAAATGAACAGAATTCGTGTTCTTTGCTATTGGCAGACATTGCCACTTGCCCTAGGTTTGAGGCTTGAAACAGACCCAATCCCTTCTTCCTTACGAACTATCGTTTAGGGAATTGGAGGCTTTGGCACATCGGTCTTTATGTTTATCTCCAGCAGTGACTCATTTGATTCCAGTGATTGAGTCCCAAAAGCCAACCAGCTCCAGGAGCGGATGGCCCATCCAAAGATCACTATCTGACTAGTGAGACCAATTTAGCCACTTTATGGTGGAAGTTGTGAATTGCTCAGAAGTTTTCTAAAGCACACAATGTCACTGGCTTGACTTTCCCGGCTGCCAAATTAGAGGAGCCAAGGGCGATGGCATGTTCTCGATAAACAGTTCTGCAGCTGTTGAAAAGGTCAAGTGGTTTAGCAAGTTCTTGTCTAAGAACAGCTCTTTGCCTCCCAGTCCATGGGGTCACTCCAGATCAGGGGAAAGCTGATTGCTCTTAACCGAGCTGACCATTCTTAGGCAAGTAGCATTAAGTTCTGAGTCTGCCACTTGTCCTTCCTTATAGGACAGAGAACCACCCCTTGCCAAGGAAGGTTCTGGCAGTGCAAGGAAACCCAAGGTGAAGTGCCTCGAGGCCCAGCTGATATGAGGAAGTCACCAAATTTGGAAACAGTGGAAGCACTAGGTCATACTCCAAGCTTTAGTCACTACCTCCCGAGCTCCTTCACTTTGAAGCCTACACCATGCTCTGCATCCCTAAAGCAGCCTTCCCGTTGGAATCTATAAAACACTTTATAGATGGAAGGTGTTCAAGCCTGAGGGTCATTTTTTGCCTTCATGAGACTACTTTTCATTAATCCTGCAATGAAAAGAAAAAGGAAACTGTGCTGAACCAAACATCAGAATACCTATATACTTAATAAACCAGAACACATTAAGAGTCCTCCACCCAATATAGACTTTCTACTTTATAAATCTGATTATCACTTCCAGAGGCATCTTTTGTCTGTAACATGGAGTCAATGTTGAAAGAATTATATTCGAGGTCTGACCGCTGAAACTCCAAAATTGGGTGAGATGGACAGACGGCCACTTCTCCAACTATCACGTGAATGTGAGTCGCCTGGGGGTGGTGTTGCACGCTAGGCTCTTCTCTGCATTGCTAGCTGGCTCCTGGGTGGTGGCGCAGATTGCTAGAGCATTGAAGAGCAAGAACATAGAAGGCAAATTCCAGGGTGTGCAGAGCTTCACAAAACCAGTAGAGCTCTATCAAACCTGAAAAGGGGTTTTCAAGAGCTAATGCCCACTGAGTGACTGATGCTGAGTTTTGTTGGCAGAGTTATAGGTCTAGCTTCGCTAAGACTTACGTGGTCATAAATGGTTAGAATGCCCACTGAACAAACTGAAAATTCTGCTCTTGCCTAGTATAGTCATTGAATAATCATTATAGCAAGACAGCAAGAAATGAAAAGAGAAAGCAATCTTTTTGCTTTTTATAGGCAGATTCCATTTCCCTGCTCCTATGCTCTGTACTTTTCTTCCAAGTGCTTCTTCCTGATAATTTTTTTCCTCTGTGGATATTCCTGAAAGACATCCCTTATGCTCCAATTTACTCAAGAATTATACCTTTGGGATCATCAGGGCATCATTGTGTGGGCAGGTCCCCGCACTGAAAATTCCTAATTTGGGTTTATTGCCAGAGAAGTTGATCTCTTAGTTTTCAACTGGAGCTGGAGAAGAGTGAGCACCACAGTAACGAAAGGAGAGAACCATGTTGAGACAAGTAAGTGAAACCATTGCTGATGTTCAGCCCTGGGGAAAATGGCTGAGGTCCTTCAGCTCTTCAAAACTTCCCCCAAGACAATCAGACTCATTCATAAAGATGTAGGAATAAGGATATTTATCAAAGGAATCAAAAAGGAATAATCAAAATTTCCACCAATGGGGAAGCAGTTAAATATATACATGTATTTACTGGAATATTAGACAGCCATCCAACACGGGGATGCCATCTGCATTAATCAACATGATAAGATACCCGGGGTATAATTTGGAAATCAAGGCAGGTAACAATAGCATAATCCCATTAAGGTTTTGTACCTCTGTGTGTGTATGTGAAAGTATAGAACAATATACTTTCAAGAACATATGAACAATTAACCTGGAATTGTGGATCGTGTTTATTTTCCTGCATGTATTCTCTAAGTTTTCTCATAATGCATTATTTTTGCAATAAAAAACAAAGCTATTTGAGGAGAAAACAGCTACTCAGCAAGTATTTATGAGTCCTGACGTCTGGGGTGCTGGAGAAGTACTAAAAGTTCTGTATGTCATCAAATGCCATTGATGAGTTCTCTCTGTGTTACTTTCATTCCAATTATGGCTTCAGACTTTTGGGGCGGAGATGGCTACTTCATCCTCTACAGGATAACATCATTTTGACCAAAGCACTTGCCTTGACAAAACTGTGGATAATAAATGAATGGAAATTAATTCCATCATTAACTTTAGTACCTTTCTTCTACTGCCTCTGGACCACTAATTTAGGAAAGAAGGAATAAGATCCATTTTTAAAGTTCACAAGTATTTACTAACTTATCGAACTGACCAAGCATGTAGCTAGTCTTCGAAGATGCCCACACCATGAAACGCAGTCCCAGTATTCGGCCTGGGGCTTTTGGATGACTAATTCGGGGGAAATCCAACTACCCTGGAAAGATTCCAAGTACTCTGAGATGCCAGGCTCTGAAGAGCCCGCGGTAGACACACAGAGGCCGCCTCAAGGAGAGATGCCTCATTAGTCCCTGACCCAGCCCAGTCCAGCCACCCCAGCCTGGGCACCAGACAGGTGGCATGAGGACATTCCCAGTAGCTCTTCCTCCAGCTACCTGACTACAGATGCATGAAAGACGACAAGCCAGAAGCACCCAGCTGAGCCCAGCCAACCCACAGGACTGGGAGAAATAGTATTAAAGCCATTGTCTGAAGCTACTAAGCTTTGGGGTTTGCTACGTCACCACAGATAACCAAATCACCAAGGAACAACCACGAGAAGCTTTTGTTATTAACCCGATCGCTTTCTCCATGTTCCACTTTAATTTGGTTTCCTACAAAATCTTGAGTAAACAGGGACTCATTTTGATGGGGGCAAATTAGTGTCAGTCAACATGAGAAGTGTGCAAAAGAAGAAGGCATTATACCCATGCAAAGGAAAAAACTTTAAGATCTGATGATATTTTAAAAGTTGGAAAATAAGGAATACTTATGGAGAACTGTGTAAAACACTTTCATAGATGATGCCTGAGAATACTGTGTTTGTTTATGCCTTCCCCCTGCACATACCCACACCCCTTATAGGAACTTAAAATTCCCAGCGCCAGGGAAGGTCTATCACTTAGAAAAGATGAAGGATTACAGCAATTTTAAGACAGTGCATGGGCAGGACTTCAAAATCAGTATAACAGAGTCCATTGGCATTAGGAAGTGACTTGAGCAACATATGCAGAAGTAGGGTGAGCCCTCCACTTCGATTCTAACCGCAGAAATGACGTCCACCCAAGGTGAAACACTAGGGGAACTCCAAAAGGAGTCTGCTCCTGACTCAGCCACATCAACCTGGTTAAGCAATAAGCAAGACTGAGGGGAATGTGCACCTCTGGGTATAACTGATGATGCACTCAAACTGGTATAACATTAAGGTCTAGCCAATCTCTAAACTGGATTAAGGCAGATGCAAGTCAAATAGTTCCAGGCACTCAGTTGATAGGAGAAATCAGAGAACTCTGCAGACCCAACCATATATACTTGAAATAACATTTCCTTTCCCAGAACGTCTGTATCACAGCACTGCCTGATGACGTAAGGCAAATTTCCTAGTATTATGTATATTACATAGAAGACCAGGAAAAATTCGAATGACTAGTTGGCCTAAAAGTTCAGTGTCAGGAACCCATGAAAGCCAAGAAGTCTGGGTCTTAACCTTTTCATTTAAGCCATCTGGACCCAGCCTCCCCACACCAACTGATTTTAATAATGTGATATTGGCCTTCACGTCTAACCTAGGAATATGTACTACCCGAAGATTGAGTCTGAATGAGCTGAAGATGAAGTGAGCCTGAAGATGAAATGAGCTTCTAAGGAGTCTTCGAGACTACAACACTGTTGTTCTGTTATGCTTTGTTCCATTCTGTTTGGGAAGTGGAAATAGGAAAGCAAAAAGAGGGTAAATGGTTCAAGCCAAGCTTTTACCTGCAGAGCTTCTATACCTCAAAGCAGCATCCCTGGAACAAAGAATTCCCATGAACAACTCAATTAATATACAGACTCGCTGCACTTTTTTAAATGTCTTTTATTGGTTGTACATTTTCTTATGAGATCAACACACCATTTCTTTCAAGGACACCTTGCTCCTGAATACGGTACGTTATTTGGCCTAGCTATGAAAGTCATAGCAAGCACTTTGACAGAAAGAGGTGGATGGGTGTCTTTTGCCATTATTCCTGTCTTCTCTATCTTCAAATTGTTGTTTGAGTCAGTTCATAGATTGACACAACATTGAACACAACACACACAGTGTGAAGTTTTGCATACACACACACAAACATCCGGAGACTGTTACAGTGTCTGCGCTCTCTCCTTCCTCCTCAGCAGCAGTATGAAACTGAAGAATATCCTGAGATAGGAAATCAAAGTACAAGCTCCTCATCAACAGAGGAGTCCCAGTTTGACTGAATGTCCCAATTTCATCATCCTTTTGAGGTCACCATACGAACCATGTAACAACCACTTAGTTTAACATCTCAGCCATTTCCTTGGTCAAAAACACAGAGTCAATGAACTATTTTGTATCACATCAGAACTTTACTCTTCCTCTACTGTGCTCTTAGATCAGAAAAGAGAAGGGAAATTATAATGTTATGCTTTTTACAAGATACTGTGATTGGAAATTTCACCACAGAATGACCTATGAAAGGCAAAATTACCCCCCACCTTTGGCAATTATTAGAATTCCTCGTTTACTGACTGAGAAGAAGCCAGTCATCCAGGCTGTTAAGTATGCCCCACCAATGGTATTTGCATGAAACGATGAATTTCCCAAAAATAAGGACCTAGGACAGGTGGCTTCTCCAAATGTTAAAAACAAACATGGTGTCTTTAAAGCCACATTATCCCTCAGTTCAGTATATTTCTGCTAATTCTGTCAAAACTTAACCTACATCAACACCAATGCTTTCATCTACCCCAAGTCCTATGCATTGGCTATTTCCTTGGTTTCAGGATTTTGAGATAACATCACCGTTCACAATAAGCAGTAGTTCAAAAGAAAACACCACCACCACCAATGCACACAACCTAGGTAACAGGAAAACTACGCTAAAATAAAAATGCATGGTGGTCAACAAAGCTGGTATGGCAAAGACAACAAAAGGCATGCTTCCCCACAAAACAGGTATTTTTAAATACAATCCTAGAGCTTGACTGAAGTTATCAATTGATAGTCATAATTTCCCTTTCCTGGACAATGGTGAGAAATGAAGAGAGCAGCCCCACATATTTGCTTATAGGGAAAGAGAATGAAGTACATACTCCCTGACTCCTTTCGCTCTGCAGCTCACAAGCAAAAAGTTCCCAGGGCCAAAGCATCAATTTCACATTCACCTCATTCCACCCACATCCTTCACAGGCCTTTATGAACTTCTAATGAATTCCATACTGGGCAGTTCAGTCTGCCTCATTCATAAAGAGAAGACAGTGCCATCCATGAAGAAGAGATGATTTCCACCAGGCAAAGCTAGCAGCACATAATACATAGCAGGAAAGATGGGGGAGTCAGTCAATGAGGGAATCCACAAAATGGTAGTCATTCTGCTATTTCACACTTCCCAGAGACACAGTGCTGGAGATGGGTTTCGAAGGATAGGGGTGCACAACCTCTCAAATCTCCTTTCATAATATTTTAGGTATTACGAAGAGATTGCAGGGCCTCTTAACTAACATATGGAATTACTTCTTTCCTAGCATCAGGGGACTGTAAAGACCAGGCATGTGTCCACTTGCCCTACAGCTGTCTTCACAGTAAACATGGCTTACCAACAAATGTGGGGTGCAACACAGGAGAACAATCATATATACAAACAGAAAACGTCTATCATAAAATTCACACAATGTAAGGGGGGGAAAGTATGTATGGTTCTTTTCCTTATAAGACCAGATTAATAACTGGAAGCAGCATTTTTCCGAGACGAAACTAAAGCACGAAGGAATCTGGGGCAATCTGCCTATTTTACTAAAATTCTTGTAAAGTTCAATTCTGTACAGAAGTTACATCCAGCATCCCATCAGGATTTTCACAAAATATATAGAAAAATGTTTGTGTCTTTAAATAAAGAATTTGAACTACATCCCTAACACCTTTCTCAGCTTTAAATGACCTAATGTGATGATTCTGTGCAGTAAGAAATACGTTCCAATCATGGAAGGTACTTACATAACGAAGACATTTTTCCTTTAAAAATACCTGTTATTTTACAAAAACATCATTTTGGTTCCTATAGAAAATCACTCAGAAAATAAACTTGAGACTATAGAAAAAACTAAACACAGGGGTATGATGACAGAGAAATTGTCTGAATTTTCTTAACTGAACCTCCTCAGGTGGCTTTTTACAGAGAGACTGGCCAAGAACTCCATAAATTGTTGCCAAATATAACTTTCTGACACATACAGAGGTCTAAAATGGCTGCCGGAAAACCCTGGCTGTTAAATTGGGTTGACCGGCTAACGTGCCACTATCAGAATCCACCACAGACCACGTGCGTGTAGAAGGCACCTGACAGGTTTCAACCAATGCCGAAGCATCCCCTTGGGTTCAGTTCGAGACAGGTAAACCACCAGTTTTCGGCTTCTAAAGGCTGTATCAGTTTCCCATTACCGTTCACCTGTGAACCCCAGCGAGGGTAATCGTTAGCTTGACTCTCTCACAGGACCCTTCTCTGTGCCCAAATTGTACTTTTTCCTACACGTCAATGAACAAAAATGGCAACTCCCGCCCCTGCAAATGTAGAAATTTCGATATTCCATGGCCCATCGAGAGCCCAGGCTTGCCCCTCCTTGCCACTGAGATCAGGTTATTTGCAACCAGTTTAGAAAAATAAGCAATTCAAGACTCTCCATGCCTGGCCATCACATATTGATTGTTTTGCCTTTTCTTTCAAAGGATTCATGCTTAAAAATTTAAATAAATGGCCCTCTCTTTTGGCCCTTCAGCCTCCAAGCCCTGTTAGCATCCTGAATGTAGCAGAAGCCAGGGCAGACATTGTTGGCTAGGAAATTTCCCAGATTCTTTGGCGGGTCTTCAAGTAATCATTTCAACCAAAGTTCCCAAGCCTTTAATAGCCTTAAAGACTTTCCAGTTAAGGGGAACGATAATGGTAGCCAAATACTCTGATTGGAGGTTGATGGGGTTTTCAGATGGGCATCACACTCTTCATCCTTCATCAAATGGTCTTCCCTTCACGACAAGAGACCCCCAGGGGTACCACGGAACAGCCTATAAACCACTTCTGTGCCCTCTCTCCCCAAGTACCAAACACACACTAGGTCAGACAATTTGAGATCAGAAGAAAGTAAAAACCACTTTTTCCACACAATTCCCTGCTTCTGAAAATGCAAACTAGCTTTGAGTGTTATGTTTTAAGATTTATCAATTCTCCTCTCCTGATGAAGACCTATAGTGTTTTTCTCAGAACATTCACAGCCCTCTACCTTCTGGAGAAAGTATGCACGTCAGAGAAGCTCTGGTGTTCACCTTTCTGTCCACGTCAGCCACCAGAACTAGAGATTAAGGGGCTTGGTTTTGTGTTCATATTTCTTTACCCAGAGGGTAGCTGACCAATGGGTTGTTTACTCTCAAAATGCTGTAAGGCCACTAATCATTTATCTTTTTTTCTGGGTGTCACCAGTTTAAGCTGGTGACTCAGCAGAATCAATAATACTAGGGAAACAAGAAAATTTTCTGAGATCCAAATCAGTGCCACTCTCTAAATTTCTTTAGAGTTCAGTATTTTTAAGAAAAAAAAAATTAACATTTAGCTTTTTGATAGGTCTTTCCAGAGGAGATCATGTCCATAGTAATATTGAAAATAAGTTAAGGGATACACCTGTCTGCCAGCTTCTTCTATCATGGGGACCCTGGTTAAGCATCACTCCTTGCACGTATCCTTTCTCCCAGCCCCCAAACCTAATTTCACATCACTGTTCAGCTTAAAGTCCAGAGTCTACAGACAATCTCCTAATGCAGGGGCCTGACTTGTTTTGTTGACATACCTTGCGTACCCCAAGACAAACAAATGTTCATAATGACCAAATGATGCTAACTGCTCATTTCCGGCCACAATTACTTCAGGGGAAGATACCCAATCCAGCAGTCCTTCTGTACAGGCCGGATGGAAGTTTTATTATAAGGTCTTACAATCTGAATGAGGGTTTTGCTAAAAGTTCTCTTAGATATCCCTTACATTTTCAAGATTTGGGAACAACGGAATCCACGTTGTCAAACCAAGGCAAAAACTGCCAATTCTTAGTTGGATCTGTTCCTTTACACAGAAGCGTTCAGTCGGCCCAGGTCACATGGGCCTGGTGCAGGACGAACAAGCAAATGCAATCAAGGGAACCAGGAAGGACCATGTGGCTTGGTCAAAGCCACAAACTCTGGGGGCTAGTTAGGAAGTTCTGCTTCCTACATTAAGACGCAAGTACATGCCTAAACATTCCCGTTCGTTCCCTGAAATCCGTCTCCAAGTCAGAAGAGCATTAGCCTCGTTCCTTGAAAGAGACCCTGAGTCCCAGAAACACAAAAGTGGGCCCGGGGGAAAACCTGCATGTATCCCGACAAAGAGCCCACAGAGAAATCTTTCCATACTGACACCTCCAAGACAGAAACACAATGCAAATCTCCCCAGACCTCATTGCAAACTCCTGAGGATGAAGGGCTCAGTGTCGTAGTTACTTCAAATAACAATATGAATGATATCAAGATCCTGACAGTCCCTGGGAACTAGGTTGGATATTTTTTAATTCTATTAACACATGTTTGTGTTAGAGGGGATATTTTTTTTCTTTAAAAAAAAAAAATCTCTACCACAAAGTCCTTGACCTTGCTTTGTGTTTCTACTTAGGGCCCAGTCCCCTTCACCTTAGATAGGAAAGAGGCTTTTAGAGAAATTTTGCTTGAGAAAGGAGTTTGGGTCAGGAGCCGAAAAGATAAACCCCGACGTTAAGTGTTGATTCCAAATGAGTCCCTTAGAAAACCCAAAGTATATTTGCATAGCTTTCAACGGTGCCTCTCTAAACCTCAGCAAAAGGACTCATCTTCTTTGCGGATACCAGGAACGAGTGGTGAGTGATGTGCTTGGTGGCAAGGTGCTTTCCCCAGAAGGATAATGTCATTTTTGGAGGCTCTGGAATTCAGGTTTTGTTTCCCTAGGCGAAGAGAAAACATTCTTTCACGTAAATTGCCAGATCGAATACTTAATACTCAGGCAGTTCCAAATGTTCTTCTAAGTATAATTTATGTTTGCCTGATGATGCGGCAGGAAGAAAACTTGTTTCTGAATAATAAAGAGAAAACAGCATCAAGTCAGATGTGTTGGGCTGTTCTGGGAGAAGAAGGGGGAACTGGGCAGCCTAGGTGGCAGACAGGTCTTGGTATAGGGTTCCTTTGGCAAAAAGGGCACAAGTGCTGAGAGAAGGTGAAGCAAATTATAGTTGTTCTGGTCCCACAGGGAAGGCAAAGCTTACACTAGAGACGAGGCGGCCCAGAAACTCAACCAGGGCTGGCAACCCAAGATCATCACATCAGAAAGGAGGCATTTTGCATAGGCCCCTTGGGATAGAAATTTAGTGACGATTATAACAGTGCTCAAGCGGTGGGCCTAAGTCTCCTGTCACAGTGAAAGCCCGGAGCTCTGAGTCTGCTTTCGAGCAAGTATTGTGACCCCAAACTTTGTCTGCCTTACTTACTGTCTTCCAAGGTGGCCAAAGAGCTCAGGTGGATGAATTGGAAGATTTTAAGAATTCTATCTGCCACTACTGGGTATTTACCCCAAAGATACAAAAGTAGGGATCCGAAGGGCTACGTGCACCCCGATGTTTATAGCAGCAGTGTCCACAATAGCCAAACTGTGGAAAGAGCCAAGATGTCCATCAACAGATGAATGGATAAAGAAGATGTGGTATATATATACAATGGAATATTATGCAGCCATCAAAAGGAATGAGATCTTGCCATTTGCAACGACGTGGATGGAACTGGAGGGTGTTATGTTGAGTGAAATAAGTCAAACAGAGAAAGACATGTATCATATGACCCCACTGATATGAGGGATTCTTAATCTCAGGAAACAAACTGAGGGTTGCTGGAGTGGGGGGTGGGGTGGGAGGGATGGAGTGACTGGGTGATGGACACTGGGGAGGGTGTGTGCTCTGGTAAGCGCTGTGAATTGTGCAAGACTGTTGAATCTCAGATCTGTACCTCTGAAACAAATAATGCAATATATGTTAAGGAAAAAAAAAAAAGAAGATAGCAGGAGGGGAAGAATGAAGCGGGGGAAATCGGAGGGGTAGACGAACCATGAGAGACGACAGACTCTGAAAAACAAACTGAGGGTTCTAGAGGGGAGGGGGGTGGGAGGATGGGTTAGCCTGGTGGTGGGTATTGAGGAGGGCACATTCTGCATGGAGCACTGGGTGTTGTGCACAAACAATGAATCATGGAACACTTCATCTAAAACTAATGATGTAATGTATGGGGATTAACATAAGAATAAAATAATTTTAAAAAAAAAGAAAAAAAAAAGAATTCTATCTGCCTTCTACTTCTGAGGGCGCTAAGACCTCCCAAATTCTCACATCCTAATGTGGTTCGGAGGAAAGGAAGACCAAATGATTAGGGTCCAGGTTCATGATTCCCCCTGCATGGGCATCACACCACAGAGAGAAATGAAATGCAAAGCTCAGAGACAATAAGAATATCGTTGCCGTCTAAGAGAAGCCTGCCTTTTATTTCCAAGTTGAAGTAAGTTATATGGGCTATCGTATAGAAATGGAAAAAGTAGATACTCGATCTCAACTGAGGAAAACTGTCCCATTGGCTTCCAGGGCAAGGAATACTTACCTGAGAAAATGAAGAGGCCATTTCCATTGGACTGAACCGTCTCCCCCCTTGCCAAATTCATTTCCTATGTCCATCTTCCTAATCTGCCTCAATAGCGGCTGAGCTCAGTATTCACTAAATGGAAAAACTCTATATACAGAGCTCATCAATTAGTTTTGTATTTTGATCGTCTAGGACGGGTGCTGGAAATCCACAGCCTGTGTGCCAAATCCAGCCCATTACCTGATTTCGTAAATCAAGCCTCACTGGGGCACAGACTCGTTAATTTATGTACTGCTTACGGATGCTCCACGTTCTGCAACAGCAGACCCAAGTTGTGGTAACAGACTAATGGGACACAAAGCCAAAGATACTTACTATCTGGCCCATTACAGAAAAAGCTTGCCAGTCTTGGTCTAGAATGTCACAGCCCACATTCTACAGAGCAGAGATTATTGATCCTATGGGGTCTATAAACTGGACTCCAGTCCCTTTCCCTCAACAAAAAATGTTTGCAAAACTATGTGTTCCGTGTACCATGTGCATTTTCCTAGGGAAAAGGTCCTAGCTTTCAACAGATTCCTAAAGAAATCCAGAGTACCCCAATTAAAGCCAAAGAAAACCAAAGAGTATCTTTAGCTGCCAGCATATTTAACAGTGCTAAAACACACACACACACACACACACACGCACACAGCCCTAGACAAGAGGAACACAGACCTTCTCCAATAAAATATCTTTTTTTTTTTTCCTATTCTAATAGGGTTTGTTTGGCAGTTTCTTTGCCCTAGATTTTACTCTGGCAATTTTCCATCTGAATATGTAAATTTTCAGGGGTCCAAAAATCTGCACCTTCTACTTGCTAATTCAATAAAAACGGAAGATTGCTTTAAGCCAGGAAATTGCCCTCTAAGCCATAGACAGACACTAAGACAAAATCCCCAGCACAATAGAGGTTTAATTCATTTTACTCGATCTGACCACCAACTCCAGTGAATTCTATGAATATATGAATCTTCCCTTCAAGGTCGGAGGCAGTCACGTGGCCAGAAAAGCATTGGGGCGGAAAGTCAGGGACTAAGTAAGCCATGTACTTCACTTTCAGGCTGAAGATAAAGCGTTTCATTAGACAACTTTGGAAGAAACAGAGTAGTTTCTCTCAGCAGAGCTGATAAAGGCTGTTGGTCAGCAGAGGCATTTTTAGTGTTAAAAACTGTGAAAACATTAGCCCCTCTCTGTCTCCTTTGTCATCACTTTCCAAAGACACTAAATCAAGTGCTCTTGGAGAAACCAGGAGCCCCTTTAGTCTCAGCGCTGGCTTCCTCGAATGCTGAGGCTAATGAGTATCTCATGTCCCTAACTAGGACATCCGACGTGGCAGAAGTGACCAACAGCAAAGGAAGGTAGGACCACCATTAAAAAGCTAACCAACCAGAGGCGAGCAAAAACAATAATAATCATGATACACAACGAGCGAAGTTAAGATAGAGGATCGAGTAACCTGAGTGTACGTACAGGAGACTTCCAACTTCCAACAACTTAAATATGGTTTGTGTATCTCCATTTTTATTTTAAAATTAGTTTAGAACTTGTAACAGTTCTCAAAAAAAAAAAAAACACCCCACATTCTAGAATTTAGACTCATAAGACTATCAAGCCATTCTACGTTAGCACAGAAGATATCTAATCACCATGGAGCACATCATTTCTATGGGGAAAATGTATCCCAAGGTTCAAATCAGTATTCCGGGAACGTGCCGTCTCTGAGAAATTGTAGGTCAATTCTCTCTTTCAAAGGTACTAGACCAGTGTCCTCGACCGTGTTGCGCATCAGAATCACAAACGGTGTGTGAGAAAGACCAGTTCTCAGGCCCCACCCTGGACCTTGGCATTGGTAGTGTTCACCAGCTCCCAGCGATTCCAGTGTGCATGAGACTGAGAACCATTGATGAACTCCTCCTCTACCTCTGTATGATTGTTTTGGAAGCTGAGGCCCTGGGCCCACACACTAGAGAGGCATACACAGGTGAACGAACACACCGGTTAAGACTATTTCTAAGCAGAAACCACACTGAACAGCAGGTAAGAGTCTCTGACTCCGAGCAAAAAGATGTTTTCCTTTATGTATTTCACCAAAAACTGTCATGGAATGACCTCCGATTTTTTTCTACTACTTGCTTTTTTTCATAAGATGGATGAAGGAAGGAAGGAATACGGTTGTGTGTGTGTGTGTGTTTTTTTTTTCTCTTGATCTCAAAGAGAGAAACTGCCAGATTTAGGAAGGTGGGTGGGAGAGTGAATGGCCGTAATTAGTAGGATAACACACCTTTTCTGGCTGGAAAAAGATGAGGACAGAGGTAGCTTTCAAGAAGATGAAACTACATTTGATCAACTGGATACAAAGAAGTGTATGGAAGTACCACACTCACTCAGAGCAACTGCTATGAGTAAAACAGAGGTCAAGGGGAAAACACGGACACAGAAAAATAAGAAAGAGCACTTCAAAATCTAAAAGGGGAAGAGGGGAGGATTTTAGGGAGCAGTAAGTCCCATATCTGTGAACTTGAGGCAAAGAAAGAAACAGTGAGTTCCCTTCTTCGTGTTTAATGTGAATTCTCCATCCTTGTCCTCCAAGAATAGGCTTATATCAACCCAATGTCCAAAAGCAATGTTTCTTTGTTATTATCGGTCTTCAATTTCCCTGTATCACTTCACTCCTTTTTCAAGGAATCTAGAGAACGCAGGGGCATATTTAGCCCTGAGAAAGGGCTTTCGTTGTGTTGTCCACCTGCCAGGGACCCACAAGGGCACCAGCCTCCTCCAGCCAAAAGAGCTACTGTGTGCTGCTGGAGAAAAATGGGCCTCACCTCAACCTGTGGAAATCTGGCAATCTATTCCAAGGAACGAATTCAACCCTCCCCATTAACCCCTCACCTTATCAAAGAACTTTCATCGTCTCCTATTGCAGCCCTCCCATTAACAGTAAGGCTTCTTTACTGAACAAGAAATAAAAAAGAAGAAGGAAGCAAAAGGGTATGTGAAGGATTGCCACAAAGGCAATCCTTGGGGCTTACATATCATAAGGAGGGGCAGAAGCAGAAGAAGGCACCGATTCTCTGTGTGGTTCGACATGGTATCTCCTCTCAGAATTGACACACGTCCTCTTTACTAGATAGAGATGTTCACAGAAGCCACTTGGCAGAGCTTGTGACTTATCAAATACACACACACACACACACAGAAGGAGAGACAGGTGATATAAAATCGCATTACGAATCACATTCCATTAATACCACAAATGCCAAGAGAACCAAATTCGTGACTCTGAGATCAAAGTGATTTTATGTTTTCCAAAGTTAGGAAAAGGGTATGACCGGGATGGCTCGCCACTTCCCCTGAAATATTGTGGTTATGACCCAGGAGTTGAGCAGAAATCCGAGGATGTGGCAAGTGGCCACCACAGCTGGAACAGGTAGGTTACAATACTCTTAAAGATGCATATTAAATAATTTCTTCTGGACCACAGACACGATTGAACTGAAAAAATAAAAGCCCTATAAATATTGCCAACCCAACCTTGTCTTTTGTATCTCCCTCCTTGCATAAAATAGCATCTTTGCAACCAAGCGCTGAAACATAAATATTAAAATAATAAGTGGGACAAACTACAGATCTACTTACAATTTCATCACTATGGTAGCACCTTGTGACCAGGGCCAATGCATTCGTTTCATAAAGAACAAGAGAAGTCTGAGAAGCTTAAGGACTCATATGACACCTCATTAAATATTTAATCACCCTTTTAAGTCCTAAGCCTTTGTCATATTTCATCCATCTAGACAGTTCATTCTATACTAGAGATTCCAAGGCCCCCTTTGGAGGGGAAAAAAAAAAAAAAAAGAAAGAAAATGGGGAGAGAAAAAAAAACCTTCTGAGAGGCAGGATTAAATTATCTCAAAGATGAGTTTCTATTGGCGCTTTTGTGAACCTCTTCACCCTGTAAACCCACCAATCCACAGGAGGGCCAACCGACTGAGTCCACGGTACTTAGTCTCCAAGAATCAGTTTTACAAAAGATGCCACGTCTGTTGCTTTGGATTCATGTAGGGTGAAAAATGGATGTTGCTGGGAAAGAAAAGAAAAACACATATTAATAAATATTGGCCACCGACAATATAGGAGATTCACAGATGTGTTTGGTCAACAGATTCAAATAACCCCTATCAGGGTTAAACTGGACTCTTCCTACCTCTTCCCAAATCAAGTACACATCCAGTGATGTGGGCCTTCTAAAGATACCTTTTATCTTGTATTGTACCCCTCCCAAGTTGATATCTGTTTCCATGACAGAGTATCTATTGCTTTATGAAATAAATCTGTAATCAGGATACCTAAATCCCACCTGTGGTGAAATACAAGGATTTGGGCAAAGATGGCCCAAACTCTGATTTACCCATAACCTTGTCCCCTACAAAGTAATTTTAGATTGATACAGGAAAATAATGAGAAATCTCATAGATTTGCGCACATCGATTTCTCAGGAAATGAATGGTAGAATGAGAATCCAACTGGGTAGCACAGCAAATGAGCAACGTAGTGCTTTCCCCGGACTCTGGAGAGCTAGTTTGGACTGAAAGAGTTAACAAAGCCACTCTCTAAGCCACATTGACAGCCATGAGTTATACTTATGTCTATCTTGATGAAGAGTTGATCCATCTGGAAAATAATGTCGACTGCCAAACTCTAGGTATGTGCAGGGAAACTCAACTTGGAGATTAAAGATTGAAAAGCAAAAAGAAAAAGAAAAAGAAAAGAAAAGAAATGGTCTCTATTCACACAGCTTTCAGATTAAGCAAGCTTTACAAAAACGCCAGGGCTAGCAATTTGCTGGGGAAATAGGCATAGTGGGTCCAAGAGGCCACACATTCCAAAACAGTTCTGAAGAGAATGAAACATTTTTCTCTGCACCAGTACAACCCTCCCCGAAAGGCTCAATTTTGTTACCGTAAGTTCCCGGCTGTCACCCTGGAACCTCACACCTCTAATTAAAAGGATACATCAGCTGATGAACCACAGTGCTCACAGTGGAAACAGAATAAAACCAACAAACCAAAAAGGACGATTCCTTCTGATAAAACCCAGTGCCATGTACCGCCCCCCCCCACCACCACCACCAGTCACGGCCACCTCCCTGATTGTCTGGTGGCATTATTTTCAGCGACTAGGTTGAGAAGCTAAATAGGAACGTTTTTGCATGCAGACATGTAGATGACTCACTCCGTTTCCCCCTGCCATTGGGGATGTTAGTTTATAACCTTCATGTTGCCTAGCTGTAGGTTTTCTAATTATATTTGTTTTAGACCTGACAGCACAGGGCTACATGAGTCAGCTCTGTGGGGAACTGAATGCCCACCCGTGGAAGTTTTAGGAAACAATGCAAATGGGAAAGGAACAAAGAAATAAAACCCAAATGAAGGTAGGTGGTCACTGGTAAGTGTCGTGACTCAAAAAAATGATAAAGAGGCTTTCTGCTCTGGCCCATCTGGAAGATACAGGTTGGGTGTTGGCTCACAGACTCATGCCCACCGTATTCACTGAAGATGCCGGGTCCTTCACCCTGAGCTCCTTGTACAAATAAACAGCAGCGTTACTTCTGATTACTAAGCTCTTACACAGCACACTTACCAAGTACTTTACCATCATGCTCATTAGCTTTCCCACATCCTCTTGACATCTGGTGATCTTTCAATGTACTTAAAAGTTTTTACTAACAAAATAGGACATGTCAAACCTCAGATTGTCTCAATGACTACTTTCGATGCCTGCCAACCCCATCTTGCCTCTGGTTCTGCTCTGGCTCTTAGCTCAGTGAATGTAGCCTTAGTCTGTGAATGAATCAAATAACCTGATCTAAAGTCTTTACAGAAAAAATCCGCAGGCATCTTTCAGTTTATTCTCTGGGTAAATGCTGTGAGAGGCAGAAGGCAGGGGGCGGAGGGGAGAGCAGGCAGGCATATCAAAATGGAAAGTGTGAGTCGCCTTCTTGTGTGGGTTTTGAGACTGTAAAAGGTTGGGAGGGAACCCAGTCCCCTCTATAAGCAATGGACTAAGAATAGCAAGGCCAACAACTGGGAGGCGATCAAATGAGGCACCATGGATTCATCCCCAGGCTAGGTTTCTCAAAAAAGGAGCCAGGTACAGGAAGGGAGGACATTACCAACAGTCGTTGCCTCGAGAAAACATGGAGATCCAAGAACACACCACCAGGAACATCAGGGCAAGCCCCAAGTACCAATGGTCGCCATATCTTCTACACAACACATCACCCCTTAAGACTATGATTTTCTAGGGGTTCAGTCATCCTTGCTTGACACTGTGATTCCATCTAGAACTTCCCAGATATTTGAAGAACATAATCACCTCACTGGGCAATCACTTGTATCACCTGATTATCATTTCTGGTGGTTATCATCTGGGACACGGGTCAACAATCAATGGTCCAGGGGCCAAGTCTATCCCACTGCCTATCCGTGAAATAAAGGTTTTTGGAACACAGCCCCACCATCTGTTTACGTATTGAATATGGCTGCTCTCTCACAGCAAAATAAGAGAGTTGAATAGCCACCCACAAGGCCTAAAATATTTACTATCTAACCCTTTACAGAAAAAGTTGGCTGGTCCCCACTCTAGAGGAACACATCCTACTGAGTCATGTCCCCCAGTGGGAGTTTGAGAGAATAAGCAAATGAGATGATGTGAAAGCATGTATACCCCTCAATCCAAGTTGGGGGTGAGGGGAGCAGTTGAGATTTCTAGAAGAGGTACACATCTGGGTTGGGGCCTTAATTATACCGCCCTTCACCTGGAAAAAAGGATTTTTTTTTTCCCCTTTCTTCACCAACTCCTACAATTTAAACAATAGTCTCTCAGCAAGAGTTTTCCCAATGCTAAAGTCAAAGAGTTTGGACTCAGATTTTCCACTTAAAAACCTCAATTCCACAGGAAAGCAGAGAGCAGTTATAGCCTTAGAAGGCAAGTCCATTTCCAGTACCACACAGACTAGTGTCGTAAAAAGAAGTGGGGGGAGGGGGATGCACATGATTTTGTAACATTAATATGTAGACCGTAAAAGACCACAGCATTAGAACATACTGGAAAGTGGAATGCAACATCAGTTGCCCGTGTATACTAAGCTAGAACTCAGCACTTTTTTTCTCAAGTATGTTCCTTTGAAACCTCTGATTAGAGGTCACTTGGAAGGAAATAAAAATGTTCTGCATTTTAAATAGCCAGAAATATATAGAAAATGCTCTTTTATCTGAAAATAGGGACAAACAAGGCAAGTTTACAGTAGGACCATGTCCATTGCACTTGATGTGAAATTAATTTTAAAATGCTCTACGGGTTACATGAGCATACCCAAAAAGGGTAGCTGAGATTAAAAGGCCCCTGACTGGCTATTAAAAACATAATCAGGGAGGTAAAAAAATACACACACACACACATTCAGGAGGAAATGTTCAACCCAAACATGTGGTATGCTGAGATTTTCTCAAGCATTATGCCTTTTCTCCCTCAACTGTGGGTCTTGATCAAACACAGCCAACAGAACACTGAGTCCCAGGGGATGCCTTTTCAAAGGGGACAATTAGGAGCCAAGGAGACCACCTTGTCTATCCTAAGACTCTCCCCAGCGTTCCTTTACAGTCCCCCAATTGAAGAATGGTTCAGACTTAAATCAAAACTTAACCAACAGACCCGAAAATCCATGTGATTGGCTGTGACTATCACCTATTGTACAGATCAGCTTTCTGTAACTCTTCCTGGCTTGAAATCTCCAGGCTGTACTCTCTCTTCTTTTCTCCAGCTTTACTGAAATATACTTGATATATAACATTGTGTAAGTTTAGATGTACGTGACTATTTGATACACTTCTATATTACGAAATAATTACCACAATAAGGTTAGCAAACACATCCTTCACCTCACACGCTTACCATTCTTCTTCTGTAATAAGAACCTTTAAGATCTACTCTCCTAGCAACTTCCAAGTATGCAATACATTATTATTAACTATAGCACCATGCTATACACATTCTATCCATGGTGTCGCCAAAGGCAGGCTTTCTCTTTTTTATGGCTGAATAATATTCCATTGTATGTGTATGTGTGTATCACATTTTCTTCATCCATTCATGCACTGATGGGCACTTACATCGTTTCTATGTCTTTGCTATTATAAATAACACTGCCATGAACATGCCGATGTGGATACCCTCTTAAGATAGTGATTCCATCTCCTTCAGATATATACCCAGAAGTGGGATGGCTGGATCATATGGTATTTCTATTTTTAATTTTTTTGAGGAACCCCCATACTGTTTTCTATGCTGTCTGTACCAATTTGCACTCCCAACAACAGTGCACAAGGGTTCTCTTTTCTCTACATTCACACCAACACTTGTTATCTCTTGTCTTTTTGATGACGGTCATTCTAACAGGTGTGAGGTGATATCTCATTGTGGTTTTGATTTGCATTTCCCTGATGACTAGTGATGACAAGCACCTCTTCACGTACTTGTTGGCAAAAATCAATGGGATTACATCAAACTAAAAAGCTTCTGCACAGCTAAAGAGATGATCAATGAAATGAAATGTCAACCTACAAAATGGGAGAAAATATTTGCAAACCACGTATCTGATAAGGGGTTAATATCCAAAATATATTTTTAAAAAACTCATACAACTCAAGAGCAAAAAAAAAAAAAAAAATCTCATTTTTTTAAATGGGCAAAGGACCTCAAAAGACATTTTTCTGGGCGCCTGGGTGGCTCAGTCAGTTAAGCGACTGCCTTCGGCTCAGGTCATGATCTCGGGTCCTGGGATCGAGTCCCGCATCGGGCTCCCTGCTCGGCGGGAAGCCTGCTTCTCCCTCTCCCACTCCCCTTGCTTGTGTTCCCTCTCTCGCTGTGTCTCTCTCTGTCAAATAAATAAATAAAATCTTTAAAAAAGAAAAAAAGACATTTTTCCAAAGAAGATATATAAATGGCCAATTATCTATTTGTAGATAGTATATGTCACATAAATACTTTTTCCATGTCAGAGCCACCTCACCACACCATTTGTTAAAAGATCTCAGGAACCTAGAAGGACTAGGACCTGCCTTAAGCGGGTCTTAAAGACTGAGCGCTACTTGTCTTGGGGTGGGACAGAAGCAAGCATTTAATGCCTGCTGAACACCTGTGCTCCAGGAATAAATGTCAATCTCTGCCCTTATCTCTACTGAACAAAACTCTTCCTTCCCCTGATAAAATTAAAAACTTGATAACTGGGGTGCCTAGGTGGCTCAGTCGGTTGGGCGACTGCCTTCGGCTCAGGTCAGGATCCTGAAGTCCCGGGATCGAGTCCCACGTCGGGCTCCCTGCTCGGCAGGGAGTCTGCTTCTCCCTCTGACCCTCCTCCCTCTCATGCTCTCTGTCTCTCATTGTCTCTCTCGCAAATAAATAAAATCTTAAAAAAAAAAAACAAACAACTTGATAACTGAAACAAATCTAAGGAATGGTTAATGCAAATTAGTAAGTAGTTACAATTTTATCATATTTCCCCCCAATATGTGTTTCAACATATACTTCGATAAAAGTTTCCAAGTTTTGCCCCTGCCATCTACACTAAAGAATCATTTGGAATTAGCTTAAAATTGTAGTTACAACAATGTAAGAGAAACTATTTTAAAACAACTCTTCTGAGGTCTTATTTTCACTCTTTTTCTTCAGAGATAGTACAAACAGTAAGCTGTGAATGCAGAGCTAACATAATTCAAACTGATAACGCTTGGTCTTACTTTTTTCCACTAGCGTGAAAACCAAAAGGAGAAAACAGTCTTTCCTCCCTAAACACCCATCAAAAAGCAGCCTGTCCAAAGAATCCTAAATATTTTATCAAAAATATCTGTGTTTTCCTCATTGCTGAAATCCTTTAAATCCTGCTTTCCCTCATTTATATTAGCAATTGATGACTCTTGATATCTTGAGAACCTGAAAATGTAAATTTTGGGGCGCCTGGGTGGCTCAGTCATTAAGTGTCTGCCTTCGGCTCGGGTCATGATCCCAGGGTCCTGGGATTGAGCCCCACATTGGGCTCCCTGCTCAGCAGGAAGCCTGTTTCTCCCTCTCCCACTCCCCCTTCTTGTGTTCCCTCTCTTACTATATCTCTCTGTCAAATAAATAAATAAAATCTTAAAAAAAAAAAAGAAAATGTAAATTTTATCGGCATCATTTAGTCCATATGATGACAAGATTACCAAAACGGAAAAAGTTGCTAAGAAAGGTGACCTGGCCCCGGTCATACTAAAGAAGAACTTAGGACACGTGAAGGATTTAGAACACACTCTTTTTTTGCTTGAATTCACTTCCGGTCACCAACGTCTCAATGAACCAGCTCTCCTGATACAGTTGTTTGATTATAATTTAGGTCTTAGTCACTTTACCTTTTTACTAGCTGTTGGTTTGGACAGGTTTACACTGCTAACAATACGTACCATAAGTTCTGGATATGTTGGCCGTTCTTTGGAATTCTTCTTCAAGCTTAAAGAAAAAAAAATTAATCACATTAAAATCTAGGATTTCAATCTGTATTTTCACCAGACTAGGATTTCAGAATCTGCAGAGACTAAACATAACCAGCTTTAAAATGTATTGAATACATGAATCTCCTATCCTGACTCCCCTCTTCTGTTACACATAAAATTATGTTTTAAATCACTCTAGGTATATCTTCATAGGAAGCATAGGGGTGGTGTATGTGTGTGTGTGTGTGTTTACTTTCCTTTTGATACTTTGCCAATGACATACAAACTAGTTTTTCTGATCTACAGCCATCACATTCCAAAACACGTATCTACTTTCCTTCAAAACAATTTTTCAGGGAGCCTGGGTGGCTCAGTCGTGAAGCGTCTGCCTTCGGCTCAGGTCATGATCCCAGGGTCCTGGGATCGAGCCCCACGTTTGGCTCCCTGCTCGGCGAGAAGGCTGCTTCTCCCTCTCCTGCTCCCCCTGCTTGTGTTCCCTCTCTCGCTATCTCTGTCAAATAAATAAAATCTTTAAAAAAAAACACAAACAGTTTTTCTTCCACCCCCACTGGCAAAGAAATTCGCAGGTGTTTCTTACATTACATGTTATCTCTTCACTGTCTTCGATACCTGGTTCTCCTTGCTTCCTATTCCCTTGAATGTATAATCTGCTTTTATAGACTCCTAACCAAACCCACCTGAGATAGAAGCAACATCCCGGTAAAATGTCTAAAGTAATGCTACTTGTTTACAACCTCCTGGCTAATGAAAACGAATGCACACTCAGCTAGTGACTTCGCAACGATTCTTCTTAGAAATTCTTTGTGGTCACACGCTACTGTCGAGTGCCTCCCATTCTGTATACCCAACTATCTGTATACACAAATGTTTTAATGATGTTTGATACCAGAGGCAACAGTAAAAAAAGAGCATTAAGAAGAGACCAGCCCTTGGGGCGCCTGGGTGGCTCAGTTGGTTAAGCGACTGCCTTCGGCTCAGGTCATGATCCTGAAGTCTCGGGATCGAGTCCCGCATCGGACTCCCTGCTCAGCAGGGAGTCTGCTTCTCCCTCTGATTCTCCTCCCTCTCATGTTCTCTCTCTCTGTCTCATTCTCTCTCTCAAATAAATAAAATTTAAAAAAAAAAAAAAAAAAGAAGAGACCAGCCCCTCACCTCTATCCTCAGCCCACCCCTGTATCCACCCGTGGCCTTAAAATGGAAAAAAAGAAAATAAGTGGTTTATTGGGAGTTGGAACCCCAGGTTACAGAATGAAGAGAAGGATGGTTCTGAAAACTGTGGTTTGCAAGGCAACCTAGACACCCCTCTGCCCACCGGGCCACTGAATCCCACATGATGGAAAGGAACACAGCCTGGCATTGAAGAAACCAAAATGTGACTGATCATTAGGGTTGCTGGGATTTGTGCCAATGGATCCTTTTGAGCAAATGAGACCTAGTATGTGTGGCATGAGCTCGGCTCCACCCCCATGGGCTAATAATAATGAGGAGAGGGGTCAAGGTATGGAGCCATAAGAGAGTGAAGTAGTTGAGACGCTTTGAGAAAGTGTGGTATAAAACAAAACGAAATGAAAAAAAAAAAAAAGAGAGAGAGAGAGAGAAAGCTTTTGAACCAAAACAACTTAAAGCAGCCTACCAGTTTATTCCAGGCAATGCTGTGGGTAGAAGCCAGGGAACCTGAGACAGGGTACAGTAGATGTGAGGAGAGAAGTTTTCAACCTGGAACTGAGGGCAGATCTAGGACCTAGTGACCTCAGTGACCAGACAACCTATGAGAGAAAGTTTCGTCTCAACTGAGGATAAAAATAAGAGTGAATTAGAAAGAGGAATTATCAACTGTCAAAGTCAGATTGATAATGGGAAGGTGTGCTTGAGTGAAATGAATGAGATCTTGGAAGTCCCACTTAGGACTCTGCACATAACTATGGCCTGAGATTCTATAAGGCTTTTTTGATGGTTCTCAACTGCAGGTGATCTTGCCCTCCAGGTGATATCTGGCAATGTCTGGAGGTATCTTTGCTTGTTGATATACCCGGTGGTGCCTACTGGCATCTCCTAGGGGGAGGCTTGGGATATTGCTAAACATCCTATAACACACAGCACAGTTGCCCACAACAAAGAATGATCCAGTCCCAAAAGTTATGAGTGCTGAGGTTGCAAACCCCTTGGGCCACGTGGACAAGGGTATTCCTCCTCATTGCTGCCTTCTATGCCCTGCTCGGAAATGAAATTCACTTAGAAGCACCTCCCGCTGATTCGTCTGTCATTTGCGCACATTCTCAATCAACACTACCAGCTCTCTCTCCCTGAACCCTGGAAGCAGAAGTTTTCTTTCTAAGTTCAAGAGCTAGTTCACCTAGAAGGAAACAGAGAAGAAGAAATGTGATCCCAGGAGTAATGCTGACTCGCACACAGGCTGTAGTGAAGAAAACAAGCAGGCTAACGTACAAAAGCCCTGAGTTTTCAGCTATTGTTCAAAGCCAGTCAAAAACCAGAAAGTCTTCTCCATAATCTGAACAATTTAACTTGCTAGAAGCAATCATGAAAAACATAGACGCCACCTTAAATCCACACTCACTAGTTACGTGCTTGATTTCAGGTGTCTCTACTTAGACGGGCGCCTTAGGGAGTCCTCGGACCAGGGCTGAGCATCGACTCCACTAACATTCATTCTCCTTGAGGACCATGACCCACCCTTCCATTACTAGCTTCCACTGGTCAGCGACCAAACCAAGGGGATGACAGGAAAAGAGGCTTCTTCCTCAGACATTAGCACCCTGGCCTCTTTTACCAACCAGAGATCTTTGTGATGTTTGCTGATTTTTGAACTTCTATTTAGTCGATAATGAAAGAAGACTCTCATCTCATCAGGTTGAGGAATGTAAGCACTTCCTTTTTATAAGGAGAGATCATTTTAAGTCAGGATAGCTTATCTTTTCACTTCTGGAACAGTTTAAGAAAATTTCTCTGGAGTTCTTTTTTTTTTTGTCTGTATAAAGAAAATGTGGGGAAAGCACCCCAAGTTGATGCATCAGAAAATGTTTCGAATTCCTGAAACCTCAGGGCTTGCTGGCCGATAGGCTTTCTTCACTTACGGCCTCTGATTAGAAGGCTCAAAATTTACCACAAGCACTGCTGCAGAGCATTCATGGAAAATACTTACACAGCAATCCAAGGCTGTTTACTGAATTAATATAACTGATAAAGCCCATTCTCTCCATCTTTTTAAATTGAGAACACTTCAAAACATCGGCTAAGAATAACAAAATACTCAGGATAAGGTTGGGGGGGGTGGAAAGCCAATTTTCCATGTTTGATAGGAAGTGCTTGAAATTCAGGATAAAATAACAACCGTGGAGTTCAAAGCTACACCAATTTCTTTTTGGATTGGAGTCAGACTTTTGAATTTTCAAGTGGCTTGTCATTTTCAAGCATGCAATTAGCTAACTGCTCTAATTCCTCTTCCAAATGCCACAACACACGCTTCTGACCGTAGCTGACACTAAAAAACAGCTTCATGCTGTCTTGAGAATTGCTAGCTTGAAGTTTGTGCTGACCAGAGGATTTCTGCCTATTTGAATTCCCCCTGATGGCTTCCAAGACGGGCTATTTGGTGCATCCACAGAATAAAAACACGTTGCGCCTCTCAAGCCCATACATTTGTCATAAGCTAAATAAACATCCAGTGCCTCTGTTTACTCTCCTTCCTGAACAAGTCGAGAACTGTATTTGATTGTCTCTGTATTATGTTTGTTCCTCTGAGTCACTATCAACGTCTGAGGGGACTCCAACCCACTCCAACGTGCCATCAGGCTGGTCAGCTGGGCACTGAGCCTCTCAAATAGGCCTGAAGGAAAAGCAAAAAAGAAATCAGGCTGTTTGGGCACACGGTAGTTGGGTTTCCAGAGACTTCCTTCAGTCACCAAGCCTGTGAACCTACAGGAAGAGGTTCTAGAGAGAAGCATAAGCCTGCCACGATTCCCTTTTTCCTGTTTAGATACTCCTTTGTTCATCCTCTATTGGACTAGAATGTAAGGCTTTTCTACGAGACTTCTCAGTTATGAATCCCAAAACAAGGCCTTTATGGACAGCACCACCTACTCTAGGAACACTTCAAAACCCCTGATAAGAAAACAAAAAAAAAGAGGAGGAAATGTCATTCCACTGTAGTCCTATTTCAAAATAAGTACAGAAGGGAAGGGTTGGTAGGATATCATTGGTTTTTCTTTAAAGTCCATAAGGCATAAATGCCTTAACTTGCTTTCCTCTCCTACCCACCCCCCATCCTCCCACCCCACCCCGAGGACACTGTCTCTCTGAAGCTACTACGAAAGAACACATCAGCTGGGGCTCCGCACTCTAGAGGTAACTTTGGGTATGAGAGTGAGAGCCTGCTAGTGCTTTCTACTCCCCCCCCCCAGATCAGGATTACAGTCAACTCACAAACAGTGATCAGAGGAGACTGAAAGCCAAGTGGACTCCCTGGATAAGGCCGTGCAGTGTGGAGCGGCACCGGGAGGGAGGGGGGTGATCAAACACTTACTTAGCATGCATCCCAGGAAAGGTCACAAATCCTCTGACAATGACTAAGGCTGTGGATAACGCAACCTTTCTCCTTTAGTTCGACAATCCGCCCAAAGACAGAGGTAGGAGATAAAACCACCCATGTATCTATCTTGAAATTCGGGATTCATCTTTCACTTTCCAAATCTGTATTCCCCTTTCCCGACTTAACCACAAAAATAGGGGCTTTCTGAGAAGTCTTGAAGGATCAGAGCCTGACTATGCCATGAAAATTCAAAGAACACGTGGAGGTCACTCCAAAAAGGGTCCTCTCATGAATGGGTATCTCAAATCCGGCTGCGTACATGGGAAAAATGGAGGAACAGCGATAAAAGAGAGCCTTTTCTTCATCAAGAAATAGAAGAGGGTGTTCTTAGGTGGTCACTTTTGCACCCTTTCCATCCACTCAGCTCCAGATCAAACTTAAAACCATCAGTAATAAAACAAACGAAATAACTACCTTGCTCCTGGAAGTAGGTGTGCATTGGTAAGCTAGCACACAGGAAAAATGAAATCGCTTCCGTCAAGATCTAAGCCATTCATAAAATCCTTTTTAAAAAATCAGCACTGTTGGGCGCCTGGGTGGCTCAGTTGGTTAGGCAACTGCCTTCGGCTCAGGTCATGATCCTGGAGTCCCAGGATCGAGTCCCGCATCAGGCTCCCTGCTCGGCGGGGAGTCTGCTTCTCCCTCTGACCCTCCCTCCTCTCATGCTCTCTCTCTCTCTCAAATAAATAAATAAAATCTTTAAAAAAAAATATCAGCACTGTGTTTTTGAAGCATTAGACAACTTTTCCAACTCAGTGGACTTTAAAACACAGTTCATAGTAAGGGGGTATCAAAAAATACATATATCGGTAATTTATGGGAGGCAAAAAGCTATTATTGATCTGCCATCTGAAATAGGAGAGCTCGTACTCTTAAAAAAAAAATCCAAGAGAGGATCATCAAGAATGCTGATAAATTCAGAATTAATGCTCCTCTTCTTCTTTCCAATTCTCCTACCAACAAAAACGACTCACTATTTTACACAGTGGATACTCTTAAATGTCAGATTCTACAGGAACTACAACACGGAAAGTTTGAATAATTATTCTTGGAAAACTTCAAAGTTTAGATGATTTGAGTTTTGTTTCTATTGTTATATATATAATATATATAATATATAAGTACAAATATATATATATAAATATATATTTTGGTAAACCCCATAAACAAGCCAGACTGGCTGGCATGATTATGAGTAAAATGACACAGAATTAATAGCAATTAACAGAATTAATGGTTTCAGGAAAGCTAGAAAATATCTATGGCTCAAAGTTTTTAAGTTAATGAACCTTGGTAGCTGGGACAAAAACTGACAGAAAACAAGAGGGGAACAGAGAGGCCTCTGAGGTCTCTGAAGATGTTGGCAGTGTTCTGGAAGGTGGAGCATAGGCACAGGGTGGTAGCCATACAAAGAGCAATAATAAAGTATCTGGATTGTCCACATACGTGTGCATACGTTAAAATTAGAAAGCATTATTTCTCAAGGTTTTCATTTTTTAAATATCCCTAAAAAGCTTTATTGTTCTGAATCTTTAGGGGAGATTCTAAGTAAGAGGAAAAAAATACACTGGGGAAAGAAAAAGTAATTGCGTGATTTTTAAAAAATAGATTACAGAAGAAAAATGGGTTTTGAAAAGGAAGCAGTTGATATCAAGTCCACAGACCATAGGGCAAAATTAGGGGTTCTCACCCCAGGTGTACAGTAGCATGATTTGAGAACATTTGAAAAATACTGATATTCGGGACCCTTCCCAGATCCATTAAGTCAGAATGTCTGAGGGTGTGGCCCAAGCGACAGTACATCTGAAAGTCCTTTGGAGGTTTATAGACGAACAGCCAGAGTTGACAACTATTGGAGTAAACTGGCGATTCTCAATAGGGCAGCTCCGCTTTCTTAAGCTTTTCAGCCTTGTTCTTACCAAGTTTTCCAAAGTACCCAGCCAGAATCCCGGGGAAAGGGGAACAGGCAGGAGAAAGGTTCTAGGGAGGAGAGTTTGACAAGACTTCCCTAGATAAGATCCTTCCCCTTTACCACTCCTCTTGAGAACTACTGGTCTGAACTATCCAAGATGACTCACCCCTTTTCCTATGTGACCTTTAAACATCTGAGGATAAGGAAAAAGAAAAAAACAAACAAACAAACAAAAAAACAAATACACAATAAAAACAAGTTCTTGAATCCAGAAGGCAAAATCATGAGCCCATCTCAACCTGACTGCTGGGCTACCGCATCCAGCACGTTCGCTCAAGGAAAGCAGAGGGGAGGACACACCTCAGTAGCCCAGAACAAGTGTCCCATCAGAGGCGCCCAACAACACACTGTCCTCCAGCCCACAGCTCCAGCCCCTCTCTAGCCATTTGGCCAAAACTAAAACAAAACCAAGCCACAGCAGGCCAGCCTCATACATCATCAGGGCAAAATACCAGGGGTGACATGGGGACCAGGGCTAACAAAAAGTCCAAGAGGCCTTAGTTTCACAAACAACAGACAGTTGCTTTGTCTCGTCATGTTTCCCAATAAAAGCTGCATTCAGAACACTTCTTCCAAAGAGCACAGAGGCCAAGGAATGATAACCTTGAGGAGCTGCGCTGTCAAATGGCCCTCAGAGGCCCAGCTCTTTCATCAGCAGGGAGCGCCCAGGATCCCTCCCCTCCCGGGGTCACAGCGGGGCTGGGCGCTATCTGCTTCTGCAGGGTGCCCATATAGACGAAAGCCATTTTGTGCTTTCCTTTTGGTGTCGTCTTCCAGGAACACTTGCGATGGTCCTTAGTATCAGGTTACGCCAGGCAATACGGTCACCATGCATGCCCTCTCCTACTTTCCTCGATTCCCCTGACAATTTCCACGAAAACAAAGTCTACATTATTAGCATGACTCCTCCCATTTTTCCACTCCAGCTTTCCTTAGATTCCCTCCTCAGACCCCCAGTACTGTCCATTGCACCCTCACGGGCAAGTGTATCCACAGTTAACAAGTGTTGTGTAGGGGACAGCCTACAAAACCTACAAAACACTAGAACGTCTTATCTACTCCACCACCCTAATCCTCCAACCGTCCAACCACTCTTCTCTTGATGTTCCAATCAACATCAAAAGAGCTTACAGCTCTCATCAAGGAGTTTCTCGCTCCTGTGACATGAAGCATGATCTTTTTTCTGCTTGGAGTATCTTTCCCTACCCTACCTCCCTGGTCGCTTGGAAAAATCCCTCATAGGACCTTCAGCATAGAATTTATCTCCTCCAGAAACTCTACCCTAATGCCTTTCCTCTGAGTTCCCCAAATACCCTGTGCATGGCTCCATCCCTGGACTTGCCATACGGTATCATAATCACGGATAGAAGAGACTCCCCTACTTGACTCTGAGTTCACTGAGGGCAGGGACTGGGATAAAGGCATCTTTGTATCTCCGGCATCGAGGGCACACTCCATAGATGCTTTTGGAATGAATGTATGCGTAATGGATCAAGACCCATGGAGGAAGTTCATGAGAACTCCTCTTCTTCCTTCACACTGGCATTTGGCAGAGGAGGCTTTCTTACCACTGTGAGGTAAAGTCAACAAACTCTTCGGAGAATTTATCCGCCGGGAGTTGTGGCGAGGGTTCCTCGACCACCTGTTTGAGCTGCTGGAAGGGGGTTCCCCAAGAGTCGTAGGGAAACCGAAGGATCGCCAACTCAATCTAGAGGGGAGAAAAACACAAGGGGACAACCGCTGAAACGGAACTACTTTAGGGCATCTGCTGGACTCTTCTGTTCCAGGAGAATCCGAGGGAAATACAGAGGTGAAGTTCAAGTAAAACTTGGGGAGACATAAACTAACAATATGTTCTCTACTCTTCCCCAGTTGCTAGTGCTAGGGAGTTTTGAACCTTATCTTACCGGAGGCAGCCAGTTAAGCTTATTTATAACTGGGTCCTCACCAAAAGCAACTGTGACACTTCATAAAATTGTAAGTCAGCAGTATCAAACTTCGGGATGGAAAGCAACCGGGTGTTTTCAATGTTTGGTCTGAAAAGTTATTCTCGCCCTGAGACTTTTACAGAGCTGTGTATCTGCTGCCATCTGCAGGTCCCTTACTGGAATGAAAAAAAAAAAACAAACCCTAGGACCAAATGACTGATCTTTTTTTGGATTTGAGGAAGGCCACTTTGCCATTACAAGATCATCACGTGTATTCTGGGCAGGGATGGGAAATAACGCACAGGATTTAATCAGCTGCTGTGCCTGGGAAGGAGCCAGGACCACAGTGGATAATTCCAGACCTCAGTGACACACTGAAAAAAAATGTATGTTCACCAAAGTTACAAAGGATAACTGTAGGGCTGTGCTGAAGGAAATTATCTTGTTTGTTACTATGTCCTTTGGCTGTATCTGACCTCAATGGCCAAGACCTCTATCAGAACCATATTCTGGGAAACACGGCCTATGTCCTGGATAACAGCTCAGTCAGGGTCCACACACATGAGCGCTCCTGGAGTAGCTTAAACTTCATGCCTAGATGAGAATAATTTAAAGCTATAGGCAGGATTCGTTTTACAGATGAGGATAGTAATACAGTGCATGGGACTCCATCAGTTTACTCAGGGACCCACGCCCAGTTAGAGGTGGAATAAAGAGAAAAACTGGGTTTGCCCAATCCCAGTGCAGTCTTCCCACCACACGACCCTGCAGACAATCATCATTCAAAACCTCCTGCTCTGTCCGGCAGGAAAGGATGCTCAGGACCCACAGGTAGGGTGTTTGCTTTTTGGTCACAAAACCCACCCCATTTCAGCTTCATGCCCAGAACCTCACAGTCCAGAATGATCATCACACGTTACCATTGTGATGCCCAGACTCCAAATGTCAGACTTCACACTGTATCCCTTCTGATTGAGCTCTGGGTTTATTCTTTCAGGCTGCAAAGGAGACAGAAAAAGACAAATGAGATGACACTCTTAGCTCGATAAAGTCTCCGGGGGTGGGGGTGTCACCAGCTGCCAAGTGACTCGTTTTAAGCTTGTTAACATGCCTCCCAGGCCAAGAAAACTCACTAACTACAATAAATATCAACGCCTCCGTGGGATCTTCCTCATTCTTCAGGAGTCTTCTCTTGGAGACAAAAAGGGATCAAAGTCCCTCACGATTCAAAACTCATTAAAAAAAAAAACTAGTTTCAATTTTGCCTTAAGATGAAATAGGATACACAGTATAAAGTTACTTTGCCAGTCTAGAATTTTCCTTGTTAAGAACCCCAACAGTCCAGAATTCAATAGTAAGAATCCACAAGAGTCACCGGGCTACTGTCTGAGATTAGCTCAACACCAAGGGGAAGGTTCTCAACCCAAATGCAAATCTATTTCAAAACAGAATACAGAAGCCCCTTAGTGTTAAAGGGGGTCCCAAGGTCTCTGCCAATGGCAGTGAATCTTCCCAGCCATGAGCATCTCTCATCTAACTGACTTGTTTGGGTCATTTAAATTGTTTACTCTTCCGTCCCCAACAAACAGGATAACACTCCCCGGCAACACAGGGTGAAAAATTTGTGTGGGCTGTATGTATTACTTATGTGTTTCTTTTTTTCAAGTAATAGACCTCCTTTACTCGAATTTTTAAAAAATAATATGTTTGAAGCAAGTGACTAAGGATTTCAGACAGAAAATACTTAAGAAAAAAATAAGATGCAGAATATTTCTTGCACCGTAAGCACATTTCCATTCTCCCTCTGTGGCCACCCATTTCCTATTTCCTGGTGAGGTTTGTGGGCGGCTGCATTCCCAGATGCCTCCCCTGGCTGCCGTACTTACGGCCATGTACGGTTTGCATCCTGCATCAATAGTTTTAGCAACAGAGTCTACAAGGTAGCCACTGATTCCAAAATCGCACATCTTTACTTGGCCCAGAGTGTTGATCAGCACGTTGGAAGGCTTGACGTCTGAAAGTAAGAACAACCAGGAGCCCGTGATCCCAGCCTGCTCTGAAGATTCATGTGTCCACCACCAGGGGGCCTGACATCTCACCTTCCCTGCTCTCTGAGGCCCTCCCTGACTCCCACTTACATGCATCTTACTGCTTCCAACTTGATTTTCTATTTCATATTTTGTCCTTCTTGCAGGATTGTGACTCCATCAATAGGACTGTTTCCTCTATTTATCATCTGCATTGCCCCCATAAGTGTAGTAAAAACTTAAAAAAATTATTACTGAATCAAATGCCCTGTTCCTTGGGCATGCATAGTCTCGATGACGCAAAATGAGTAAGTTCTAGAAATCCACTGTACTACATTGACCCCATAATAAATAATACTGCATTGCACACTTAAAATTTGCCACGAGGGTAGATCTCATCGTAAGTGTTTTTATGACAACAAAATAATTTTTGTAAAGCCCAGCTCGTCATGACCTAATGCACAGTAAGGGTAGGAGTAAACAGACCGCGGAATGATAAGGCAGACTACAGTATAAACATACATCAAATCTGATCAAGGCAACCAGTTTCGATGGAAGCATCTGCAAGAGGTGTGTCTGAGGTCACATAGTGAAACTCATCAGGAATTCAGATATTCCAGACCACAAAGCATACCCCCAAAGAGATAATCATTGTCATCTCTGGATAATGGACTTAGAAATTACAGTTAACTTTTTTCCCTCGTGAGGCTTTTCACAAAGGACATGTAATCAGCAGAGTAAGTTATTCTAAAAACACTAAAAATCATCCTTTATAATGTTTTCCCTTAAACTGAATGGTAGACATGCAAATTTTATTATTTTTATACTCTAGGTAAATATTTTGATACAAATAAAATACTTCCTAATTCTGAAATAAATCCTTAAAAATTAAGTTTCACATGTGTGGATAATCCACATTCTTCTTCCCATCTGGATTCTTTCCCATTTCCCTCCCCCTCTTCTTCCTCCCTGTTTTTCCAACTTCTAATAATCATAATTAATGATGATAATAACAGCAATAACAATAATAACAGGCACTCTGTGCAAAGCATTTTACATCACTTTGAGGTTGACTCAGACAGTTTAAGAATTACCAAATCTCACTACCCCACCAGCTATCCATACCTTCCACTAATTCTCCTTCAGACTTGGTTGAGTGAGTATCTTCTAAGAAGTTTTCCTTGACTATAGTCACCCAGTGCTAATCATTTCCTTGCTTTGGAGTTTACCTAAGCACTTCCACATTTGGTAATTTGGTATTTGTAATGTGGTTGATTTTTTCCATGTGTTTGTTGTACATTGGTCTTATTTCCCTATCAAGAATCCCTTTGTGGAATTTTAATTAGAATATGTTTTGTTTTCATATACCTCTCAAGGCACCTATTATAGTGATGCATAAATGGTACAAGTGATAAATGGATAGATGGATGAAAGATGGAAGAATGGATATATGGATGGATGGATGGAAAGATGACAGGCCAATGGGAAGAAAAAAAGAGGAGGTAGAGGAAGAATAGATAAATCAGTTTTTTTCATTTTATCCTGCCTCCTGCTGTCTGAAAAACCTGTATTTTATACCAGAACTTTTCATACTTTAAGGTATACAAAAATTACATGGGGATCTTGTTAAAAATGGAGAGTCAGGTTGTCTGGGGACCCATGATTCTGCTTTTCTAAGAAGCTCCCAGGCGACAGTCAATACTACAGGCATTTTTACCTTATTCTATAAAATTCTCAGTGGGGTAATCCCAGAGCTGTGCTTGGTAACAGGTGTTTTAGATTCAATGTAGGTGCACTAAAAAGCCCATGTCTTCGTATGTCCTCAGACAAGATAAAAAGCAGCTACTTATATGATCTCCTGTTCCTTTGGGAAGGAAAACCCCTCAGTTCTACTGCCTGACTCATTTCCACTTATACCCATTGGGGGAAGAAAAGTCTGGGTAAAAGAAATGGATGTTATAAAAGGAAGAGTCAAAGCAACTCCATGCATGCTTACCTCGATGAATGACAGAGAGCTTACTGTGTAAGTGTTCTAACGCTTTTACAATCTGCAAGAGAAACACAAGATAGATTCTTCTCCATCATTGGAAAGAAACTGAATGTTAGGTATACCCAGGTTTATGATCCCAGGCTTAACATCACCAGGTGAGGTATTTTCTCCAATAGCGGTGGCCCTATCCAGGAAAATACACAGGTAGCTACACTTATTGACCTCCACCCCCCAGAGAGGACCGGATCTCACAGTAGAAAGGATGATCTCGCTCATCTAGCCGGTGTTTCATTTGGCCTCCAGCATCTTTTTTTCTCTCTACCCTCATGAGCCTCAATAGCCATTAAGAGAATAATCTTTCTTTCCATTTCATTTTCTTCTGCTTCTTTCTATGCCCTATTAGCCTTAAGAAAACATTTTAAAATCTACAAATGAAAATCAAAGTAAACTAATATCAGACTATAGACACCAGGAATGTGGTCATAGCAGATGAAGGCGCTGCTTAGAGGCATTTTAACGGAGAGTTTACCAAACCAAGTCAGTGGTAGAATCTTCGACACAGCGCCCAGAAAGAAAAGCATTCAGTTACTAGTCCACAGATGCACTCCTGCGCTCAACAGACATGTGCTATTGCTCACATCCATCTAGTGTTTGCTCACAATAGGGAATCAAGACACATATCAGGTCTAGACTTCTCATATGCTCCCTGTAGTAGAGTTCATGACGTACTCACAGAAACTGCTATTTTCCCTAAGATGTCCTCTGGAATTGTTTGGCCTTTATCGATCACTTGTTTGTAGAATTTATCTAGCGACGTATCCATGAGCTCCATGCAGATCCAAACATCACCCTGGAGATAAATTGGTTCAGAGATTGTTGGAGAGGATAGAAAAGGAAAAGAAGGGGAAACAGTTAACACCTGTCGGGAAAAACCATTTCTTACTTGAGTTTTCGGAGGACATGTACAATTTCCCTTCAAGATCTCAAAGGAATTTACAAACAAGCAAGTTCGTTTCCAAAAAGCCAACCAGCGGAGAGCCAAGCAGAACCTGCATGTGATCACCTACTCCTTGATAAAGAGCATGATCTAAATACTAACAGCCACTCCAGCTATGGAAGGAAGAAGTTACGAGAATAAAAGGCACAGTATAGGGAATACAGTCAATGATATAATAGAGTTATATGGTGACAGACGGTCGCTACACTCACTTGTGCTGAATACCTATAATGTAGAGAGAAGTTGAATCCCTATGTTGTACAACCTTAACTAATGTGACATTGTGTGTGACTCAAATTTTTAAAAAACATTTTTAATAAATAATACATCAGTACTATTAGTCACCAACAATAGATCCCCAGAAATCCAGGCCTTCATGGTTACTGTCCTCTAGGGATTAGGGCTACAGGCCTACTCCATGTCTGACCTCCCACCCGGAACACTGGCAATCATTCATCCAAAAGCTAGTCGAAGCCTCAAAATCCATATCATGGGAAAGTGAAAGCGGAGGTAAAGCAAAGAGATAAATGTAAGCCTCCGGGGTACATTAACAGCGTAAATAAAGCTTATCATTTGGCCAAAAGACCACAGTATTTCAGATTTTAAGAAATCTGCCTAAATTAGTCTATAGGCAATTGATAGAGATAACCCATGCCAAAATAAACAAACCAAAACAGAAAGGAGAAAGGGAGCCTCAGGGTCTTCAAAAGGGCTAGACACATTTGGAAAGACTCTCATTTCAAGCCAACTTTGCATCAGGGCATGTCACCACTGCCAGAGCAGAAATCGCTCAGAGAAGACACATCAAATGAGAAAGAGTACCAGGATTGTGCATCGTGTTCATGTGATTAGAGAAACACCTTTTTAAGTCCTTGTCCTCCCCAGATGTTGAGTTGAAGGATCACCTACCTCCCGGAAGAGTGCACCATAAAAGGTGACGGTAAAAGGACAGTCCACTGTCCTCATGGAAATATCCAAATCCATCAGTAGCCTTTTCTGCTCCTGGCTATTTACTGTGGCCCGGATCCGCTGAATGGGAATGCATGGAAAAACGTATGGTTACTGCTCTGAGGATGAGTCAGTTAATAAGGCAGGGACCTTAAGGAGTCCCATCCCGAAAATACTACAAACTCATAGAACAAGTCTAGCAACAACCTTTCAAGTATTTACCCTAGTGATTAGCTATTTGTAACAAATGAGAAATAAGGAAGACTTTCAGTGGGTTTCCTGAAAAATCCCTGGCAAGAAACAAACTGATAATATATTTTGGAAAGTGTGCAAATGTTGGTGAATGTACTTCCTTCCAAGTCACAAAAACAGCCTGCTTTATTGTGTTATGTCTGTTCAGTACAGAGACCAGAGTATTCGTGACTTTGTGGCTAACTCGGGATCCCACAACAAGATCTAAAAGCCCCTCTTTGGGAACAAGGAAGAATACCTGGACTAAGTACCAACTGTAAAAGAATGGACAGAGCTCTCAGAAATGGATGGAATCAAGCAGAAATGGAGAGACTGTTCATTCCTATCCCAGGGCTTCTGAGAGAAGAGACACCTGTCACACCAGCAAATGCAGAATTAAAGAAATACGATTCTGTCATTAAATGACAGTAAAGATATAGTATCACGAGGCTTTCATATTTTTGGCCTAATTAGCAAAAAGTCTGAAGAAGAACACATGGCAAAATCCAAAAGGTAAGGGAAAGATATCTCCATTCTCCAAAAACAAAGGGGTCCCAGCCTTCTGACCATCTACATTCTTAAAAGGCCCAAATCCATGAATTCATGTACAGACGGTGGATCCCCAAAGCCCCTCGAGCATCTACTCAAAAAATATTCAATGAGGGGCACCTGGGTGGCTCAGTTGGTTAAGCGTCTGCCTTCAGCTCAGGTCATGATCTCAGGGTTCTGGGATCGGGCCCTGCATGGGGCTCTCTGCTCAGCAGGGAGTGTGCTTCTTCCTCTGCCTCTCCCCTCACTTGTGCTCGCGCGTGCTCTCTCTCTCTCTCTCTCTCTCTCTCTCTCTCTCTCAAATAAATAAATAAAATTTAAAAAAAAGAAATATGCAATGATTCTAAATTTCTTTTTCCAGCTCAAAAATGATGCAAATTCACTCAAGATGCATTTTACCCTCCTTTTTTCCACAAACAGACACAATCTTCTCTCTCAATTCTGATTTCCTGATTTTCGGGGACCGTTCTTTAAAACCAACAGAATATGAGAATAAAAGAGACTTTTGAGACATAACAACCAAATGCAGTATGTGAACTTTTATTTGGATTCTGACTTCAACAACCAGCAGGCAAAAAACAAAACAAACAAGAAAAAAACATGGTGATGATCCAGGTAATTTTAATTTGGAGCTGGTATTCCATGACATTAAAGAAGTATTGATAATTCTTTTAAGTGTGATGACATGGTGGTTACATAAAAAATTAAAAGGAGGGGGTCAGATTTATCAGTTAAAATAAAAAACAAAACCAGTAAACACAACTCATACCAAGGAAGCATTTTCCAGACATTTGGAGGGAAATACTGTTCCCTACAGATAATCTTCTTTGTTTGACCCCATTGAAGATTGTTTTGCTTCTATGGAAAGAACTGTTTGGCAATTGAGATGGACGAACGTATATACCACAGACAGAACACGTTTGGGGAGCATCAACTCTACCTTCACCGCCATGATCTGCCCGCTGGGCACGTGTCGCATCTTCTCCACCACCCCGTACGCACCTCGCCCCAGTTCCATTATAGGCTCCAGGTCATCTGCCTTCACCTCAAAGTTCTACAAGAGAGAAAAGTAATAATGCAAGAGTAAAGAAAAAAATAAAGGACATAAACTACCTCGTCCTCTCTCTGGCTTCTCCTGATATTCTAAGAGTTATTTCTGGTCCAGAAGCTTCTGGTCTAGAAGTTTTATCCAAGCAGCCACTGCAAGCAGGAAGCACCAGGACATGTTCAGACTCATAGAGTATGTCACCTGCTTGTCACGGGCAATACAGAGATCCAGCTCCAGCTCAGCCTCCAAACTCACTTTGAGCTATCTGCAACGGCTCCTTAGCCCTGCCCCCTTCCTCATACATTTAATCCATTTGCTGACTGATGGCAACTAGATCTACCCTTGGACTTTGAGGACTGCATCCCAAAGCCAATCATCTACTCCCCTCAAATACCTTCCATCAGGGCAACACTAGCCTGATTTCAACAAGGCATCCAAAACAGCAAGAGCACCACCCACTGCTCCTGCTTAAACTCAAACTTTTGGACCCATCCCCTCACGGCATGTTATAGAAAATAAATTTTCTGATGGCCAGTCAGAAAGCATATATGAGAAATGGTCAAGATATTAACTGGCAAACGTGATTTTTTTACCTGATTTCCAATAGAAATGCAAGCTTTAGAGTCTAAGTCTCGAGGTGGCCTAAGAAAGAAAAGGAGGAAAAGAAAAAACATGAGGTATTTAGTCAATTATGCCCTTCCCAAATCATATATGACTGGAGAGAGTTTTCCTTAGGGGTAAGTTGGAAGTTCATCAGTAAAATAAAGTAGCAAAGAAGTGTTAATCGTGCGGGATTTGGAATAAAATATATTTGAGTTTAAATGACTTCAGCTCCAGGATGCCTGGGTGGTTCAGTCGGTTGAGCATCTGGCTCTTGATATCTGCTCAGGTCATGATCTCGGGGTTGTGGGATCAAGCCCCGCGTTGGGCTCCATGCTCAGCTGGGAGTGTGCTTAAGATCCTCTTCCTTTCCCTTTATCCCTTCCCATCCACCCTGCCCCACGCTGGCTCTCACACTCTCTCTCTCTAAAATAAATAAATCTTTAAAATAAATAAATGACTTAATCTCTTTGACTGTCTATTTCTTCTTTAACATGAAGATATTAATATATCCTGAGATATTCCAAGTAAAATGCTTAGCAGAATGGCTGGCATACAGTAAATATCCAATGAATATGACCTAGGTATAGAATTATATAAATAAACGTACTATTCTAGTAAACCCCAAACTTTTTCTTTCATCCAAGAACACCAATGTGCCCAATTATTCCATCACATTTTCCCATAATTTAAAAAAGTAGTAATAATTAGCATATGGTTATGTTAACTCACAAAATCCATAAACCATAATAATTCCAAATCTCTCTAGTCCCCACGTTTAGAGATGGAAAAAGGCCCAGAGAGGCGAAGTAACTTGCCCAAGGTCACAACACTAACCCAGTGACTTGCCCAAGGTCACAATTAACCCAGGTCTCCTGGTTTGCAGGTCAGAATATTTCCTGTTCTATCAGGCGTATAAGACAGTTGTGTTATTTCTTCCATACACAGCACACACACTGTCCAGGGGTCATCTCAGCACCCAGAGGTTGGCTGATTTTGTGCCTCCATAGAAAAAGCACACGGTCCCCTCATGTGCATGTATTTCTACTACTTCAATACTAGCTGGGTTGATATCAATCCACTCAAGAGAAAGATGTTTGGCTTTGGCCATGCAACTAACTAAGAGCTTCGAGAAGCATTTTCGTGGAATAAATGCACCAAAAGTATCACCACCAAAAGACAGAAGAATTCTGGGGCTGCCAGAATCAATGGTTGGACCAAAAAGACCCAGGTCTTCCTAAGGGGACATTCCACGTAGAACACTCTAGAAACATATAAGGGAAAATGGAAGGAAGGGAAGATGATAGGAAGGGAGAAAAGAATCCTAGCCCATGACAATTTTTCCCAACCCTAATGTGTTATAATTCTGCCCCTTCTTCTGAAACTAACTAAATAAAACAATAAGGAAAAAATGGGAATATAAACACAGATATAAACATAAATTTAAGGTTTTAATGGCAAACCCTCCCTCACCTCAAAATCCCTTTGAAATGCATAAAATACCTAAAATAAAGTTTTTCTGGACTAACTTAAAACCAGGAACTGGGAGGGAGAGATACAGAGGAAAACACACACACACACACACACACACACACACACATCCCAGTACACACCAGTGATGTTTTTATATATCTTGTGTTTATAAGCAGGGAATTTTTCTTCAAAAATATGTTCCAGAGGATTACATTTCTAAAGATCTGATTTCTCATTCTCAAAATTTCCAAACGATTTTTCTTTCATCATCAATGATTTGTACTAATTGCAATGGAACCCTGAAATAAAGACAAATATTACTTGAAACATGTGACTACCATAAACAATAAAAAATCTCTTGCTGCTGTTCAGCACCCTTCCTTTTAAAAAGTATGAAGCATAAGAATAAAAAATAAATAAATAAATAAATAATAAAAATTAAAAAAAAAAAACTAAAAAGTATGAAGCGACAGGAAAAGGGGCTTCCTCCCTTTTCTTGCCACCCAAGGAAGGCACTGGGTAAGACCTCTTCCAGCTCTGGTATTCCAGTATTCATACGGGGCTTTGCAAATTACAGCCTGTGGCCCAGCTAAGAATGACTGTTTTCAAGTTTAAAAAGTTGTTGGAAAACAGACTATGAAGAATATCCAACTGGGGCCAGCAGGGCCCAGGTAACCTGAAATATTTACCAGCTGGCCTTTGTAAGAAAAAAAAAGTTTGCTAACTCCAGCGTTGTACTAACCTTGCGGTATATACCTCTACCTAATAGGAGGGGGTCATGCAATTTTCCAGAATGAGAAAAATGTAACCCACAAAAGCTGAGATTTGCTAAAGCCAGACAGCCCAACAGAGCCGAAAATAAAACCCATGCCACTTGAATCTCAGTCTTGACCTAAAGAGAAAGGGATATAGGCTGAATCAAGTGCAATGCTTTATCTACATCTCATTTAATTCTTTAAACACACACTCTCTCTCTCTCTTATGAGTATCATTACTCCCATGGTCCAGATGAGAAACCGTTTGGCTCAAAGTTTAACTAACTTGCTCCCAAGTCGTAAGGCCATGATTTCAGCCCAACTCTGATTGAATCCAAGGAACCTACTCCCAACACCCAGGGCCCCTCTAATGAAAATGATCAATCCACCCAACCCTGAGGGCTTTGGGCTCAAGTCTGCCAAAAGCATCAAATGATGGGGCCAAGGCTGACGGCTCATATTAGATTCGTTGACACTGTGTTCTGTCCAGGGCTGGGCATATTAGTTTGTCTGGGGCACTGAGTCTCTGCAGGAGGTTAAACTGTGGGTGTATGTTCTCTGTTGCTTATTCAATATTTTAGTCCTCTGGGGAAAGAAACAGGCTTATTACAAAATTCCTTCCCTGGAAGGTCAAAGGTACTCCAAAGGTCACCTAGTATTAGCTTTTTGGAGCCTGAACTCTTACCCATGAAATGATGCCCAACTGTTCTGACCACCTGATCTTGTACGGGTCTGTTTTCTCACTTATAAAGTAAGAGTAACACAGACTGACTGCCTCCTGAGCTTCTTGGGAGGGTTAACTGGAGTAATACTCACTAGCATAGAATCAATTCAGAACTAGCTGCTGCCAATCAAGTATGGGGACAGCTCAGAAACCTGAGCCAAAGACACACTGGCATCAGTTACTCAGAGAAAGAGCTCAAGCAGAGGGACCACACACACAGAACTAGGAAGAATGGACCTCTGTCCCAGGATATTTATTTTTGTGTAGTACAGCAGAAGGCAGGGTATAAATTGTACGAGTCACCAAGCCAACCCTAAAAAATTGCCAAGAGAAACACAAAATGTGGAAGCTACTTCTTTAGGACTATGAATATAAGCATCAGTATTAAAATACTACTACTAATAATAAGGCTCTCCCGGAGCTAAAGTGGTCTAGTCTACAAAATAAAGTGATGCTCTTGGCTTTACGCAGTGAAAAAGAAAATCAATTAAACACATTCAAAGTTTATTCTACCACAGGAGGGAAAGACAACACAGAAACTGGGTTTATCCTTGCACAGGTTTTTACTCATCTGTTTACACCAAGGTAGGATTTATTGTGGCTTTCATAAAATTCATAAAATACAGAAAATTAATATAAATTAGAAGAAGATGAGGGCTAAAAGTTTAAAGAGAAGGAATATAAGACCAGTGGGAGAGTGACATAGGACTGTACCCCAAAATCAGGGCGCCTCGGTGGCTCGGTCAGTTGAGCATCCGGCTCTTGATTTCAGCTCAGGTCTTGAGCTCAGGGTGGTGGAATCGAGCGCCAAGTCGGGCTCCGCGCTCAGCGGGAAGTCTGCTTAAGTTTCTCTCTCCCTCTCTGTCTGCCCCTCCCCCCTCTTGCATGTGCACTCTCTAAATACATACATACGTACATACATACATAAAATGTTTTAAAATAGCAATAATATTGATAAACCTCCAGCAAGACTGACACAGATTACAAGAGAGAAGACAGATTTCCAGTCTCAGGAAAAAATAGGATATCACAACATGTCCTATAGCCATTCAAAGAATAATCAGGGAATACTATAAGCAATGTTCCTCTTATAAATTCAACAACTTAGAAAAAATGGACCCATTCCTTGAAAACCAGCAACTGCACAAACTTGAAGAAACAGGTCATCTGAATAGTCCTGTAACTATTACAGAAATTGATTTTGTATTTTAAAAGCCCCAGAAAAAAGAAATATATCGGCTCATTTTGTTTCACTGGAGAATTTTAGCAAACATTTTTTTAAAAAGAATTAATACGGGTGCCTGGGTGGCTCAGTTGGTTAAGCGACTGCCTTCGGCTCAGGTCATGATCCCAGGGTCCTGGGATCGAGTCCCGCATCGGGCTCCCTGCTCAGCAGGGAGTCTGCTTCTCCCTCTGACCCTCCCCCCTCTCATGCTCTCTCTCTATCTCATTCTCTCTCAAATAAATAAATAAAATCTTAAAAAAAAAAAGAATTAATACAGATTTTACGTGTCTACCAGAAAAAAAAAAAAAAGAAGAAACTCTTACCAATTCATTTTATGAGGCCAATATTACCTTAATGTCAAAACCAGAAGATAACAGCATACACTCCCCCCAAAAAAAGAAGAACAACTCAAAACAACCACTACAGACCAACATATCTCATGAACTCAGACACAAAAGTCCTCAACAAAATTTCAACAGATTGAATCCAACAATGTATTTTAAAAAATGTACCACAACCAAATGGAATTTATTTTGGGCATGCGAATCTAGTTTAATATTTAAAAATCAATCACAGTGTGGGGCGCCTGGGTGGCTCAGTCATTAAGCGTCTGCCTTCGGCTCAGGTCATGATCCCGGAGTCCCGGGATCGAGTCCCACATCGGGGTCCCTGCTCGGCGGGAAGCCTGCTTCTCCCTCTCCCACTCCCCCTGCTTGTGTTCCTGCTCTCGCTATCTCTCTCTCTCTGTCAAATAAATAAAATAAAAAAATAAAATAAAATAAATCAATCACAATGTAATCCATATCAACAGTACAAAGAAGAAAAACCTATGATGTGTCAAGTGAGGCACAAAAAAGCACTTAACAAAATTCAACACACATTAACAATAAAAACCCTCGGTATCCCACAACTAGAGAGGAACTTTTTCAAGCCTCAATCTACAAAAACCTAACATCATGCTTAATGGTAAAGATTGAACACTTTCCCTCTAATAACAAAGCAAGGTTGCTTACTCTCACCAATCTTATCTGACATAGTACTGGACATTCTTGCCACTGAAATAAAGCAAAAAAATAATGAAAGTTTTTAAAAATACAATTTGGAAAGGAAGAAAGAAAACTCTCTATTTGCAGGTGGCATGATTGTAGACATAGAAAACTCTATAAAGAATCTACAAACACACACACACACAAAGAATCTACAAAAATGCTCCTAGAACTACTAAGTGAATTCAGTATGGTCCCAGGATACAAGAGCAATAGAGAAAAATCTACTGCATTCCTATACACTGACCCTCAACAGGTGGAAACCAAAATTTAAAACGGAGTATCATTTATAGTTGCTCCCCACAAAATGAAATACTTAGGTATAAATCTTAACAAGCCCTACTGTAAAGAGTCCGTATGATAAATACTATAAAATACTGATGAAAGACATCAAAGAAAATCTAAAGACTTGCAGAAATCTACCAGGTTCATGGATTAGGAAACTCATTGTAGTCAAGACGTCAACTCTTCCCAAACTGATCTAAAGGTTACACATAATTCCTACCAAAATCTCAGCAAATTCATTTATAGACATAAACACACTGATTCTAAAACTAATATGGAAAGGGAAAAGCCCTAAAATAGCCAAAATTATTTTGAAAAACAGAACAAAGTGTGAAGCAATGGGTTCTTAAAATTGTCACCAAAAGCATAACCCGTAAGAGGAAAAATTGCTAGATGGGATTTCATCAAAATAAAAGGATGAAGAGACAAATTATAGACTGAGAGAAAATGTTTTTAAATCACATATCTGACAAACTCCTTGTGTCTAGAATATAGAAAAGAGGGTGCCTGGGTGGCTCAGATGGTTAAGCATCTGCCTTCGGCCCAGGTCATGATCCCAGGGTCCTGGGATCGAGTCCCGCATAGGGCTCTCTGCTCCTTGGGAGCCTGCTTCTCCCTCTGCCTCTCTCTCTCTCTGTCTCTCATGAATAAATAAATAAAAATCTTTAAAAAAAAATAGAATATAGAAAAGAAGTCTCAAAACTCAACATTAAAAAAGTAATCTAATTAAGAAGGAGGCAAAGACGTGCACAGACATTTCACCACCAAAGATATACAGATAGAAAATAAACACCTAAAAATACTCAGCATCATCATGAGAAAAATAAAAATGAGAACTACAATGATATAACATTATACATCTATCAGAATGGCTAATGGGGCTCCTGGGTGGCTTAGTCAGTTAAGTGTCCAACTCTTAACTTCAGCTCAGGTCATGATCTCAGGGTTGTGAGATCGAGCCCAGTGTCAGGCTCCATGCTCAGCGGGGAGTCTGCTCAAGATTCTCTCTCTCTCTCCCTCTCCCTCTGCCCCTCCCCCCAACTTGCACTTTCTCTCTCTCACGCAAAAATAAATAAATATTTTTTAAAAAAAGAATGACTAAAATGGAAAATAGCGTTAATGTTGGCAGGGATGCAGAGAAACTGGATCATCGCAAATGGCTAATAAGAATGTAAAATGGTACAACCACTCTGGAAAATACCTTGGAAGTTATTTCAAAAATGGAATTACCGAATGGCCCAGCAATTGCACTACTGGACATATGCTCCAGGGAAATGAAGACTTATTTTCATGCAGACACTTACTTTTGTCACAATAACCCCAGTTTTCCAAAACTGGAAACTACCCATATCTCCTTCAAAGGCTAGAGGGTTCAACAAACTGTGGTATATCCATACCATGGAATGGATTCAGCAATAACAAGGAAAGAACTACTGATACAGGCAACAACTTGAACGAACCTTGAGGAAACTATGCTGCAAGGAAAAGCCAATCTCGAATAGGAGACACGTGATTTGGTATATGTAGCAACCATGAGACAACAAAATGGAAATGGGGAACAGATGAGTGGTTGCCAGAGATTAGGGCTGGGGGTTAGAGGTGGGAGTGACTATAAGGGAGTAACACCAAAGAGTCTTGTGGTATTGATACAATTGAATACCTTGATTATGGTAGTGGTTCCATAAGGCTACACGTGATAAAACTGCATAGAGCTACACACACACATACACACACACACACACAACGAGGACTTACAATAATGGTGAGATTTGAGTAAGTTCTATGGTTTGCACCAATGCCACTTTGTTTTGACATTGGGTGGCAGTTGTGTTAAGATATGAACATGGAGGGGAGGACACAAACTAGGGGAAGGGTACATGGGACTTCCCTGTGCATTTCTTTGTCCTCTCCTGTGAATCTACAATAATTTCAAGTTGAAAAGTTTTAAAAGCATATCACACAGAGTCCCATACAGATAGTACAGGGAAGTAATATATTTGAGTCTAAACTCTTGAGAAACCAATCAGAGAGGAGACGTTATAAATTACACAGGTCATAGGTCCACAGGAAAAAAAAAAACACCAAAAGGACCAAAAACACCAATCTCGATAACAGATATGGAAAGAACCTCCTGCTGCAGAGCCTCAGGAAAGGACCAGTCTAAGGTGAGGTTGGCCCTCGAGCTACAGAGCAGAACCCAGAAGAGTGAACTTTCCGCTCTGTACTTGAAGGTTCTTGAGTGGAACATTTGTTCATACCACTGCAGGGAATGGCCAATGGCCTCAACAAAGTCTTACAGTAGACGTGATCATTTTTACTAGCACTTTCCAACACCAGGAGGTGTCCTTCCTGATAGGATGGATCGTGGTTAAGGTCAAAAACCTTTAGAAAGAGAGGCACTTGTCGAGATGACCGACCAACGGCCTTGAAAACTCAAGCTTCCATTGGGATGGTCTTTCCCTATACTTGCTCTGCCTCTCTAGAACTTCTGTTGTGACTTTTTTCCTTGCAATTTCCATTCCTCCCAAGCAGATGCTTTGTAAGGTGGTCATATCTACAACTAGACAGGAGGTACTCTCACCATCCCACGGAGAGAAAAAGAAATAAGAGGAAGGCTAAAGGAGAAGGTATCCTGCTTCACCAGGACTTGAGCTCACTTAGGGATTTGGGCCAAAGCCTCTGCTAATTTAAAAAAAAAAAAAAAAAAAAAAGGTTCCTTTACCTCATTTTGCCTTCTATTTATATGGGATAGGATTTAGGTGTCAGGATGCTGAGTCCTTATCAAATACCGTCTTTCCATCTCTACTCAAGCTTTATAGTAGTGGCTCTCCCAGGGATTTGCTTATTTGCTCAAGTCTATATGGAAAAGGCAAAAAATCCAGGTCCAGGGACCTTTCTGAACTTCATAGGACCCCATCTGCCAAACGCACTTGTGACACTCAATTTTATGCCAACCAGTAACATGAGAGGCTGAGTTCAAAGCTACCCTGAGTTCAAAGCACGATATAGACTGACTGATTATTTCAGGTCTCAGAACAGCGAGCACATGGCTCCTCCCTCTAAAGGGCTCTTCTTTCTAACGGTGATTTCCATAGTCAAGGCATTGCTCATCCGTCCAAAAACGAACCCCCATTCCCTAGAAATCTGTAAAGTGAAGTGTTTGGATTAAGACGATGATCTTGCCAACTTACGTGGAACTGGGCTGAGGTTGTTCAAATGCTTCTTTTGGAATTTTAAGGCCAGGGTTTCGCTTCCTGCCTATGGGGAGAGACACAAGGATAAAGTTAAGGTCGAAACCACAGCATGAGAGTGGGAACAGAGACCCTGCAGAAGACGCAAAGGGCTAGCCTGGGAACATGTAGCTCTCATCTCCTCATGCAGAACCCCGTTTCCCACCCAGGAAGTCTGTGAGTGCCGAGCACCCAAGCACCAAGCAGAGCACAGCTTCCCAAATACAGACTGTGCTCATGGATGAGGTTCTTTGCCACTTAAGGATGAAAAGATCAGTATAAGAATGCTAACACTCTCTTTACCCAGGAGAGCTGCCCTTTCCTCCCTGCCAAGAGGTGGTCGTTCCAACTTCTTTGTTATTTCTTGTACGTGAGAATGGTAATGGTAGATGGTATTGGCTATAGATTTTTTCCTTTTTAATGTCAGTCCAATATAATCACCTCTATCGCAATATCTTACAACTTTCTCATTTGATCTGTAAACAACTGACAGATTTAACTATGGAGGGAGAATAAACAATACCTTCCCACTCTTCTGCCCTGACCATTTGTCAACCACCTGTCATAAATGGAAACACCTAAAAGAGGGAGAGAGTGATATTTATTTACGTTTACCCTGTTTCAAAAAGGAATAAGGTAACAGATGGGCTCATGCAAGGAGGTTATCGCTTCTTTGGGGACCAGGTAGGAATGTAACCCATGTGTTCATCCTTGGACTGAAACCACAGAGAGTTTGGCTCAAATAATTTTGCTGACGAATAAAAATGAATAGACTGATGGTGCGCCCAGGTGGCTTGGTCGGTTAAGCGTCCAACTCTTGATTTCAGCTCAGGGGTCGTATGATCGAGCCCCTCATCGGGCTCCACACTGGGCGTGGAATCTGCTTGAGATTCTCTCTCTTCCTCTCCCCGACCCTCCCCCTCTCTCAAGGGGGAAAAATAAAAAAAGAACAGACTGAGAAATGCCAGCTCAGGAATGTGAGTAGTAGTCTCTTAAGAGCCCAGGATTTTCCTCACCTAAGGAGATCCTGGGTCTCTTCATGCTTGGCAGGGGAAACCAAAGCAGAGCTGGGTAGAATGCCGAGGGTTCTCCTTTTTTTTTCCTCCCCTCTGCTCTGTATCACTGGGGTGCATTACAGCATTGATACCAGCCCTGGACAAGGCCTGGGTTAGAGACTCTCAAGATGCAAAGAGACTTACGACATCAAAGAATATAACCTCCTTGCAGGAAAATGACATCCAAAGATTTCTGTAATTGCTCAACATCATAGAACCAGCAACGACCCGTCAGAATCAGAATCCAGGTCTCCAACACCCAGCCTGGAACTTATTCCTCTGTTCTACAATGGAAGGAGTTCAGGGATGATCAGAGAGAGGAGGGCATGGGGAGCATGTGATTATGAGCTTTTAAAAAAACAGCTTATTTCCGGTACTTTCACTCACCAAGCGACCTCCAGAGTCACTTTTCACCTGACTCTTGGTATCCTCAAGTGTAAAATGGGGAAATAATACTCATGCCGACCTCAATGGACTGGAGAGGAGAGCCATGGGGTATCACATATGAACAAGCACAGACCTATCTTAAGTAGCTGTTAATTATAACCATTTAGAGAAAGAATCTGTACAGTCTCATTAAAATATAAGTCATTTAAGAAATGCATGAGCAGAACTGGTCAGATTACCTCAGTCCAAGATAATGTGTAATCGACTCTTGTTCAATCCCTTCAAAACCCAAAATCAGGATCAATTCTGCCAAGTTGTATAAAGCCAAGGAGAAATATGCTTGGCAGTAGCCAACGCAGAGAAAGTCTTTCAGGTCCACCTTCATTGTCACAGGTCTTCTCAATGCTCTCTTCCTTTGGGCTCATCTATGTGTTTTATAAGATTCAAAACTCACTATTACTTTCCTCCTGCCGGAGTTCAGATGGCCCCACTTAGCACACGTTACTAAGTTAGTCAGTGACACAATACAGAAAGCCTTGTCCATACATATGGTAGATAATAGAGAGAGCTGTGCTATGTACCAGGAACAATGCTAAGGGCTGGATCTGATGGTGAAAATCCCAATAGATGCGTGGCCCAATTCCAACAATTCCTCTCCATGCACCTCAGTCAAAGAGCTGGAGGATGCTATTTTAAATACTGTCGTGAGGAATGCATGACAAATTCCATTTGTCCAGATGACTACATCTCTACTCCAACACAGGTAGCAGGTAGTTCAGATAATCCCAGCAGATACAACCCTGTCTTCCCCTCTGTTAAAACAAAATAAAAGTAAAATATATTTTGCCTCTGAAAAAGTCTCCCCCGTTGCCATGTAAGCAAACCAAAAGCAAAAGTTACTCTGAAATTCCTACACCTCCCTCTTCTTCATTTCTAACTCAGCTCTTACAAGAGAGATGTCCAGAGAGATAGCTATTTGTAGGGGGAAACTGCCTTTGCAAAACACAGCAATGAATTATTCTACCATAGCAATTGACTATTAGCAATTCATGATTATACTGTAACTCCACAAATCTTTAAAACGTCTCTGCAAAGAAACAGTAAAAGAGAGAGACAGAGAAGCTCTTGGCACAGAGGCTAAAGGAATAAATGACCAAAACAAAAATAAAGTCTTCAAGGTGTGAGAAAAGAAGGCTCCTACTTCTTTTCTGACAGCAACAAGAAAAATACTTGCAGGAGACACAAAACCTGGTTGAATGACACAGTTAGAATACACCCTGCCTTCATTTTCAACAGTGCATCAGATTGGACAAAAATCACAGACACATGCACCAAAATTCCATAACTCACTTACTTGCCCATCCCTGAAAGAGGAGGCCAGGGGTGACTCTGATGAGGTTTTCAAGGCTGCAAGCAAGGCTCGCAGAACAGCACACACCAGGCATTCTTCGCTCAGCTCTGAAGACCACACTTCAGCAGAGAGAAACAGCCCTGAATAGACTCCACCCTCTCAAGGGCGGATTGCAGCAAACCTCTCGGAGTTTATTGTTCCCAGCAAACCGCAACTTCACAAAGAAAGAAGGAAAGTGGGTCCATTTGGACACCGAGGCGTGACATGCACTGCTAACCAGACGTGGGAAAAAAAATACATCTATAAAGTAATCCTGGACCGTACTGCCTTTTCCAGCCTTTCTATAAATGCCTCTTTCATTTCTTAGGAGAAAGAAAAACAATATGTGGTCAGTTTCCAGCTGTGTTTATTTCAAAGCAATCTGTTTCCCGGGCAAGCCTGCCAACACCTGACGCTAACATTTAACACCACGTTAAAAAAAAAAAAAAAGTAAGCGGGGGAAGCAACGTAAATAATACAACACTGTGCCCAAGGATGTGAAATGGCCATTTCCCCTGATAGTCTAAAGCGAACACGAAAAAATAGATCAGAAAACAGGCTCTGTGTTGGGTCCCATGCTAGTTAACAACCTTCTCAGAAGGAGAGAAGGCCCGTGCGCTCCTACGGACCTCGACAAGCTTGGCCCCCTTGTTGGTACAATCTGCAGAGGGTAAGCCTCGTGGGCTTGAGCATTTGCAGCGCTGTATTACATCAGCCCCGTGCCACACCCGTGCTTATTTTCTCTGAAAATGTAGCCCCACCGCACACATATATATTTGCAAAAATTCATCTTAAACCAAAGCTGGGTCATTATAATCCTGGCCGGGAGCAAAAATGGCACCAGAAGACAAAAACCTTGCCAAGAGTTAGCAAACATTTCCCAGGCCGCAGAAGTGTTCGCTAGCTTTGACCGTCCCGAAAATGATGGGGTACACAAGACCTCTTGCCCAGTACCCACGCAGACAGGCTGGGCACAAAGAGCTTCTCTCATGTGCCTTATTACATAAAACAGAAAAGATGGTGCTCTGGTGCCAACCCAAACAGCCAGAGAATCCCACAGGGTGAACAGAAGGTGGCATCATGAGGATATGCTGACGACTAACTATTTGTCAGCTTGGCTGGGAGGTCGGGTGAGGGGGGAGAGTGACAATGAGGGTTTATGATTATTGCTGCAGCTTTACAAAAGGATGACATTGCTTCCAGGGCCAAATTTAATTTCCAAATCTGTTCCCTAATGTGAATGGGATTTCCAGCCAAGTCACCGGCAACCTGGCTGCCCTCTCCTTAATACTTGCATCTAGACTTAAGTCCCAGGGGTAGCCAGCACCGAAATCGGGAGAGGAGTGTCTTTAGATGTTATTAAACTGCGACGATCAGATGCAAAGCAACTAAGGGAGCAGGGCCGAGGGGAAGGAGTGCAGGGAGAAAGCTGGCTTCGCCAGAGCGAGAGGACACAGGTGCTTCCGTCCACCCCCCGCAACCACTGGATCTCACCCACCACTGAGACTCCAGCGAGCATGCCAACGTTCTGCAGAATGACATAACATTTAGAGAAAGAAAGCTGACCAGCTCAGGTTAAAACGGGCGGTGGTTTTGATTTCAAGGAGGGAGATGGATTTCCTGGGACCTTGCCTTTATCTTTGTGTTGCTTCTGCCTAGAAGGTTCTAGCCCTCTTGCAGACAGGAACCCAAACTTCCATTTCTAGCTCTTCTATCACACGCCCCCGCAGAACCCTCCCAGATCTTCCCGAGCACTCCTTCCGGGTCATGGTCCACACCTCCAGCTTACACATTCCAGCATCTCACATAGATTGTGAACTCAATGCACTTTACTGAGCCTCTGACATTTTAGTTTAAAAGGTCCACTCTGCCTCTGTTGGTGGGGGTGCAGAAAGGTGCAGCCAATCTGGAAGACAGATTGAAGGTTCCTCAAAAACCTAAAAACAGAACTACCCTACCATCCAGTAGTTGCACTACTGGGTATTTACCTAAAGAATACAAAAACACTGGGGCACCTGGGTGGCTCAGTTGGTTAAGCATCTGCCTTCGGCTCAGGTCATGATCCTAGGATCCCGGGACTGAGTCCCACGTCGGGCTCCCTGCTCAGCGGGGAGCCTGCTTCTCCCTCTACCTGCCACTTCCCCTGCTTGTGCTCTCTCTGACAAATAAATAAAAGGAAGCTGACTCCCCGTTGAGCAGGGAGCCCGATGCGGAACTCGATTCCAAGACCCTGGGATCATGACCTGAGCCAAAGGCAGCCACCCAACTGACTGAGCCACCCAGGCATCCCTAGACCTCATTTTAAATCCCAGCTGTGCCCCTTACTAACATGGTGAGCTTGAAAATGTTTCTTAAACCCAATTTCTGCACCTGCTAATGGGAGATGAGAGACTCGGGTCATTGAGAGGCTCAGCTTGCACAATATGTGTGAAGACATCTAGGAGGGTCCCACATATAACAGGTGCTCAATACGTACTAGTTTCTTTTCTCCCTTCCATGTTTGTGCTTCTATTTTTTAAAATATGAGCTAAACAGAATGTTTCCCTGTATGGGCAACTTTTTTTTTTTTAAGATTTTATTATTTATTTATTTGACAGAGAAAGACACAGCGAGAGAGGGAACACAAGCAGGGGGAATGGGAGGAGAAGCCGGCTTCCCGCGGAGCAGGGAGCCCGATGCGGGACTCGATCCCGGGACCCTGGGATCATGACCTGAGCCGAAGGCAGACGCTTAATGCCTGAGCCACCCAGGCGCCCTGAGCAACTTATTTCTTCAGATGTCCTCCTCTCTTCTTCCTCTCTTATGTTATTAATGTTAAAATTACATTTCTCAAACATCTCATCGATTTGGAACCATATTCTCTTGGTTCCCACTGACCATGGGAACGATTTCAGCTCCCCAGACTCAGGATCTCTGGGAGTGAGGCCTCCGAATCGTATCTTTCTTTATGAAGGACTTCTTTTTTGAGAGCAGTTTTCAGTTCGCAGCAAAACTGAAGGGAAGGTACAGAGATTTCCCCTATACCCCCGGCCCCCACACATGCATAGTCTCCCCATTATCAACATCCCCCAGCAGAGTGGTGCGTTTGTTACAATTGATGATACTGATGCATCATTATCACCCCCAAAGCCCATAATTTACAATGGGCTTCACTCCCGGTATTGTACATTCTATGGGTTTGGACAAATGTATACTGACATATATGATATATACAGACATGTCTGGATATCATTTTAGCCTCACACGGAGCATTTGCACTGTCCTAAAACCCCTCTGTGCTTTGCCTATTCATCCTTCCCTATCTTTTTACCATCTCCACACTTTTGCCTTTTCCAGAACATCATATAATTGGAATCATACCAACTGGCTTCTTTCACATAGTGACATTCCTTTAAGGTTCTTCCATGTCTTTTCACAGCTTAATAGCAAATTTCTTTTTAGCACTGAATAATAAAATTTCTTTTTATTCCATTGTCTGAATGTGCCACAGTTCATTAATCCGTTCATCTACTGACAGGCATCTTGTTGCTTCCAAGTTTTGGCAACTATGAATAAAACTCCTATAAACATATGTGTGCAGGTAAAGTAACGTGTCTCCTTTTTCACCACTTCTTTCTCTATGATGACAAGGTCACTTTCCGCCCAGTTCCTGGTACTTCCCCCCACCACCACCACCACCACCAATCAGTTCTTTGTGGCTAGGAAGAAATTCCAAATGAGGCTCCTCACATGGCTATCTCTATCTTTGAGCTGAAACTGTTAATAATTCACCAAAGTAGACGCTGCAAGGAGCAAAAAGGTCATCAAGCTACAAATTCTGCTTTGAAAGGGTCAGGGGATAAGAAAAACCAGTTCCTGTAATATCAGAGTAGATGTGATATACACTACAAATACCGCATCATGAATACACAGGAGGTTCAAAGCAGAAGAGGGAAATGAAAAAGGAAAATGATCTCATAGGGGAAGTATTTTAGGTGGTCCTTTGATCACTGGTAGGATTTAGGAGTACATGAGGATTGATTAGACTCTTAGGTCTTCTTTTTCCATATTTAAATGTTCCCATTATACATTTTTTTTTAAATAATGGGTAGGATTTTGACAACCAGAACATGGAAATGAAACAGTGAGATTCTAAGCAGAATAAGGATGAGCTCCCAGTGGTGGTGAGAAGGCATTGTGGTCTATTCAAAGAAACTGCGAGTTGTCTACTTTAGACAAAGTGAAGGATGGTAGTAGAGAGAAAGCTGAAAGCATAGATGAGAGCCAACAACTGAAAGACCAAAGCTTTAGGGCGCCTGGTTGGCTCAGTTGGTTAAGCGACTGCCTTCGGCTCAGGTCATGATCCCAGAGTCCCGGGATCGAGTCCCGCATCGGGCTCCCTGCTCAGCGAGGAGCCTGCTTCTCCCTCTAACCCTCCCCCACTCATGTACTCTCTCTCTCTCTCTCATTCTCGCTCTCTCAAATAAATAAATAAATCTTTAAAAAAAAAAAAGACCAAAGCTTTAAATTTTTAAATAATTTCATAATAATCTATTTTTTTAATTTTATTTTATTATGTTATATTAGTCACCATACATCATTAGTTTTTTATATAATTTCAGATTTAAGAAAAGGAGTTCTCTGTTGTTCAGTTGAGGAGGTCATGTCGTCCACATTTCAAAAAAATCATGTAACAAGATGAATCTAATATCTGCAGAATATTCTGAAAGTGTGGTAAACACACACACACACACACCCATATTACACACCTTGGCATTTTAAGCTTCCAGGTCTTTGCTCGTGTTTCCCCTAGAATGCTGCCATCAGCTATCTCTACTGGTCAACTTTAACACAGCTCAAGCATGTTCTCCTTCAGGGAGCCTTCCATAAAAACACGCAGAATAAATGTTCCTCATCTGTATGGTTACAGTAGTCTGAACATACCTTTAATGGCTCCCTTCCTAAACCAATTGACCCAACCCATATGCTCACCCATGGCTTGCTCTTCAAGGCCATCCCCCATGTCCCATCCATGCACGGGACAAGCGCTACACCCAAGAAGTAAGAGGCAGTGACCACAGCCATCTGACTGATAAATACGCTGCTTAAACTTTATGGAGGCAAAACCCCTAGGCTCTGGTAATTTACTGGATTAGAGGTGCAGAAGATCAGAAGATAAGCAGTAATAGTCATAATCATAATAGTGGTGGTCGCAGTAATAGTAGTAGTAATTTAGCTTTTCCACATCTACATGAAATTAAGTGAAAGAGGAAAGTCAGGCCCAGTGGGGTGGGCGGTGGGGAGAAGGCAGAACAGGAGTTCCAAAGCAGACGTGTTAAATACAAGATGTGGGGGGGAACAGATTTCAGGCAGATGAATGGAGCTTGGCGGGCGGGGGGCTGGGGGCAGGAATATGCAGATCTGGTGACAAACAGAAGTAGAGAGTTGAATGAGAGGCAGGAAAACAACAAGAGCAAAAGAATGGAAGGCAGTCAAAGCAAGAACATTTTGACAGAATGAGACGTGAATGAAGAATCAGTGAAAGACACAAAGAATTGCTGGACGTGTCAAAGGGGAATCAGCCAGCCTGTTCAGGGCAGCACCATCAACTCACCCAGAAATGGTCCTATTTTCGAAGAATGAAAGCACTCCGAAGACTCTTACAGCCTCATGGGATTGGAGCTCTTTTTTTTTTTTTTTTTAGACCGGGTTGAGCTGAACTCTGTTTTGTCATATTAACAATTTGATGCTGACTCTGTGTTCTTGAAAGAACCTAAAAGCAAATCACAGCCAATGCCCTTTATTTGTGGTCGGGGCCCAGAGTGAAGGTAGGAGGCGGGCAGTGGTTAGGTGGGGAATCCCCACTGTCTGTGCTCATCTTCCTCATTTCTGTGCTGCTTCATTCATGAGTCTTTATTGAAAGGAAATGTACTCATACGGGTGTTAAATCAAATACCGCTTTAAAATATGGCAACAGGTTGCTAAGAAATTTAGCGATGTGTTTGATCTTTTCAAAATGGTGGGCTAAATTTAGTTTAGATTTAAAATTAGCACTCCCAGGGGCGCCTGGGTGGCTCAGTTGATTAAGCGACTGCCTTCGGCTCGGGTCATGATCCTGGAGTCCCGGGATCGAGTCCCACATCGGGCTCCCTGCTCGGCGGGGGGTCTGCTTCTCCCTCTGACCCTCTTCCCTCTCTTGCTCTCTGTCTCTCATTCTCTCTCTCAAATAAATAAATAAAATCTTTAAAATAAATAAATTAATTAATTAATTAAATAAAATAAAATTAGCACTCCCATTTTAGAGATAAATACTGAAATGTCTCCAAAGGAAATAATAGGATTGTAGGGTTTGTTCAAAAGAATATGGTGGAGGGGATTTGGGGGGTGGAGATATAGATGAAATTAGATTAGCCATGAGTTGGTAACTGTCAAAACTGAGTGATGGATACATGGTGGCTCATTGTACCATGTACCTTTGAATTTGTTTGAAATTTTCCAAAATATAAAGATTTTCTTAAATAGCTACGAATTACAGAAAACTCTCCCTTCATACTTACAACAGAGGGATAGTGAGTAAGAGGGTTGCCTTTTTTTTCTTGGGAGAAGTGGATTATTCTTCCCCCCTGGTCCAAGGTCACACTTTTAATAGCACTGCGATCACCTCCCTTCTAGCCAAGAAAAACTACAGAGGAGTAACTGGGATTCTACCAAGCTGCATGAAGACTAAGAGATGCAAAGAAATACAGAGGAGAGTTCTTCGTCTATATAACCCTTCTTAGTGTTACCAGTGTAGAATCTATCCTGCCTCTCTCCCAATTTCACCCCATTTCTCCTGTTGAGCTACATTCTACCATGATGCCATTGACCCATGAGGCAAGGTACACCTTAAAAAGAGGCCTCTGAAATTCTTCTCTGTAAGGATGTGTTTCATCACCTTACATAATGCCCTTTTTTACTCTTAGAAAAAAAATGTGTGTCATCAATAATTGGAAGAGTTGGCTTCTCCTGTATAACCGATCAGTCTTTGCCTGTGGATGATGTAAATGTTTTTCTTCATGTTTCCTTCCTTAGCTTGATGGCTAAAAAGCTAGGGCCAAACCAGACTCATATTCATATTCATGTCCGAGTATTTTTTGTCTGTGTCTTTAATAATATCTTATGATGGAACATCTTAAGTACATGAGAAAGTAAATAAGACCGTTATAATCAATCCACATGAACCCATTCCCCAGGTTCAACAAATATCAACTCATGGCCAATTTTGTTTCATCTATAGCCAACCACTCTCCCAGACATCAAATCATATCATCCATAAATATTTTAACAAATATCTTCAAAAGAAATTGACTATTTTTAAAAAAGATTTTATTTACTTATTTATTTGAGAGAGAGAGAGAGCATGAGCAGGGGGAGGGGAAAGAGCAGAGGGGAAGAGACAGAGAATCTCAAGCAGACTCTGTGCTGAGTGCAGAGCCTGACATGGGGCTCAACCCCACGACGACCCTGAGATCATGACCTGAGCTGAAACCATGAGCCAGACACCCAACTGACTGTGCCACCCAGCCCCAGAAATTAACTATTTAAAAAAAACATAACCACAACAGCATTATTACATGTAAACAAATAAGTAATTTCTTAATATCTACTCAGTGTTCAAAATTCTAATGGTCTCATAAATGTCTCAAATATTTTTAAATTACAATGTGTTTGAGTCAGGATCAAAATTAGGTCTATGTTTTATGATTGCTTGATAAAGTTTCTTGTACCTCTCTTCATCTATAAGCTCTCTCTCCATTTCTTACTGTCTGCCCCTCCCTCTGCATGAAATTGTTTTGTCGAAGAAATCTGGTCATTTGTTCTATAAAGTTTCCCACTGGATTCTGCCAATCATATCCCCTATTGATACACACACTCCTCTGTAAGTTAGAGCTTGATCAGATTCAAACAAAATTTTTCATCTTTGTCAATTTGATAAGTAAACAAGAGTACTTCATTGTTTTTAGTCACATTTTTAAAATATTTAATAAAGCTCAGCATTTTTATATGTCTACTGATACCTGTATTTTTCTACGAACTGCCTATTCAAAATATTTGTTCATTTTTATATTATTATTGCTGTTGTTGTTTTATTTGTGTTTTTTATTTTTTTTAAGATTTTATTCATTTATTTGACAGACAGCGAGCACAAGCAGGGGGAACGGCAGGCAGAGGGAGGGGAAGAAGCAGGCTCCCCGCTAAGCAGGGAGCCCGATGTGGTGCTGGATCCCAGGACCCTGAGATCATGACCTGAGCCGAAATCAAGAGTCAGACACTTAACCAACTGAGCTACCCAGGTGCCCCATATACCTTTTTAATACGTACACCTCTTATGTAAGTTCATTGGCTTTCCATCTCAAAATTTAATTAAATATGACAGTCATTGCAGACATCTTCACTTGATCCTAACTTTAAGAAAAGACTTTCAGGGGAGCCTGGCTGGCTCAGCTGGTGGAGCACGTGACTCTTGATCTCAGGGTTGTGAGTTCAAGCCCCACATTGGGTATGCAGCATTCTTAAAATAAAACTTAAAAGTTTCATAAAACAAGAAAAAGAAAACTTTCCAGCCTTCCACCTTAAAAGAATTATGCTGGGTTTAGATTCAGTTTGGTAGAAGAAGCATATAACTATTCACATTTTAGTGAGTGACGTAGGCTAATAATGGTTCCCAAGATGTGCCCATATCCTAATCCTTGGCACCTGTGAATGTTACCATAGTAACGATTTTGCAGATGTGATTAAATTAAGGATCTTGAGATAAGGAGATTATCTTGGATTATCCAGCTGGACCCTACACGCCATCAGAAGTGCCCTTATAACAAAGATGAAAGGGGAGGTTAGACTCACCCAGAGAAGATGGAGGCAGAGCCTGGAGTACGGGAGGCACAGGCTGAGGGGTGCCGAGGAATGTGGAAGCTCCCAGAAGCTACATGAGGCAAGGAAAGGATTCTCTCCCAGAGTCTCTGGAGGGAGCCTGCCCTGCCCACATCTTGATTTCAGACTTTTGGCCTTCAGAAGTGTGACAGAATAGATTTCTATTGTTTTAGGCAACCACGTTTGCACTAATTTCTTACAGCAGCTATAAGAAACTGATACAGTGAATTATTAGAAATGGACACTGAGGGGCACCTGGGTGGCTCAGTCGACTGGGCGTCAGACTCTTGGTTTCGGCTCAGGTCCTGATCATCAGGCTCTGTGCTGAGCATGGAATCTACATAAGATTCTTTCTCCTCTCCCTCTGCCCCTCCCCCTGCTCACACTCGAGCTCATGCTCTCTCTCTATTTCTCTCTCAAATAAATAAATAAATAACATATTTTTTTAAAAAAGAGAAAGAAATGGATACTGAATTTTATCAAATTATCTCTCAAAACTTATCCAGTGTCTCTCCCACCATACCCGTGCTGCCACACTCTCTACCAAATATATTTCTCACTTTTCCCTTTTTCCTTTCTTTTATCCCTTCATTTTCACTCCTTTCATTTCCTTCTCAACTGCTTCTGTCACTGAACTTCCAAAGGATCCTGTGATCCTACAATGCCACTAGTGATAGAAACACCTAGAAGGTCTTCACCGGATGATAAAAGGGGGCAAAACAAGCAACACTGAGAAGTTAACTGCAAACTAGAAGAAATGGGTATGGGGAGATGGAGCCATCCTCCTCCTTGGTGGATGCCCTTTGCTGGAACAAAAAAGGAGTAGATGCTGACCTCCTTCCAGTTCTTTCTAACTCAGTGACATCTCAGAGGAAAACTAAGAAATGCAGCTCTTTCCCCAGGCCTGTGGCACATTCTGGAATCCTTATGCCCCCTGCCAACAAGAAACAAGAAGGTAAAGACACCATGGCCAAAGCAGTATCGAAACACTATGGCAGGATCCTTCACCTTGACACTCCAATCCTCCAGCCTGAAAAAGCTCAGTATAATCCTCTGCACCATGGTTGTTTCTGCAGTATCTAGTCACCTTCTTTCCAGGGAGGCTGGATGGTTCTTGAGAGTCATGTTTTGCAAACCACAGCCTGGCCAAAGACCGTGGTGGGCTCTGCCTTTTGGTCTGCCCCATACTCTCGTGGCTTAGCGCATCTCCCACTGGTGACACTCCAGATGCGAGGTTCCTAACAGGCGATTAAAAAACAAAGACCAATAACTTCGAGAAAACCACAACATTTAAATGTGATTTTCCGAGAAAAGAATGCTAATGTACAAAAGCAAACAACTTAATTGCAAAGCAGAGTTCTTTATGCAAATCTACTCATACTTCAATCCTAAAGATGTCAGATCCTGTGGGGCCCTGAGGTAAAATCCCACAGTCCTATAGAAAGACTTAGGCCCTCCCTTTTTTCACTCCTGGATAAACCACTGTCACCTTAATTAACAAGTATTGCTTCAGGCAGTGCTATACGTCAGGCTGTCAAAAGCCGTGGAGTTCTCTAGTCTTGGGTAGTAAGTCTAGAAATCATTCCAGGCAGTCACCTTGAAACATGTAAATCAGTTAATCTCCAAGACTCAGCACCAAAAAAAAAGTATATAAATTCCTTACTGCACCAGGGGAATGTTCCACCTACTTATGGGATCAGAAACGTGAGTCAAAAGTGTAAATTAAATACGCTTTGTGGGGGCGCCTGGGTGGCTCAGTCAGTTGAGGCAATTGACCCCCCCCCTCCTCCCGTGTCCAGCTCCCTGCTCAGCAGGGAGTCTGCTTGTCTCTCTCTCCCTCTGCCTCTCCCCCCTACTTGTGCTCGCATGCGCTCTCTCAAATAAATAAATAAAATCTTTAAAAATTAAAATAAATACATACATACATACATACACTCTGTGATGTCTTTTTTTTTTTTAAAGATTTTATTTATTTATTTGAAAGAGAGAGAATGAGAGAGAGCACATGAGAGGGGGGAGGGTCAGAGGGAGAAGCAGACTCCCTGCCGAGCAGGGAGCCCGATGCGGGACTCGATCCCGAGACTCCAGGATCATGACCTGAGCCGAAGGCAGTCGCTTAACCAACTGAGCCACCCAGGCGCCCCAACACTCTGTGATGTCTTATACACACTGTTACCGAGGCAATTTCCCTAAGCTGGCTTCAGTGGCTCACCAAAACTATGAGGAGATGATTTGAAATGATCCCTGGATAGACTACTTTCATAAAACTTTAAGCCAGAGATTCTTATTGGATTGACTTCAATTGAATATTATTGATGGCAATTCTCACAAGCCTTGATTATTGGAAAGCAGTGAGAAGGACTGGGGGACGTGCTCGCCCAACCAAGTTATATAGGGTTCCGCTGGAAAACACCTCCACATGACCCTGTAAAAAGGAGACCAAGTGGGAAGGGACCCAGCATAGCGCTCACTGGCTGTAAAACCTTGAGAAGCTATTCATCCAAGCCTCAACACTAAAATGGGAATATCAGTATCTACCTTGGTGAATAACACAAGCTAAGCAAGCAACACATAGTGCCAATGGATACAAACAAAGTGTTGGATACATGGACGCTGAACATTGTCAGGTCAAGCTACTGCTGTTTTTGGCCGGTGTGTCCTTATTAACAAGTAGCTGCTCATGAGAATAATAAAAGCAACTAATACTTATTGAGAAGTTATTACACGCAAGGCACGGTGCTCAGCCTCGCGCATAAACTCTTAACACAATGATCGCTACAACTACATGGGATAAATACTACTTCCTCCATCTCAAGGGCCCTGCCCAGATACATGGAGCTTTACAGACGTGAGCAGTCAGCTTTCACATATAATATAACAGTATTCAGTCCTTTGATTGCAATGACTTCTCATCACAGGTCTATTTCCACTAGCTCGTAGAAGGATTATTGCTGACCTCTGTCCAAGCTATATATAAAATCTGGGCTCTGGAAGTAAAAGTTCTGGGTTAAATCCTCCGTGCAGCTTTTCTACCCCTATGCCCGGCCATCTTGAGATAACAAACGCAGGTTATAAAGCTGTTTACCAGGAATTACTGTGACATGACCTAAGATCTATCAGGAGATCAAGACTCAACTGAAAAGCTATATTGCCATGAACTTTGTCCAGGATATTCCACTGTAACCTTTCCGGACTTGCGTTCCCCTGATTCTAAGATGGAAAACACTCCATCAGTAAAACTAGCTGATGTTCTCATTAAATGGTATTTGGAGGAGCATGCTACCAGTTTCATCCACGATGTCATCAAGTTTTCTACTATATGATAGCTCTGTGGTATGTTTGTAAACTAGCACCCCTTCCCTAAGGGGCTTCTGATAAAATTGATAAGCCTATCTCCTACCTGACGGGAATTACTCCAGCAGGACAGTAATGGTCAGGTGACTATTTGAAACTGGTCACTGTGGCTTCTGTTTGCAAAACGCTGTCTTGGCGACACTTGGCCTGTGGGGTGACACTCCCTTTTCAATACAAAAAAATGGGGGGGGGGACTCTCTTAGTCCATTAATGGACTCCTCGATGGGCTCATCCTGACGGTAATCTCAGCCTGATGTTTCTCCCATTTTACCAGAAGATTCACCAGTCCCGGCTGGACTAAACACTCAAGGTCACAGGGACCCTTAAATCTGACTATAGGTCAGAAGCCTTAACACTCAAAATAAAATAAATGCACAAAACCGAATATTTCCCAACGACTATCGTGGGGGCATTTTCTGTGAAGGAAGAACTCCTGGGGCGCCTGGGTGGCTCAGATTGTTAACTGTCTGCCTTGGGCTCAGGTCATGATACCAGGGTCCTGGGCTCGAGTCCCACACTGGGCTCCCAGCTCAGTAGGGAGTCTGCTTCTCCCTCTCCCTCTGCCTCTCCCCCTGCTTGTGCTGTCTCTCTGTTTCTCTCTCTCTCAAATGAATAAATGAAATCTTAAAAAAAAAAAAAGAACTCCTGGTTTACTTACTAAGGTAAAGATCATACTTTTTCTCCAGGAAACTGCCCCTTCCTCCAGTGCCTAACAAATAAACCTACCAACCAACGAGGCCTGACACCAAAGCATATTCTCATTGCATCTGGCCTCGTAACCAGAATTAGAGTCCACTTGGGATTGTTGGGTCTCTAGCCAATGCCTGGGAAAACCATTTGGAAAATCCGCTTCCCACCTAGCTGAAACTTCATCTCTCTCTCCCAACCCTAACTGCTCTAGGTAGATGTCTTAGACCTCATGCTAGCACAGGACTCCCAACTTTGTAACCTCAATCTCTTCATCAAAAGGACACATCAATGAAAACAGGAAAATACACACACTTTGCAAAAAAAAAAAAAAAGTTAACTGTGGGGGTAAAAAAAAAACACATAGTATATTGAGGAAGAAATAAGGATCTAAGGAAAGTTTTGGAGTTTGGGGTTTTTGTGCGTTTATTACTGCTTTCTAAATAGGATGGGAATTTTGAGCAGCTGTCTAGCTGAGAAAAGAAGCCAATGGGGAAAGGGACAAAGAGGCCAGAGAAGTACACAGAAATGATGGGGCAAAACTCTTGGCAGACAGTGTGGGATCGATGGCACAGTGAAGAAGCCTGGACTCAGAGAAAGGAGTGGAGGGTCTCTCTTTAGGACAAGAAGGAAGAAGGGCATAAAAAGTGACAACAAAGAGAAAATTCAATGCAAAGGCAAGTTGAGAGAGGCACTCCGTATTGACGTAAAACAGGGTGTTCTGCCAAGATTTCCCATGGGGTCCTCGGAAGCACGGAGCCAAGAAACATTAGAAACAGCCAGAATAGGTCAGCAAAGGAGTTCCTGTAGTTTCAAATGAAACTTTACCACATACTCTTGCAGTATATAAGTTCCTGAGGAAGTAGCTAATGAGAAACATAAGGGAAAATTCCAAAAGGCAACTCAACTATGTCAAGCTAAAGTAGGTGTGATCTAAAACTTCCTTCTTTCCTCTAAGAACCTCCACTCCAGAGCTGCTCATCATTAAAATGTGGAAACACACGAGTCAGATGTGGTTCTCAGCTCAAGAACCATCCATGAGTCTCAAAGGTCACACATGTGAGGATGGGATGCATTTCATTCTAGAAAATTCAGGGAGTTTGCTACCAAAGAGCTTGAATGCTTCACCTCCAGAGTTGCAAAGCCCAAAGTCTAAAACTCTGATCCATGACACTACCTTTGCCCTCCAGATTTCATTACAACAGCTTTATTGGGATACAATTCACACGCACAATTCTGTCTATTCAGATTGTACAATTCAACGGTTTCGAGCACACTTGCAGACGTGTGCAAACCATCGCCACCACCATTTTCATAACATTTTCGTCACCCACAAAAGAAACATCATACCCATTAGCCATCCCGGTCTCTTTTCCTCCAATATCATCCCTCCCTCTGGTCCTCGGCAACCACCAGCCGAAACTCTGTCCCTGTACATTTTCCTATTCTTGATACTTTGTGTAAGTGACATCATACAATATGCCGCATCCTCCTTTTGTGCCAAAGACTCTGTTCTCTGAAGTTAAATGCATTACTACTTCTCCCAATTGTCTCAAGATCCAAGAGCTGTGGGGCCCAAAGCTTTGCTCTCTGAAAAGCTGAAACTAGGACCGTCCCAGGGGGTAAGGCTGTGCAATGAGTCCTGTTCTCCCTGTGTGCCAAGTTGCAAACAGGTTGGGGCTG
>NW_023270494.1:10632875-10636095 GCF_011800145.1 Mirounga leonina
GAAAGAAAGAAAGAAAGAAAGAAAGAAAGAAAGAAAGAAAGAAAGAAGAAAGGAAGGAAGGAAGGAAGAAAGAAGAAAGGAAGGAAGAAAGAAGGAAAGAAAGAAAGAAGAAAGAAAGGAAGGAAGAAAAGAAAGAAAGAAAGAAAGAAGAAAGAAAAGAAAGAAAGAAGGAAGGAAGGAAGGAAGGAAGGAAAGAAAGAAAGAAAGAGAAAGAAAGAAAGAAAGAAAGAAAGAAAGAAAGAAGAAAGGAAGGAAGGAAGGAAGGAAGGAAGGAAGGAAGGAAGGAAGGAAGGAAGGAAAGAAAGAAAGAAAGAAAGGAAGAAAGAAAGAAAGGAAGAAAGAAAGAAAAAACTCCCCTCGGTGGTAGCTGGGTAGCAGGCCAAATGATGGCTCCCAGCTGGTGCTCACATAACAGGGGTGAATATCTTACCCAAGGGGCCACAGAGGCTACTGATGCCACCAAAAAAGGAAACTGAAGAGATATACACACAGCACATTCATTCATTCATTCATTCATCCTCTCCCCAATAATTTACTCAGTACCTACTATGCATCAGCACTGAGCTATGCCCTCAAAGTAACAGAGTAATTAGAGCTAGCCCCCAATTCTGGTCCGTCCCCACCCTCCTCCAGTATCTCTTCTGGAATGACTAAGCTACTCTGCAATATTCCCACAGGCTGCAGGAAGGACAGGGCAATGGTTACTTCCTAGTGGCCTAAATGAGCCTGGGTGGTAGGGACAGGAGAAAGTCGGGGGGCCCCTGCAGATAATTCCCAATCTTTTTTTTTTTTTTTAAGATTGTATTTATTTATTTATTTATCTATTGGTCAGAGAGAGTGAGAGTGAGCATGCACAAGCAGGGGAAGTGGCAGGCAAAGGGAGAGGGAGAAGCAGGTTCCCCACTGAGCGAGGAGCCCGACGCGGGGCTCCATCCCAGGACCCTGGGATCATGACCTGAGCCGAAGGCAGACGCTTAACCAACTGAGCCACCCAGGAATCCCTAATTCCCAATCTTTGAGGAAGTTTGTCTATGCCTCCTTCCTAACTGCCAACCAAGTATAATTCAAATTACTCAAGTTGGCATTCAAGAGCCTCCCCCAGTTGTACTATCTATTACTTCCACCTCTAAGACGTAACTAAGAGACAGCCGAACAGGGACGCCGGGGTGGTTCACTCGGTTGAGCGTCTGCCTTCGCCTCAGGTCCTGATCCCAGGGTCCTGGGATCGAGCCCCACATCGGGCTCCCTGCTCGGCAGGGAGACTGCTTCTCCCTCTCTTGCTCCCCCTGCTTGTGCTCTCGCTCTCTGGCAAGTAAATAAATAAAATCTTAAAAAAAAAAGAGAGAGAGAGAGAGAGAGATCTTGGAAGAGAATTTCCTTCTCTTTCCTTGAACACACCTAACCCTGGTCTCGACTCTGTCTCTGGCCCTGCTGCGCCCCCTGCGCGATGCACACACACAGTGAGTTCTTCAGCCTGCATTTTGGCCCAATAACTTCTTCCTAGATACTCATCCCTCACCTCCCATCTCCTTCCCTTCCCTTGTACCCACCCATAAGACGAGAAAGTTATCTGTGCATCTACTGCTCTGGACGGTCAGGTGGGTAGGTCACTAACATTTATTCCAGGCCCAAAGCAAGGAATTCAACAGATATCATCCTCCGCTAACCCTTCCGAATGCAAAATGAGTTGTTATCCTTGTGCAGAGGAGAAACCGAACTGTAGAATGGTCAGGTAAATACTCTAAGGTATCCCAGCTAGGTTAAGAGTGGAGCAAGGTGTGTTGTGCTCAAATCCTGAATTGTCCTCACTCAACCATTTGGAGTGCAGCCTGTATGCCTGGGACAAGTCTTGTATGCCACTCCCCATTTCTCAATGCGCCACCTCCCACGCCCTTCCCTAATCTGGCTTTCCAGTATAGACCGGGTTCTAGCCAGCTTCCAAACAGATGCAACCTGACAGTGCCCCATCTCGAGCTGCACCAAGTTTCCTCGTCCATCTCTGGATTCCTACTCCAAGAGTGCTCTGGATGATGGAAACTTCTGGGCTTGCTGACATGCAGAACCTGGGGTCAGAGCATGTGGGGCCACCTGTGATCAGTGAACAATGCTGGACAGGAACTGTTGGATAACCCCTTTCATCCCACGGGCACACAGTTCTGAGATACATTTCACGAGGCTCTTAGAAGATCCGATGCGATTAAACATCAGTTGCCCCGAGCAGTGACTGCCACATTGGCTTTCCCTCTGTCTCATCTACCTTGTCCGTCACACTTACTGAGGTCACACTGACAAACAAGCCTCTTGCACCCAAGCCTCTATTTTGAGCTCTGCGTTCAGAGCCGATAGCAGAAATGTGAGCCAAAGCAGAGGAAGGCTCAGCAGCAGTATAGGCTGTAGTACTACTCTGCCCTGGCCCTCGGGCCACACGAGTCAGAGATCCAGTGGTGCTTGAGGTACTCTTGGAAGAGTGCATGTCTCACCCGTGGATGCCAGCTAGCTTCCTCTTCTCAGTTACCCCAGTGCCAGCACGATGCAACCAGGAAAGGCATGGCTCAGGTGGCACGGATGGAGGCTGTGCATGGACCCAGCAGCGTGGGCTTCCTCCTACCAAGGCCTGAGCCCTTGCTACTGCTAAATGTCCAACCAATCAATAGCAGAGATAGATGCCAATCCCTACAGCGCCTACAAGGCTATCAGCCAGCCCTTTGGCAGAAGGTCAATCCTAACAGACTGCTTCCACTCTGGAGAGGAGGAGATAGCAATTCGTGTTTCCTGGAATTCATGCCTACCTACTCCCAAATACGGGTTTGCCTGCTCTGCAAGCACACTATCCAAGGACATAAGAATGCCTAATGTACCAGCATGGTATCCCACAAAGCGTTGTTGCAGACCAAGGGACTGATTTATGTCAAAGGAGGGGCAACAATGAATGTATGACCAAGGAATTCCCTAGTTTGATCATGAACCTCACTGTTCAAAAGCAACCAGCTTAACTGAATTGTGAAATGGCCTGTTAAAGGCTTGGGCAATAGCTTAGTTAGGGCACTAGCATAGTTAGGGCACTAGCACGGTTAGGGCACTAGCATACTTAGGGCACTAGCATACTTAGGGTGCTAGCACGGTTAGGGTGCTAGCACGGTTAGGGCATTAGCACGGTTAGGGTACTAGCATATTTAGGGCACTAGCATAGTTAGGGAGCTAGCACAGTTAGGGCACTAGC
>NW_023270494.1:10636105-10685148 GCF_011800145.1 Mirounga leonina
CTAGCACGGTTAGGGTACTAGCATACTTAGGGCACTAGCACGGTTAGAACACTAGGACAGTTAGGGTACTAGCATACTTAGGGCACTAGCACGGTTAGGGTACTAGCATACTTAGGGCACTAACATACTTAGGGTGCTAGCACAGTTAGGGCGCTAGCACGGTTAGGGTACCAGCACAGTTAGGGAGCTAGCACAGTTAGGGTATTAGCATACTTAGGGTACTAGCATACTTAGGGTGCTAGCACAGTTAGGGCGCTAGCATAGTTAGGGCACTAACTTAATAAGAGCACTAGCATAACAACCTCCTGCTCCTCCAATATCACCCTGACCCATGCCCCATCCCTCGAATTTCTGCAGGGAGGTTTCTTTCCTTTCAGAGCAGGCAATGGTGTTGAGATCTGATACTAGGTGTGCTCATGTTGCCTGAGTATCATTTCTTCTTGGCCCTTTCACCAGTCAGAGGCAGGAAATAGATGCATGTATGTACACACATACACCCAGACATTCAAAATACACCTATGTGCACATCTGCACGTGAACATACATATGCACATCCAGGTGCATATTTTAGAATCAGGAATCCATACCAATATGGCCAATTCCATTCATCCCCCAGGGTTCTGTTTGCTTTCTCTCATTTGCTCAGTCCAATAACACATCTGAAAGTGTATCAAGATAGCCCTCTCTCCATATTACTGCATGTTTTTATTTTAAGAGTGATCAAATTTTTGGATGCCTGGGTGGCTCAGTCGGTTAAGCGTCTGCCTTCAGCTCAGATCGCGCTCCTCGCTTAATGGGGAGCCTGCTTCTCCCTCTGCCTGCTGCTCCCCCTGCTTGTGCTCTCTCTCTCTGACAAATAAATAATATCTTTAAAAAAAAAAAAAAAAGCATGATCAGGGTGCCTGGGTGGCTCGGTTGGTTAAGCGACTGCCTTCGGCTCAGGTCATGATCCTGGAGTCCCGGGATCGGGTCCTGCATCAGGCTCCCTGCTCAGCGGGGGGTCTGCTTCTCCCTCTGACCCTCCCCCCTCTCATGCTCTCTCTATCTCAGTCTCTCTCTCAAATAAATAAATAAAATCTTAAAAAAAAAAAAGCATGATCAAATTTTGACACAAAGCTTCCCCAGCAGAATTACACCCCTGCCATATTTGCCAGCCAAGTCTCACATACCCATGCCAGAACGGATCTCTGGCAAACAACATGGGATCACCATGATTGGCTTAAACCAATCATCCTCCCCACCACCTCCACTCCTGGGACTGGGGTCAGGGTCTCCCCTCAAGTGCATGGTCACATGGAGGAGGGTGAGATACCTAAAGATAGGGTTTCTAGTTGGAAAAAGGAAGGGGGCTGTGGAGTGTGGATATCTGGGAGGAAACCAGCTGTACCCACTACATTAACCTATGATCCATACAATAGATCGGGCGACATAAATCCTCTGAAATTATACGCAAAATGTCTTTGTGTGAGCACATGCATAGTTCTCCAGGGAGAGGATCCTCCATCATCCTCGTTTCTCAGAGGGCTCAGGCAACCAAGAAAAGTTTAGAACCACTTCATTTTAAACTGGCACAGTCCTTCACCTTAAATTTACAGAGTACAAAAAGTCTCTAGGAACTTAGACCCGAATTCAGAAAATGCCAGGGTTTCCCCAATCTCATTTATTACATTCCTGTTCCTAGGACAGAAATCAGAAAACTGCACGGCCTTTGTCAAAATACAAATGTTCGTCTCAATTTGAGCCCTCCTTGAGCCTGTTCCTAGATACCCACTCCAGGTTTCCAGGACAATTAAGGGGCACTAAATCTTCTTCAAATTAGACATGCTGCATTTAAACTCTCATTCTTCTAAAGAAAACAGAGACCAAATGGGAGTCTCCGAAGAAATAAAGGGAGCAGAAGTGCAAGCTGCCATAAAAAAGAAGAAGAAAAATCCATGGTTTAGGAAAAGCCAAAGAGCAATGTCAAGGCAGCTGGTCAGTGTCAACCTGTTCTCAGGATTTTATCCCACTGGCCCCAAGTGTAGCATTCGGAGTCCGAGAAGTAGTACCACCATCTGGGACAGCTGTGGTCATAGAAAGAGCTCCCTCGTCCAGAGCTCTAATCCTCCAGGGTTCCTTCACCAGTTGCATTGATCTGTCTGAAAAGGCCAAACACAAAGGCATCTCCTGCAGACCCCGCAGGATAGGGCGGGGGACGGAGCATTAAAAAGCCTGTGCCCTTGGGTGTGGCTCTTAAATTGTTGCCAGGCAGACAACTGCTGTGCAGAAATGAAATCACGGAATCCAGACTGGACCTAGCCGCCTCGGCGACAGGGTGACCCTATAAAATGATCATCCCACACAGGACACTTGGGAGAATGAAAGAGGACACTGTTAACAATACAGCAAGGCAAGAGGTGTGAAGAGGGGCAGTGCCAGCAAAGCCCGCTCAGCCGGTACTTCGTAATGCTCTGCTCTGCCTTCTGTCCCTCCTGCATGTGCCTTACGCTGTGATCAGCATCACAGAAAATAAAAATGAAATTAAAATAAAATAAAATAGCACAGTGGCTCAGTCAGTTAAGCGTCTGCCTTCGGCTCAGGTCCTGGGATCGAGTCCCGCATCAGCTGGGGGGGGGGGGGCGCCTTGCTTCTCCCTCTGCCCCTACCCCCTGCTTGTGCGCTCTCTCTCTCTAATAAATAAATAAAATTTTTTAAAAATTTAAAAAAATAAAAGGGTATTACAGCACACCATCACACACCACACCGTGTCATCCTGGCCCATAAGGAGCCATCTCTCTCCATTCTAATGCTACTCCGTCTTCAAATTAACCACCTTGGTAGCCCGAAAACCAAACTTCACTGACGTTCACTCTGAGCTAAGGCATGAGGACCATTGGCAGGCTTTGGGTTTTCAATCTTTGATTCAGGATATATGCAAGTGACTCACTGGACTATTTTGGTCTTGGGAATGAAGTTGCCTTCAGAAAATCTTGCTGCCATCACACATACCAGGGTAGACGGGAGGCTCTCCTAACAGAGGTTAGCACATCTGCCTGAGGTTGGGGAATCAAGCAGATCTGATCAGGTCCTCACTGCAAATCTCTGGAGCCCTCAGCATATTTTTACACTTTAAGTCATCTCCAAATACTCTCCTGGATCAATAAGACTGTATGTTCATTAACCTTCATTTTCTAGTTCTCGTGACTAAAAAAAAAAAAAAAATTCAAATCTGGACTCCCTGGTGTCTTGCTCTCTTCTTCATTGGCCAACATAAAAAATAAAAAGAAATTTTAAAAGCTTTCTTACCACCGATGCTTAAAGAATAATAAGTTACTCATTAAAACAGCTACTATAGGTTTTCTAAGTTCAAAAGTAGAAGATATTTATCAGAAAAGTTAGAAAATAAGGAAAGGTATGAAGAAGAAAATTGAAATTACCCAAATTCCACCACCCAGGCTACAACGTTGTTACTATTTTGGGGCATTACTTTGTGGTCGTTTTTGTACACAGATAGATCTGTATACTTCCATAGATACAGCATTTTCTCATAAATTTAAGACCACACAGTGTGCAGGATTTTTTTTTTAAGATTTTATTTATTTATTTGACAGAGAGAGACACAGCGAGAGCAGGAACACAAGCAGGGGGAGTGGGAGAGGGAGAAGTAGGCTTCCCGCCGAGCAGGGAGCCCGATGCGGGGCTCGATCCCAGGACCCTGGGATCACGACCTGAGCCGAAGGCAGATGCTTAACGACTGAGCCACCCAGGCGCCCCAGTGTGCACGATTTTTAACATTGCTTCCATCCCTTGGCATTTCATTGTGAATATTTTCTGCAGACATTAATCGTAAATTTGTAAATCTTTCCTCAGTTGCAAAATACTCCATTCGAAGCACTACAAATACTGGTTGCAAAGATGTGTATTTACTCGTAATTGTGAAGAGACCGACTGCAAAGCTAGCATGCCTCAGACACACATGTGAAACGTGTTGGGCTCTTTAAAAAGAACAAGTTGATGAATGATATGCTAAGTCACCTGGTTTCACAAAACTTGAAATCAATCCACTTAGAACACCACCGGGCTCTGGCATGGATAAGGACCTTAAAATCACAGTTGCATCAGCATACTTTTCTCTAAAGGCTGTCCGGAGAACAGAAGGACACGCTCTAGAGAGGAAGATCTGCCAGATACTACAGCTTCTAGAGAAAGCTATCATTTTAAAATCCTACAAAATCATGCACACATTTGTACGCTTTCTACAGGCTTTGTGCTTGCCAGGTAACGGTGACGCAAAAGTGCATGAGGCCATCATCTTTCTCGGGAGGACTTCAGAGTCTACAGGCAGATGGGGAGTCGAAGCTGGTACTTGGAAGGCATGGCCTACTGGGATTGGGCTGTGGAAGCGGGCAAAATAGTCAAAACAGGTCAATGAGAAGTATAATAACGGGTCATGTACACTAAATAGATTGATTTTTCCATCATACTCGGACATTGTTCGATATACCTTTGCTCAATTTACCTGCTACGATACTATTAAGTTCAACAAACATTTATTGAGCTATTTATTTATTTATTTGAGAAAGAGAGCACAAGCAAGGGGAGGGAGAAGCAGGCTCCCCGCTGAGCAGGGAGCCCGAAACAGGACTCAATCCCAGGGCCCAAGATCATGACCTGAGCTGAAGTCAGACGACGCTTAACCAACTGAGCCACCCAGCGGCCCCTTATTGAGCTTTTTATACGTGCAGGCACTGCGCCAGGTGGTACGAACACAAAGAGGAAAAAGATGTGCCTCTGCTCTCCACAAACCCATATTTTAGTACAGATCATGGCTGTGCAACAAATAATTATATTAGGAGTAATAGTAGCGTAAGCAGGGAGCTCTGAGAGCGACTGAACAGCAAACCAACCCGGGGGAGGGTGTGTCTCCAGGCTGCTTCCCTGGAGCATGGGCGGTGGGAGTGGCCGGGGGTAAGGTAAAGTTGGAAGAGGCAAGGCATTCCAGTAAACAAGAAGTCAAAAGCAGAGAGGTGTGGTGTGACCAGAGGGTTCTAAGGAATGGGTGAGGCTACAGTGTAAAATCTAAATACAGTGCCAGGAAATGAAGAGAGAGGTGAGTGGGGGGGTGGGGAGCCGGTGGAGGGTCTGAAGCACCCAACTGGGATGGTCAGTCAGAGATCTGTTTTAGATGATAACCCTGCTTCATACTTCACTAAGGAAATGGAAGGTACAAAGTGGGACCTCACTCGTCTCTGGTCCCAGTGTCACAGAGCTTCCCTTTCTCCTTTCTATATAAAGGTAGGCATGTCCCTCCCATCGAAGGCCAGCTCCTCCACTGGGCTCTGGATCCACCCTAGGAAGGATTCCAGTGCTTCGGGTACTGTGTCCCTGATGATACGCCCCAGGATCACCATCTTGCTACTCCTGCCTGGTTTATTCCTATCAGTGAACAGCTATGCTCTTGTATCTGCCCTAAAAAACGCTTCCCTCCTTTCTACATCCCCTCCAGTCATCATTCCAGTTCTCTAAAGAGTTGTCCACATACTGTGATGTTTCTACTTCCTCACTCTCCTTCATTGCTCAACCCACCATGATATGGCTCTCTTCTGCCATCACGCCCCGAAAAAGCTCTGTCGAGGTCACCAACCATCTCTGTGGATACTTATCTCACTTTACTCAACCTCTATAGTCGGCAGAATAATGCCACCCTCCAAAGATCTCCACGTCCTAATCTGCAGAACTTGTGAATATGTACACAGCAAAAGGAACTTTGCAGGTTGTGTTTCAGGGCTAAAGGCAGATATGATATGGGGAGATTACTTGGATTGTTGAGGTGGGCCCAATCTAATCCCAGGAATCCTTAACGGTGGAAGAGGAAAACAGAACAGTCAAAATCTTCCTCATCTCAATAGATGACCCCCTCCATCCAGTTGTTCAAACCAGCCATCCTGAATCTCCTCCTGTTCTTTTGTCCCCATGTCTAACCCAAGAGGAGATCTATTGATTTTACCTCCAAAATTTATTCCAAATCTGCCCACATTTCTCCATCTCTCTTGCTAACACCTTGATCTACCCATCATCATCTCTTAACCTGGACTTCTGCAACAGCCTCCTACCTTTTGTCTGTCATCCTCCTTTGACCCATGCCCCACAAGGCAAGAGTAGAAGTGAAATGTAAACTGGATAAAACTGTACCGGATTCTTAGAATTTCTCAGTAGTTTCCCATTGAACTTGGGGTAAAATGCACTCCTCCTGCAGCCTTCAAGGCCCTGTGTGATGTGATTCCCACCCATTTCTCTGCTCTTATCTCAAATCACTCTCCTTTGATGGCTCTATGCATTAATCATTCTCTTCTAGGTTTTGGTTCTTTGATCCCACCAAGCTCTTGCACATCCCGGGGTCTTTGCACCAACTCTCTTTTCTGCCTCGAACATTTATTTACCCACTAGAACTATTTCCATTCTAGTTCCTTCCACCCTTTTTTATCTCAGCTTAAATGTCATCATCGAGGACAGCCTTGCTTGTCTACACCGTGCAAAGCATGGCCACCCTCTTATCCTCCATCTCAAATCCTTGTTGGTTTCCTTTGTGATACAATACAGTTTATACACATGTTCGTTATCTGTCTGGGTTCATGGCTTTGTTGGTCTTCAGCACTAGAAAATAAGCTCTGTGGGAGCAGAAACAGTGATGAGTTCACTCTTTTAGCCTCAACTCTGAAAAGAGAGTGACTGGCCAGAAAATGGTTGCTGAATTACTTACCTCCTTGGTCATCCTGGGGGGCCGATGGAGAGGGGATGGAGATGGGGAGCATGACTGCAGGCAGGAAAACGGATTGAGAGCCAAGCGAGAAGAGAGAGGAGCCTGGGCTTGATAGGTAACAGTACAGACGGAGAGGAGGAAAACCGCATTACATTAAAAAGGCCTCCCTAGGAGAAATGGCAGGTACCAACCAGGAACAAGACCGCAGGAGATGCAAATCTGAGGGAAGGAATGGGCTTGGGTTGGTACAGAGTGAGGTTGAGGGACCTTCCCAGTAAAGAAATTCGGCAAACAAGGGTCTATTTAAATCTAAAGCTTCAAGGAAAGGACTGGACAGGCAACCAAGATTTGAGACTGATTGTTATATACAGAAATGTACATAGCAACATTTTGATAGTGTAGTATTTCCAGGGTGTTCCTAGTTGTCTCATCAAAAAGTCCAAGTCGAAAGCCACTGCTTAATGGTCACTCTAGCAGCAGTGAAAATGGAAAGGGACTCAGTCCAGAGCCTTCCTCTAGAAGAACCAACCAATACACAATGAAAGGAAACTCACCACAATGGCCTTTTAGAGCTCCATACAACCCCCTTTCCTCCTACCTCTTCCCCCTTGACCATCTTAAACCTTCCTGGCTACAGATGGCCCATTTCCTAACACACATCAACTCCAAAGCACCAAGTGGCTGTGATGTCTGCAGAGCAGACCAATCGGGTAGTGTTAAGTATTAGATACAACACCAGCTCAGGATTTCTCCAAGAAGGAGTAAAACACAGATCCTAACATTTTCTAGTTTCTTCCTACATATGGTCATCATATATGATAACTTCTCCTTTACTTAACCCCATTTTCTTTGCCTGATCCAGATCCTTTTATCCCTGCCCGGTATACAAGTATGAGCAAATAACTGGCTGAGTAATACCTAGCTCCAAGTAAAGCACCAACCAGAAGAACAGAATGGGGTCCAGTAAGATGACCAGTTCAGGGAAATAAGTGGGCAGGCTGTCACTTACAGATATACAGAACATAGAAACATCATTTTATTTAAGACTTTGTGTTTGAGGTGGTCGGTTCAGTTAGCCCAACTGGGGTCCCAACAAGGACTAGACAAATCTGGAATTCCTGCCTGGACATTGCTCGATTTCATATACACGGATTGCAACTCGAACCACACCAGCTGGCTCCAGTCATTTAAAACAGTGCCTATCATTCATTCATTCATTCAATCAACAAGTATTATCAAGGAGTTATTATATATCATGCCCTGTGGAGGCCTTTAAAAATAAAGAAACCATTTCCTCTCCTAAATGGGCATATAATCTAGTAGAGAAGATAAAAAGGAATCAAACAAAAACAGAATAAGTCGTCAGTGTTTAAAAGAGGGAAAATGTTATGTTAAATACGATACAGGTAATAACTGATTTATCCTCATGAAAATTCTATAATCAACCATTATCATCTCTGTTTTACAAATGAGGAAACAGACGTAAGGGGAAATGGTTCACATGCCCCCGAGTTGGGAATTGGAGCCAAAAGTCTACCTTCAGAGTCCACTATTAAGTAAGGTGCATACATACCTTATCATTTAAACAGGGACACTGTTGTGAGGGAAAGGTGGTAAGAAAAATAATAAAAATTACACAACATTTTAAATATTTATCGACTGATGAACAGATTGGTTTCATTACAGCGGTGAACTTATACAACCCAAACCTATTGAAAGCTGTTTTCAAAATGAAATTCTTTCTAAATACACACATACACATACACACACACATATATATACATATGTGCATTAAAGCAAAATGCACATTCTAAAATGACATAAGCAGAATTATTTTTCTTGGCACGTGCTCACATCCTTTAGGTCGGTTCCTGAGCCCTGAAGCCTCTAACTTGGTGTTTCAGGGAACACAGTGTGGGCCACAATGGTCTCAAGTTCTCCCACCACCTAAGACAGGAAGGAGCTAGCCAACGCTGACCCCCTGGATTTTTCAATAAGCAAGCCTTCCATGACAAGCAAGGAAAAGAGAGAGAAGCCGTCGCTGGGCATCTTTTGGGTATGTCTGGGCACTAACATAAAATTCAAGCTGCGTTGACACCTCCCACATATGAGATCATAGCAGAAGCCAGCATTAAACAGCGGTGGTCTCTAAAACCCATCCTGGCTTGTTTTTTTTTAAAGATTTTATTTATTTGACAGAGAGAGACAGCGAGAGCAGGAACACAAGCAGGGGGAGTGGGAGAGGGAGAAGCAGGCCTCCCGCCGAGCAGGGAGCCCGATGCGGGACTCGATCCCGGGACCCCAGGATCATGACCTGAGCCGAAGGCAGACGCTTAACGACTGAGCCACCCAGGCACTCCATCCTGGCTTGTTTTAATGCAACTATGAGATAATGATACTTTGTTTTAAAAATAAAAATAAAAATCTGGGATAAATGCTAAACCAGATGGAATGCGGGACAAAGGAGCATTCCAAGAGTGCCCTGAGCAAATCAGGATGCCTGGTCTCTAACTACTGAGCTATACGAGCTCATCAACCACCATAACAGGAAGCGGAAGTCACAAGGAAGCTTCACACATGTGTGGGAGTGATCACCTCTGATAGGGGTAATTAAGAAAACTTTTTTTTTGCCTTTTATTTATTTATTTATTTATTTTTTAAAGATTTTATTTATTTGACAGAGAGAGACACAGCGAGAGAGGGAACACGAGCAGGGGGAGTGGGAGAGGGAGAAGCAGGCTTCCCTCGGAGCAGGGAGCCTGATGCAGGGCTCGATCCCAGGACCCTGGGATCACGACCTGAGCCGAAGGCGGACGCTTAATGACTGAGCCACCCAGGTGCCCCTTTTTTTGCCTTTTATTATAAGAAGTTTTAAACATACACAAAAGAGAACACTCTAAGGAACCCCTATGTAGGCATCACCCTTCCTAAACAATTATCAATTCTCGGCCAGTCTTGTTTCCCCCATCTATACCCCCAGCCCGACTTCTTTAAAGGGAATCCCAGACATCTTACAATTGCATCTGTATTTTCCAGACAGGCCCAGAAATCAGGCCTCGATCATGCAGGCCACATACGCAGGGCAAAACTATCCACAGCATACAGACACGAAGAAGATGAAACTGTAGCTCAGAGTAGTTAAGAAACATTAACCAAGGCCATAAAAATAATATGGGGCAGAAACGGCCCTCAAACCTAAAGTGCTTCAGACTGCTGGTCTAGAATTCAAAGAAACCACCTTTGTCCTGACCCTCGGGGGGGAAAAGTAGGTGGCTCCATACAAATCCAGCAGCACTCAATAGCACACTGTGTTCTCCTGTCACTTTATGGAAGAACTGCATGTTCTGGAACCCATAAAGACCAGCCAAGCCTCCCTTCGCTGCTGGAATGTGCCTGCCACCCCCGTCAGCCAACCAGAGTCCATGCTCCCACGGAGAAGATGCTAACGTGCTCCCCGCCGGCTGAGGCGGAGGCCCCCACGGCCTCTCTTGCCCACGGTCCCCTCGCCGTATGTCCTCAAAGCCCACCTGGAAGGGATTCATGTGCCCCGGCGTGCCAGAGAAAGCAGGAAGGCCCGAGAGGGAAATGTCAGCATTTAGGTTTTGCCCATTACAATCCCCAAAGGGGTGTGATTCATCCCAAATGCGAACTGAAAACCTTACTAATTTCACCTTCTTTTCCAAATCGCCTCCTTTCAAAACTTCTACACAGAAATTCTGACCCAACCTCACATCGTGTTTTCTGCAAAAGGGAAGCAATCCGACTGCCAACCATGGAGGCAAAGTTATGAAAAGTGGTAGGTACACAGCTGCTTTGTTTTCTTTTTTCTTTTTTCTTTTTTTTTTTTTTTGGTCATGTGTGATCACCGATTAAAATGGAATCTGGCCAGCCTGGGCTCCTTCCCGATGACTGTGAAGCTGGTGAGCTTGGTGGCAGTTTCTCTTCCCCTCTGCTATCTGAGTTAGACTCGGGACAAGGACGCAGAGGCCTCGGATGACCTCCTCTGGGCAGAGGCACCTTCGGGATGCTGCCTCCAGTGCCCGGGAGGGCCTTGGAGATAGCTCCAGAGGAAAGGGGAGCCCAGCAGCTTTCTCAGCAGCCTGCTCTCCCCAGAACAAAAACCACCCTGTCAAGCACCAGAAACAGTCCGAAAAACATGCCTCCAGACAAAGCGAGACTATTCAGCGATCCCAGAGCTGCCTCTTCCAGCCCTCGGGCTCACTGACCCAACAGCTCACGCAGAGTCTGGAAGAGAAGACTGTCTGCGGAAGGAGGAAGGCACGAAGACACGGGGAGGTCATCTCCCTCGTTCTTTCTGTTTCCTGGTGACCTCGTGCTGCCGGCCACGATGTGCAGTGCAGGTAAGCAGTGTGGAAACCATGTCACTTAGGGACCCAGCGGGGATAACAGGGAGGGTGTCGCCCCCGGAGGAAAAGATGAAGGGGATCAGGAAAGCACCGTCCCAATCCTTGCAAGAGCTGTTGCGTTGGAAGGGGAGCAGATTTTGTTCTGAGTTACTCCAGGAGGCACAGGAATGAGGACACACAAGTTCTGTCCCTATGCGAAGCACTTTTCTTATGACTTATTAGGAAGGGTTTTGAAAGTGCACCACGCAGGTCTTCCTCCTCCTTCTCTAAGCAGCTCTTCCTTTACCGTCCCCATCAAAGGCGAACTTGACCCGAGATTCTGCATTCAGCCTATTTTCTCCCTGTGCTTCTCACCTGTGGTATTGTCAAGGTTTCTACGATGCCAGTGACTTCTCCATACACAACCTCTCAGACTGTCGCATCTTGGCTAGACCTTGCACTCTTTTGCCTATGACACCCCATCTCTCGGGAATTGCATTTCTCCAACCCATGGTCCTCTTCACTGTCACAGATGCCCACTGCCCACATTAAAATCCAGACTTGTGCTCCCCTTGCTCCTCCCACTTCCCCAGCCTCCTCTGTCAATACCCCCTCAGGATGCCTGGTGATCTCCGGGTGCCCCTCGTGGGGCTGCAGAGCCTGAATACCTCTGCGTCCGCCCTCCCCATGCTGCAGCAGCTCCAACTGGAGGTACCTGCTCACCTGTCAAGATTCAGCACTAACGAGATCCCTCCTCTGATGAGTCTCCACCTGCTCCCCACTCACCCCATCTTCGTCACCCCCCCCCCCCCAGCAGCTGTACCCTCTCACCTTCCCTGTATGTTTAACAAATTGTTGTATTTCTTGGATGACAAGACTGACTGGCCCACACTAAACCGTCAGCATCGTAAAGGCAAGGGGCCATGTCTGTCTCATTCTTCTATCCCCAGAGCCTAATGTCCTGCCTGGATCGTGTTTGCTGGATCTGTAAAAAAGAGAAGGAAAGAAGGAAGGGAAAGTGGAAAGGAGAGAGGGAAGGAGGGAGAAAGGATTCTGTGCTTTTTATTGTTGTTGTTTTTAGAAGGATGTCCAGCACGGTGCATTCTTCTTCTTTTTCCTTTTGATGACCTCCCCTTTCACTGAAAGTTTAAAGACTGAGTTTACAGGTTCTCAAAGAGAAGATGACGGCTTATTTAGCTACTCTGAATATGGGTGCACTCTATAAAACAAGGGAAGACTATAGCTAAAAGCAACTACAGAATGATAAGCAACATAAGAATAATAGTAGCAATGATTTATCTGAAGAAATCTGGTCATGTAATGAATTAGGAATTAAAATCACTAGCTCAGTGTTAAATATATATATATATATATATATATATATATACATACACTGCAGTAGATCTGAATTTGTAAAACACGTTTTTAAGTATAAAAACCTTCAGTGACTGACTACTTTCCTACCCTGGGTGTTGGCAAGTAAAGAGAGAGTAAGCTCCAACTTCTCCCTGGCTTAGAAGCTGACATTCGTGCTCAACTCTGCACACCAGCAACACAGGTTAAAACCATAATACGTGATTTTTTTACAAGATTGCCAACCTCTAAGAGATTTTCTTTAAGGTGCTCAAAAAGGTCAGTGAATATGAAAATAAAGAAGTCCCTGGTGATTTTTGCGAGAAGAGCTCTGGAGCCAAAGCCAAGCGAGAAGCCAGACTGCAGGAGATAAGCGAGCACGGGGACGATGGAGAAAACCAAGGTGTTGGCAACACACCATGAGCTTGAAAGGAGTGATGCACGCAGAGAAGTGGGGCAATTACTAGAAAAGGAAACTCAGAGACACTGTGCATTTCTAATGCAAGGTAAAGGGCAATTCCAATAATGGGATGGAAGCCAGGGGGGAATCTGGGGGCAGCAGGGGAACAACAGTGCTGTTAACAGCAAGGGGGAAAAGGCGCCTGGGTGGCCCAGTCGTTAAGCATCTGCCTTCGGCTCAGGTCATGGTCCAGGGTCCTGGGATCGAGCCCCGCATCGGGCTCCCTGCTCGGCGGGAAGCCTGCTTCTCCCTCTCCCACTCCCCCTGCTTCCATCTCTCGCTGTCTCTCTCTGTGTCAAATAAATAAATAAAATAAAATAAAATAAAATAAAAAACAACAGGGAACCTGGAAAGGACCACGGGGGCCAAACCTCAACAGAGTTAACACTAATTTTGAGGACAGACCTCCTAAGTCCGAAGTTTTGGGGGAAATCAGAGACAACAAAACAGTTAAGAAATTCCCTGGGATGTGGTTCTCAGACTTTGGGATGATATAAATCTCCTGAGGTATTTGTTTAAAAGATAGTGGCCCTACCCACCTGGCATTCTGATTCAATGGGTCTAGGGCAGGTCCTAGGAATGTGCATTTTAGGAAGGAAGGGAGGGAGGGAAGGAGGGAGGGAGATCTAATTTTTTTAGAAGAACCCCCTGCATTGAAGGTGAATGTGTTACATATAGTAACGGGGCCATGATGTGACACCAGCCTACGGCAGTACATTTCCAAATGTGAATGTGCCTACCAATCTTCTGGGGAGATTGGTAGAATACAGATTCTGATGCAGCAGGTCCGGGGTGAGATTGAAGATCCTGCCATTTCTAGCAAGCTCACTGATGATGCCAGGCTGCTGGTGTGTAGGTCCAGGGACCCTACTTGGAAGAGCAAGACCCCAGCAAAGGATACACTTTAAAAAAGGAGAGGATCTCCTTTGAAAACCCTGAATTGAGCTGCTTCATTCATTCAAGTATTCATGCTGAACACCTCCTGTGGGCCAAACATTGACAACTCGCAGATAAATGCCACTCAACGTGGGGGGTAAACATGCCAACGGGCATTGGATAAGACAGGGAAAACACCATAACAGTGCTTAGCAATGGGAGCCCTTCCTTCAATGTTTGTTGTTGGTGCACCAAGGGAATCAGAAGCAGAGTAGGGAGACATAATCAAGCTCTACATCCCCAAGCTGTATCCTTCAACAGAAGAAGCCACCATTACGGAAAGGTACTAAGGTCTCTCGCAAGGAAGAGAGCACTTGAACCAGGTCCAAAGGACAGGTGCGTCATGTCCAGGTGGGGAAAGGAAAAGGAAGCTGTTGTAAAAGGAGGATGGAGCAGCATATGCAGGGGTGTGGATTGCGAAAGGGCTCCACGTGGGTGGCTCATAAAGCAGGTCAGGCAGGGCTTCCAAGCTAAGAAACTGGCTTTTATTGTGGTGGCCAAAAGGAAGCTCAGGGGCCATCTTGAAGCAGGAGGAGGAGGATAGACGTTCTGTAGGAAGATACTTGGCAGCAGCGTAGGAGACGTATTTGAAGAGATTGGTGATAAAATACACGGGCAGGTGGTATAAGAATACCCAAAACAAAGCAGTGAGCTACGATGAAGAGAGAAGGCCAGGCAGGGGAGACATCTCTGGTAGAAATAGCAGGATTCAGTGGTAAGAAACCATGGGGAAAAAGAGTTTAGGAAAGATATCACCTGGGACTCCTGGATCTCTCTAAGAAAACCATCGGTCCAGTCAAGCCTATCCTCACTCTCAAATTACCACCTCTGCCTTAGCAAAGTCCTATATGTGTATCGCACAGCTGACCCAACTATAATGAGCTTAGAGATCTGGATTATTACAATGGTGAAAGGTAATCTAAGCCAATTTCTAGAATCAATGGTTTTAAAGCTCTAAGACAGAAAGTTGCCTTACTCTAAAATAATAAGACTCAACACAAATCCTCGGCCATCCCTAACCAGGCTCCTTCCCTGTAAAAGAACAGAAGAGACATCTCAAAACCCAGGTACTATTTTCCCCCATAAAGAGATCTAAAGTATAGGCATTTCCCCAGGCCAAGCCAGAGGCAAGTTCTAAGAAGGTCCACTAAATAGGGTGACCAACTCATTCCTGTTTTCCCTGGACATTCCGGGTTTTTAAACGGGAATTCCAGCACCCCAGGAACCCACTCAGTCCCAGGCAAATCTGTAGGGTTGGTCATCCTATAACAAAGATCTCAATAATAACTTTTCTAGCCCATGTTAATAAGTATAAGGGAAAGAAGAACAAAGGAACCTTTAGGGTAGGAATTTTTAGGTACATTGTATAAATATTCATTTAACTTTCACAATATTCCTAGGAGACCCATTTTACAGATAAGTAAACTGACAATCAGGCAGCTAAATGACTCATGAGGCTAACAACTAGTCAAAAGGGAAAGCCTTTAAGAATCACATAATCCATCTCACCTTGAGTATGGCACATTATAATCCTTAAGTGAATGTTTGGTGAGCACAACTGTTTAACACTCCCAAAAGGGAATTGGAGGCAGGGCAAGAGTTAAAACACCATTCCACAAACTCCAAACCTATAGCTTGCTGCATCCCAAGATCGAAGAGTCTACTGTCCTACTAAGATAATTAAGGGTTCTCTCTCTTTACATATATTTCACTTGGGGCTACAAACGTTTGTCCATGCAATTCATTACCACTCGTCTCAAAACTTTTTTTTTATCATTAATAGCAATTTCAAACTCTAGAATCTTCCCTACTTCAACCTCATAATTTTCTGTGGTGATACTATCCCTTAACTGCTCTTCTAGAAATCGATAATCTTGAGTGTGAAATATACACCTTTAAATATAATCTTAGTAAGAATAACATTACCATGATTAAGATGCTTTGGGTCCTTCGATCAGTAAGTACACATTTATACACTCTTGTATTTACAAAACATACAGTAGAGATAGCAAATGCTCTCTAAATATACATGAGTTTTCCCAGATTCCCCAGCCTCCTTTGCAGTTAGTTCTGGCCAGTGGGATGTGTGTAGATTTGACAGGTGCCAATCTGGTCTAGGAGTTTGTGAAAAGCCCATGTTAGAGTCTTTGGCTCTCCTGTCCACCACAGACACCTTCAAAACCCATGTGTTCTGGGTTTTGGCATTGTTGAAGGACGATAGTCTGAGCTTCATCCAACTTTATAGGATATAAAATGAGTGAAAATAGCAGTATTTATTAAGTCACTGAGATCTGTGAGTTACTTTGTCATCCCAGGACAACTTATCCTAGCCACCTTCCATTTTCTCTCGCTCTCTCTTCTTTCTCAATTATGGAATTTCTTCTACGGGTGTTGAGGAAAAACATCTAACACTTAAAATAAGGCAGAAGGTCAACTGCATGTCTTTCAACGACCTATTAAAGCAATGGCTCTCAAAAGTGTGTTACCTGAATCACCAGGTTCGGCAGCATCACCTGAGACCCTTGTTAGAGCTACCAGGATTTCCCCATCACAGAGCATCACAGAAGGAGAAACTGAGGCTGGGGCCAGCAATGGTTTCAACAAGCCCTTGAGGTGATTCTAATGCATGCTTACATCTGGGAACCATTATTCCAGAGCACTAATTGTTTGACCTGCTATTTTCATTTATATCCATGTCATAGATATTATCTAATAACTCCAACAGTTTATCTATAGCCCTCAAGTATATTAACCTATTTTGGATCTAAATCAGCACCTTATACCAATGTTCTTGCTCCAGTGTCTATAAATCCTCAGTCTCTTGATTTCTCTCATGAAACAGCTTTGCTATCCTCATTAACAAATCATAAAAATACTGGATATATGCTCACCATATATTTGTATAAGACACAATTTTTAACAACTTAAAAATTATACTTTGACAATGGCAGCTTGGATTATCAATGTGAAATCGTTTAGAATTCCACAGATGAATAAAGCTCGAGAAGGACAAAAGAAAAACATGTAAAAATTGCATTCAGAGATGCTGCCTGAACTCCAAAAAAGTCTACCTAATCATCACAAAAATCTGTTGAAGAGTCAACTACCTATATACACTCTTGGAGGTGACATTTTTACCTGGATATATTCCACAAAAAAAATGAAATAAGTCAGAGTCATGTAAATATGAGAAGGCTGCCCAAGACTATGAGGACTTGAAGAGGTAATTAAGAAAAGGGGGTGACATTTTCTATCTCAGCACGACTGACATTGGGGCCTAATAACTTTCTATAGTCAGGGGTTGTCCTGCGCTTTGTATAATGTTTGTTAGCAAACCTGACTTCTACCCGCTGGATCCTTGTAGCAACCCCACCCCACTGTGACAACCAAAAAAAGGTCCTTAGACATTGCCTGATGTACTCTGGGAAGCAACAGCACTCCCAGTTGAGACTCAATGGGTAAAAGGCAAATTCAAAAGGCAAAATAAAGTCCTTTTGACACTGCGATGATAAATCCTATTGCATTTTTATAATAGTGTAATCCAATTATGATACACCTTTCCACATCTATCATTTTCTGATTTATGCACTCTAACTTTTAGACACTACTGACAAGATCCTAAACTGCATAAGGAAAGGAAAAGGTGTGGGAGAAGAGAAAAATGTGATTTTTAAATGTAAAAAAAAGGGGGGGGGTGAGATAAACAAGAGTTTAAAATGAGATAGAAGGTAAAGGACCAGCAACTACTGTTGTTATAATGTTGTCATCATACAACTTCATCAAGTCTCTTCTCTTCTTCTGGAAGATATGAAGAAAGCAGTGGGGCTGTGGAAGGGATAACAACACTCAACCAATATTCTCTTTGCTCCCCCATGTTTCCCAGCCTTCCTTCCAGTTGGGTTGAACCATGTGATCAGTTCTGGCCAGTGCAATAGGTCACTTTCAGGATGAGGCAGCAGGAAGCTCAAGAGCTATTCTCTAGTCTCCTTCTTTCCCTTGTCTTCTTGGAAACTGAGAAGGCCATGTATTCCAGATGGCACAACTACTCAATGGTGGAGCCTCCATGAGGGTGGGTCCCTGCATCACCGAGTGGAGTAGGGTTCCTTGCCAATTCACTTGAGACACGAAGTCTGAGCAAGGAATCACATTTTTCTTGTGTTAAGCCACTGAGATTTGGGGATTATTTGTTACCTAGTTTACCCTGACTACCATAATGAGCATAAGCCCATTCCAATTAGAGTTCTACTAAAGTCCTGAGAATTCATAGCCCAATTTTTCTTCATTAAATCACCCATTGCCAAATCACTTTGAAATTTATACAAATGGACCAGATATGGAATTTAGAGTTGGCTGCCCACCCAGTTTGCTAACCAAATCACGGTTTAGTTCAAAAAATGGGTGGCAACGTGGGCAGGGATGGTGGACCCCTCCACCAGCCTCAGGAGATGAAACACAACTAATTAGTTAATGCTAGGGTCCATGGCCTGGCAAACACCCCTAGATATAACAATAGTTTTTACATTTTCACAGGGTTAAGGAAAAGAAGAGAAGCATATGAAACAGACACCCTGGGGCACCTGGGTGGCTCAGTCGTTAAGTATCTGCCTTCGGCTCAGGTCATAATCCCAGGGTCCTGGGATCGAGCCCCGCATCGGGCTCCCTGCTCAGCAGGAAGCCTGCTTCTCTCTCTCCCACTCCCCCTGCTTGTGTTCCCTCTCTCACTGTGTCTCTCTCTGTCAAATAAATACATAAAATCTTTAAAGAAAAAAAAAAAAAGAAAAAGAAACAGACACCCTAGGGGGCCCACAAAGCCCCAAATACTCATAGTCAAGGCTCTTTACAGAAAAGGTTTGCTAATCCCTAGTCTATGCTAACCATGGTAACCCCTTTTACCAGTCTGGGTTTGAGGGTGAACAAGTAACAAGTAACAGCTTTTGGCTCCAGGTTTGAAATCTGAGAGGAAGTCTGGTGGGAGCTACTGGAAAGCTTTTCCTTCCTGATTAATATAATAATAATAGGACCCAGGGGAGAAATGCCCCCTTCTCTTCCTGCCTTTTGATGTGGTCATGTTACATCATGATAGCCATCCTGTGACCAGAAAGAAAAAGTCAAGGGAACCAGCACTCAAAGGGATACTCCCAAAGCCAGAGCATGGTGAAATGACTGAACCAACCAACCCTGGGATGGTGCCTTTGCAATATCTTCATAGAGGGGGTAATAAGCCCCTATTGTTGCAAGCACTGTCATTGGGCATTCCATTACTCACGGCGGACAGAATCCTCTTCTCTTTCCATCAGCCCTCAATAAATGAAGCAACTCTCACATCTCCAGTATAATGGAGCCTGAGAAGCTTTACTAGTCACCACTTTGCTACTGAGGGAAAACTCCTCCCACGCTCCCCCCCAAAATATCATGATTCTCTAACTCTCACTTAGGAAAGAAAGCACTAAATCCTTGAAATCCAGCCTTGAATATTAAATGCTTGAGCCATTCCAGGGTCACAAGGTTAGAATCTTCTGTTTGTCAAATGTAAAATGAAAACAAAAACATGATTGTTGTGAAAAAATGCTGTTGGATCCCTCAAAAATGTCACTACTTACAAAATATGATTATCCCCATATCTGTATTTCCAAATTAATTTTGACATATCTTTACAAAATTTCCTCGAATGTAGCTTTGGAATTGCCCTATGTCTCCCGACATTGAACAGAAATCACCTTTCACTTAATCAATTAGGTTCTCTTTAAGACACACCATCGGATACGTGTGCACCCATGACAATGTTAGAAAGTTATTCCCTCTGGACACAGTCAGAACATATATCCTGATCATTTACTCTGGTAAGATTGGTAATGACTTAATCACTGAAACTTGGAAGCTTTCACCATGTTCAAAGACTGTCACCACACTCGCTGATGGAGAAAGTGCTTCTGGCTAGAAATAGACCCATCAGCTAAGTCACATTAGCTTCCTGATATTTCTTTTATTGCCAGTACCAAACCACAACAAAGAAGGTTCTACTTACTGTGTCACTAGTAAGTTTGTCTGAATATACCCTTAAAAGCTGAAGAAGCCAATTTTCATAGTTAAAACCTGCAGGCCAGAAATGGTTATCCCTACACAGGTTAAATTTCCCTCTGCATCTAAAGCAAATGTTTAGGACAATTTTTTCTTTTAAATCCAAGGCAGCGGTTCCTAACCTTGGTTGGCTGCACATCTGAGTCCCCAGGGAGCTTTAAAATATAATGATACCTGGCCCTATCCCTGGAGTTCTGACGAATTGTTCCAAATGCAGCCTGGGCACTGGGATAGCTAAAAGTTCCCCCAGGTGATCCTAATATACAGTCAAGGTTGAGAATCCTGGACCCCAAGGGCAATGGTAATATAGAAGAAAACGTAATGAAAGAGCTACACCCAGGAGAAAAAAATAACTAAAATTGCATTTACCAAGAGCTAAGAAAGGAGAGTAGAAAAGTTTCCTCCCACTACTTAACATTTCCCCCCAAAAAACAGAAAATCAGTTATTATAAATCAAATTATTATGTAATCAACTTATAAGTGATTTCTGTATGATCAATTAATAATAAATTATTAAATATAAAGTTATGTGTATATAATGATTAAATATAAATATATAATTATTAAATATAAACATTATATGTGTATAATTATTTAAAGAAACGAGAGGGATGGCCAAGAGTAAGAGCCCCAAATTAAGGAAAGAAAGTAAATGTGTTTGGCCCCTTAGTCATAAATCTTAGTCATACCTAGGCCTCCTTATCCACACCTTCCTTAAACGGCATATCAAAATCTTTTTTTTTTTTTAAAGATTTTATTTATTTGACAGCGAGAGAGGGAACACAAGCAGCGGGAGTGGGAGAGGGAGAAGCAGGCTTCCCGCTGAGCAGGGAGCCCAATGTGGGGCTCAATCCCAGGACCCTGGGATCATGACCTGAGCCGAAGGCAGACGCCCAACGACCGAGCCACCCAGGCGCCCGTCAAAATCTTTTTTTTTAAGGGCACCAGACTCCTCAAGACCGTAGTCCGGAGTCAGCATATCACTGCCCATTGGCCAAATTTGGCCTGCCTCTCGTTTTGGTAAATAAAGTTTTATTGGATACAGCACATTCCTTGATTTCCATATTGTCTGCCTGCTTTCACACCGCAGCAGAGGTGCAAGAGACCATCGGGCCAAAAAACCCAAGATCTGATCTGCCCCTTTTCAAAAGAGTTTTCAACTGCAGCCTATCAGCTGGTATCCTGTAGCAGGCATAAATACATCTCCCTTTTCTGCTTCTCCCGCTAACGCCCACGCCGCAGCTCGGCACTTCTGCTCCTGCCAACAGCGCTACTCAGCGGGCTCCGCCCCATCGAGAGGCACCTGCTGGGCCTCCCGGAGTCACTCTGCCCCTTCCAACCTGCTGGGAGTCGCGTCTTCGGCTCCGACCAGGATGTCTCAGACCACCCGGCTGGCGTTCGCCCTGTGCACTAACCAGCTTGCAGCCAAATAATAATAACAACAGCAATAATAATAAAATAGCACCGAAGCCCTCACCAACGCGCTGTAATTGAAGGTGCTCACGTTAAGAAGCAAACAAAGATATTTCACGTACTGCTTCTCCACGACCTAAGTTCGAACCTCCCTCATCAACTTCTGGTTTTTGCCTCAATAAATTTAATGTTCTTCCTTTGCTCTACTACTTTGCTAAAACCTAAGCGATGTGCTTTAATAGCATCCCCCGCAGTTCTGCCATTGTTTTGCAAAACTTTTACTAGGGTAGCAAAAACCAGAGGTGATTCTAAGAACCCCCTTATCATGTGCTTGCTTGAACTTCTGTATTTTTCAATACAGAATGAAGCTCTAGTTTACTTTCATCTTTTGGAAGAAAGATGAAAGGGAAAGACATGAGAATTTATTGCTACCTAGAATTCAAATTTCCAGAGGAGACAAGCAGGGCTTGAGTGACTCGATGATATGCATTCGCTTGTAAGATCAAATTTCTTCTCTTCTCTGTAGAGTACTGTCAGTAAACTATTGTCTCCACTTTGGCAATCTGGTCCTGAACTAGGGACTCGATACCCAGACACCCAGGGAAGGGGCAGAGAAAGAAGACTTCTCCCATTTCCTGTCCCTTACCCCAAATATCATTCCTTTCTTGTTAATATCATACCAACCTCCGGGGCACCTGGGTGGCTCAGTTGGTTAAGTGACTGCCTTCGGCTCAGGTCATGATCCTGGAGTCCCTGGATCGAGTCCTGCATCGGGCTCCCTGCTCTGCAGGGAGTCTGCTTCTCCCTCTGACCCTTCCCCCTCTCATGTACTCTCTCTCATTCTCTCTCTCTCAAATAAATAAATAAAATCTTTAAAAAAAAAAAATATCATACCAACCTCCCCCCTACTGATGTGGGGGGGCTGCTGATTCTTTGTTATGGGGGGGCTGCCCTGTGCTATGTAGGATGCTTGGCAGTATCTCTGACCTCTACCCACTAGATGCCAGTCGCATCCACACAGACACACAATCCTTCCCAGTTAGGACAACAAAAACGTTTCCAGACACAGCCAAATGTACCCTAGGGGGCAGGCAGCCTCGGCACTTAGTGGAGAACTATTGCAGGAGGGGAACTAGCCCTATAGACCCCAGGTTTGCACACCTTAGCCCATCTCTCTGGCTACCTCCTTAGTTTATGCCTTCATCATCTTTAACCTGGACTGCATTAATACCCTCCCACCCGATCTTCTTGACACCCCGCCCCCGCCACCACCCGGAGCTCATATAGCCCCCAAACTGCCACCAGATCACCTTTAGGCGTGAGGCACGCCCTCCCCTCCTCGCTGAGCCTTCTCCACAAAGTGCTCTCAGAGCAACAGAGCCACTTCACCATGGTTATGGACCCCTCCACAGGGACAGCCTCTATCCTGACACCCCCTGTGCCTCTGGGTTGGTTTACTCTGATGGGCCATTCCAGCTCCAAAGCATCCCCACAGGATGGGCCTTACACCTGCTTCATTACTCTACTGTGCCTTCTGCCCAGTCCCGGGCTCTTCTGCTTCCCTTTAAATGCTAGTCGCAAGAACACTCCCCTGTAAACCCTCTGCATGCAAAGCTCCCTCTCTGGGTCTGTTTCCTGAGCGACAGGACCAAAGACACAGAGTTATCTTTCCAAATTATAAATCTGATCATGTTGCTTCCCGGCCTGACATCCTGCACTGGCTCCCATCACCTACATCAAGGGACGCTGATGAATAATTATCAGGACGCCTGGCTGGCTCAGTGGGTTGAGCGTCTGACTCTTGGTTTCAACTCACGTCTTGGTCTCAGGATCCTGGGATTGAGCCCCGCGTCATGCTCCCTGCTCGGTGGGGAACCTGCTTCTCCCTCTCACTCTGTCACTCCCCCACTCAAATAAATAAATAAAATCTTTTTTACAAAAAAAGAATAATTATCAGAGTGGCATACAAGGTCATCTCCATCAGTAGAGTATGGCACAGTTCTTTGCAGGAGGAGCCCTGATACGTAGTATTTGCTGATTTCCACGGTGTAAATGTTTCCACCACTGTCCATTTCAAGCTACCACCATTTTAACAACCAGCTTACAAAATTACTGGCTATTTAATAAATGGCTCCCATGAACCAGACAGGAGCCAGCTCTGGCATGCCACTGATAACCCTGGCTATTCACTATTGTTAATTCTCATTGTTCTCCTTCACTCACACCTCATCTCAGCCATGACAAATTCTTGCAATTCTCAAACCACCAGGATGCTTTGAGGTTCTGTGCCCTTACTCATGGTGTTTTCTCTGTCTAGAATATGCTTCCTTTCTCTCTGACTCATGCAAACCTACTCAATGTTCTGGATTCAGCTCAAATAAAATCTCTTCCATAAACATTTTCAAGGTTCACCCCTCCGCATCCCATTTCACTCAAAGGTTAAAGAGAACCCTCTTGCTTTTGTGTCCACAAGTACCAAAAATACTCTCCTACCATAGTGTTCCTATTATATTTGTGTGTTTATGTATGTGTGTGTGTGTTTACAAAACTGTACCATTTAGACTATAACTCTTCTGAGGGTAGGGTCTTATTTATATTTTTCTGGCAGATGAGATGCTCACAAAATGTGGTTTTTGAATAAACTAAAAACTAGCCTCACTTCCTAGTTCAACATCATCATCAAATACAAATCTTAAAAGAAAGTCATCTCAAGGAAAAAATACTCTATTACCCCAAACTTGAACAGTGGGTTTGATCCCTGGTTCCCTACCTCCAGAATGCTGCAGAGAGGCAAAGCAGGGATAAAGGCTGGGCCAGAGCATGACCGCTAAGGCTTCATCCCAAACCCAGTAGTCTCCGAATAGAGCAGAAAAGCACTGGGCACAAGGGCAACCTCTGCAGGCCCAAGGAGATGGCCCAGGTGGGCTGACTGGTTACCTCCTGACCAGGCAGCATGGATACCAACCTTCCCAAATGCTGCTGCCTCGGGCTGGACTCACACCAGCTTCCCCCTGTGCTTGCGATTTGAACCAAGCTTTACACGCTCACTGGGTGCCTACTACTTGAGAAATACTGCATCCTTCTTCTTTTTTTTTTAAGATTTTATTTATTTATTTGACAGAGAGAGAGAGACAGTGAGAGCAGGAACACAAGCAGGGGGAGTGGGAGAGGGAGAAGCAGGCTTCCTGTGGGGCAGGGAGCCCGATGTGGGGACTCAATCCCAGGACCCTGGGATCATGACCTGAGCCGAAGGCAGACGTTTAACGACTGAGCCACCCAGGCACCCATGCATCCTTCTTTTTTTAAATAGAGAAGAGTGTTTATTTATTTTTAAGATTGTATTTATTTATTTATTTATTTCATACAGAAAGAGAGAGAGAGAGTGAGCACAAGCAGGGGGGAGCGGCAGGCAGAGGGAGAGGGAGAAGCAGGCTCCCTACTGAGTAAGAAGCCCAATGCAGGGCTCCATCCCAGGACCCTGGGATCATGACCTGAGCTGAAGGCAGATGACTGACCAACTGAGCCACCCAGATGCCCCAAGAAATAGTGCATCCTTAAAGGAAGGATAGAAATGATAATTAACCACTCAGAGGAGATTGAGGAATAATAATCAGCTTTGCTTTTAAGCCAAAAACAAAAATGTACTCCCCCCTCCAAAAAACAAAAACAAAAACAAAAACAAAAACAAAAAACACCTCCACCAAACCAAAGAATTGATAATGCAAACTGATATAGCATGTCCTTGCTGTATATGAGCTCTGTTCTAAAGGCTTTACGTGTAATCACTGTATATGGATAGTTTTACATATTATATATTATGCATTTATAAAGTTATGTATATATGTACATATAAAAAGTTACGTATATACATATATAAGGTTATGTGTACTATATATTATACATATATAAAGTTATATATATACCTATGTAAAGTTATGTGTATTATGTATACATAAAGTTATGGATAGTGTTATAGCCTATGTTATATAATAGTAGCTTGTTATATAAAAAAATGCAAGTGGGTATGCCATATATTATAATAATATATAATAACACAATATAGATAATAACATAATATCTCTACATATTCTGCACTTAATATAATGTAATATCTACATTATAATATAATATCTCATTCTATTATAACATTATAATTATAATATCTACAAATATAATACTGGAGTATCCATGTAATATAATGTTGGCATATATAACATTGTTTTGTATGTTATATATTATAATGCATAAAACATATCATGTATTGTGATGTATAATATGTTATAATATATCAAGTATTGTCCCCATTTTACAGATTAAGAAATGAAGATGTTAAGTAACTTGCCTAAGGCTACACAGCTAATAAGGGGAAGAGTCAGGATTTGAACTCAGGTGGCCTGACTCCACAATCCATGTATTTGATCATGTTAAGAGAAGGAGAAAAACAGGCCCCTTGATGACTTTTCACCACTGTCACCAAAGGATTGACCATGTCCCTTTCAGCGCCTGTAAGCGGGGAGCGCCGGTCCCCGCCCTAGACCTTGGCATGCGGCACCTGCCGATCACTGATCACCGGCCACAGCACCACTCAGCAAGCCCTGCAACACCCACGACACCTCGGTTGTCAAGGGATGTGTTCTTTTAGCAACTCCCCCATGTGGAAAAGCCACAGACCCCAATGACAGGAGAAATGAGAGGCACAAAAGGCAAGGAAGCGCCTCCCCGCCCAGCAATGAAAACAAACGCCCTGAGCAAGGCTGAAGAGAGCCGAGAGGAGACAAACCACCAAGAGGCATCGGGCCTGTGAACAGTTAGCTGACCAGAAGGAAGGAGCCTTCTCGTTACCTGGGACGGCTAAAGAAGTAAACCACAGGGGCCTAGAGCAACGATGTGGCTGAAGAGAAAAGCAGAAGAAAAACACAATGGCAAATGAGAAGAGCTTCGGCCGGCGGTGGCAGCAGCTGGGAGTGTGGCCAGGCCCCAGGACGGCTGTGGGGAGACCCGGGAGTCACCCACCATGGCTGGGAACAGAAAGGTCCCACACCTTTGCAACCTCGCGTGGGCTCTCCGTGCACCGCAGACCAGCACGAGGTCGTGCTTCTTCAGAAAAACCTTGACTACATTGAAACGAAAAGAATATAAAAGTTCCTTTGGGAAAGAGTCTCATGGAAAACAGGGTTATGTTAAGCCTCAGGGCTCAGAGAATCAAACTTCAGTTTAAAAAAAGTGCTCTAAGGACATTTCCCTACAGAGCTAGATAATGGGGCCTTTGCTTGATTCTTCAGTGGGGTAAGGAGTCAGGAGATAGAAATTAGAAAGAGCAAGACCAATCCGAGGTCTGCTGAACAATGTTTAGGTGAGTCTGTCGTGGCTTAAAGATGCCTCCCTGTTTCAGTCTTAGGCTGACTGAGTGACCTCCCTTCATCCCTCCGCTGAGTCCTCCTGCTGTGTTCCAGACGCAGTCTCTCCGTTTCAGGTTGAGAGGGGCCCTGTCTGCCAACTGACCTCAAGAGTCTGGCTGGTCTGCCTTTCCCTGGACTCAGCCCCGTCTCCTGCATGACTCCTCTGCTGCTAGGGCTACCAGCCCCTTGCCTCCTGCTCTCTCTTGCCATGAACTGATTAACTGTTAATTCTTTCATTAACCGACCCCCTGCTCAGCTAAGGCTCACCCCTCTGAATGCCACTCCAATTCGTCCTTCCTTTATGCCCTTCGTCTTCCGACCCCTCCCTGTTTACTAAACTGCCTTCTGCGCCTATTTCCAAATTCCACTTCCCAAACCTACCTTCGCTGAGGACGCCTTCCTATGCAGGAAGGGAAGATGACAATAAAACATGAAGTTATATAAATCACCCACATCATCAAATCTGCTAAAGGCATCAAATTCAACGACCACTTGACGGAATTGCCTAAATCAGTGAAGTCCAGCAACTGTGTTTTCAAGCACCTCTTCCCCGATAAGCTCAAAACACAGCCACCATAAAAGGGTACGGAGTATGTAATGTGGGCGTTACAGGTAGTACTGAAATGCTGCCTAAAGGCGGTGGGTAAGAGAAGGCCAGTAAGCTGATGCAGATCTAAGTCTGCATCCCCACCCTATTAACTAGCTCCAGAACCTCAAAGACAATTACTCACCACCCCCCTCCCCGGGTGCTTTCATTTCCTCACCCGCAAAAGAGAGAAAACGCCCACCAAAAAGGTCAGCAGGGAGAGGGTGATAAGCTAACACACACGAAGGATCTGGTACATAGCAAATACCTTCAAACATGGGTGGAGAAACTGAGGTGAGTGACTTGGCTCAGCCAGTCCTGCCCGTGTAACACGATTCTTAATCCAGCAATTCAATCTCCAAGCGTTTAGGCTTCCCGTGCGTCACTCCAAAAACTTGTTGACTAACGTAAATCCAAGCTGTATCCTTGCACCTTGTTTTCATTCCCTAGGAGAAGGCTGGAGTTTTGCTGCCGAACCGTCAACTGTCAATTACTGGCTCGATTATGTAAACCTGGTATTCTTAGACAAAATGATGGATCCGCCCTCCCCTACCGCAGTTTCCATTAATCACCAGAAGAGAGTACAGCAACGAACACCCAGCTAACACCAAAGGAGGCGGCAGCTGGTAAGGCAACATGCTACATACCCAAAATACCTTTGTTGCAGGGTAAAAAATAAACAACATTTCTTTCTCCCTTAAGCTCTTAACTCCTTAGGTGTGTAGGTACCGATCAGATTTCTTCTGCAACCCTATATACCTTCTGCACAGTATAAGAGATTGAAACAAATTTGAACTAAAGCTAAGATGGATACATTTGAAACTGAAGCCGGTAAAGTAAGTATCTCAAAATAAGGAAGAGAGACCTTCATGAGGTTTAGCTGTCAAGCTGCAGCACGGAAATGCAACATGTCCCTCATCCAAATAACTACCCGCGAGAAACAAAGCTACAGTGTATGTCCCACCAACCCAATCATTACGCATAAAATCAAGAGTTCTTTGAATACTCCTTATGGAACTCAGGCATTTACAGACAATTCATTTGTTACCCAAAGAAAGGGGAATTCTTACAGGGAAATGCCTGTGGTATGGGGAGAATACTAAAAGACAAATGGAAAGACCAGGGCCCAGCCTTGGGTAGTTACGCAGCCCCCAAAACAAGCTACTTCATTTAAACATGCAACAATTCCCCTTTCGGTGAAAGGGGAAAGTTACTTGGTCTACTCCATCAAGTGTTTAGTGAGGACAAAACAAATTTTTATCCGTGATTTTATCTATGATTTCTGAAAATCGTGCACAAATCGAGGCAATGCCATCCACATGGAAAACGTCACTTGTGTTAAATGAACTAGAATTAGCTCACTGACAGACCTAGCTAAGGCTGAGCCAGCCCTTTTGCTTTTGAGGTCAGTAAGTAATCTAAGACTCGAGAGTTTTCTCTCCACTGCTTCACTTCCCCAGAGTCGAGTTTCCTTCCTCTATCTCAGAAAGTTGGTAAAAATCTTTTCCTGATGCAAATGCACTTTGGATTTCCCATAAATCTCCAGCTAAAGAAAGTTGGTGGCATGCACACAATGGCCAGCTTAGAGACTGCAGTGGACATCTGTCATGCATTTGGCATCCGAGCCCCCTTCCTATGTTTGGAGTCCTCCACGTCATGAGGGGAAGCCAGCCAGCCAGCTAAAAGTGCAGGAGACTCATGTTCCCAGCATCCTCCGCACTAGAGCATAAGCCCAGGGCAATCCCTGCCGACTTGGAACTAGTCCCTAGCGATATAAACCACAGAGGCAACCCATGATCCATTCCCGCACTTGACAATGGTAGTGGCAGCTCCATGAGTCTGGGGAAGCTTTGTCGGCAGCAGTTCTGATGACAAGTACACCCCATGTCCAGTGGCAGTGAGTGATACAAGCTGTGTATCTTGTACCCCCTGGTGGGAACAGTAAAGTCTGCACCAGCCCCCTTCTTTGGTCTATTTTGGGGTTTTGTGCCAGCTCTGTTGCCTCTGATTCTAGTTCTCTGAGCCTCTGGAAACTTTTACGAGCCACCCCAAATTCTTCCAGCGGATTCCTTTCCCACCAAGATCAGCAAGAATCCATTTCTGGGCATTCTGACAACAAAATCTTATGAATTCAGAAATCATCCTCAAGGCTAAGAAATCAGCCAAGACTAGCAGAGCACCCTCCTTCATCCAGAAATTTCCAGATGATGTGCCACTAAACCTCATGACCCGATCCACCTTTCCATTCACCATCTACCTCACATAGTGAGCACAGGGTCACACAAGAAAAGGGAGGAGGGAGAGCCTGAAAATAACCACACTGCAGTTCACTGGTACAGAATGACAAACCTAGAAGGTTGGAGTCTCTAAAAATGTTTTAGGACCCACTCTACTCAGACATTTTATACAGAAGTAGACTGAGGTACCAGAATTAGAACATAGACTTTTTAGTCCAAAAAAAAAAAAAAAAATTTTTTTGGAAAAAAAAAAAAATCTGAATTTTTGTTACTCCCTCCATTATTGCCTCTCCTCCAGTGCCCAGACACAGCCTGGCAATATCACAAACTTACACACCACACGGGACATGCATGTTCAACCTCCTTTGCTTTTCCTCTGCTCTTCATTCTAAGATGCGTTCTCCTTGCTATTGAACTCTTATTCACCCTTCAAAACCCAGCTCAAAAGTCTCTTCCATTGTGAAGCTTTCCTAAGGCCCCCTAAATTAACCACTACTTCTGTGTTGTTGAAACCTCTCCCATGGCTATTATCCTGCCCTCTTTTTAAGAGTATCAGTTCATCCCCTACACCCCGCTCCAGTTGTGAGTTCCTAAGATAAGCGAAGGTCCTTCACCAGGGCCAGAATTTAGGTTAAGGCAAGTGAGGTTCCTAAAGAAGCACTCACTCTCAAGTGCAAGTGCATAAAACTGGTCTTTACCGTCTGTCCTTCTTGAATTCAGAGCCTATTATAGAATAAGCACTCCGACTCTTGTTGACTGAATGGTGAATAATACAAGAAAGTGTATATGATTCAGAGAAGATCTATATAATAGAGGGAAGGCCCAGTAGCTGTCACTGCCACAGACAGGTTGAATAACCCCACTAAAGCTACTTAACCAGGCCAAGTGGGAAGAAAAACATGATGCCTTTCATTGCCACGGTCCACGGCTCTGCAAGTCCACGCTCAAAGGAAGTTCAGAAAGGAAGAGATCAGGACAGAGGGACTCAGTCACGGGACACTCAGGCGCTTGAGCGGAGGCCTGCCCCATGCACAGGATTGGAAGGGAAGGAGGGGAAAATGATCAAACCAAGGTAAGATAAGCTGAAGAAAAATAAAGATGAAGAGGCTAACGGCTAAAGACGGTACATGTCAGGGAGTGAAAAATAAGCTGAACATAAATTGGTTAGCTGCGTGGAGAGAAACCACGAACTACTCTAGAAAACCCAGCAGGGTAATTCTGGGGCTTGGGACTGGGCAATAGGATAGAAAATACTGTTTTATAATAATAGTGAGAAAACCAAGAGCTACCGCCAAGCCTGGTCAGGTATAACATGTGAGTGAGCTCATTTCATTCCCAAATCAAGACTCTGTGGTTGCGATGATCCATCATCCCATGTTACAGATGTGGACACTCAGACTTAGTCAAGTCAAGTCATATATTCAAGGTCACACAGCGGCAAACGGCAGAACCAGAGTTAATTCATGCTTTGTTGCTGGGAACACACCCAAGAGGGGGAGAATCTCACACGGGGTGGGGGGTGGGGTAGAGTTCGCAGGTATGGCCAGAAGAGCTGGCCTCTGGGAATGCTGTTCTCAGGACGCAAGCTTAATACAAAAAAGACCATGAGAAAGAGGGGTGGGGAAATGAAGAAAGTATGCATAGAGGAATGGGGTGCAGAGTAGAGTGGGGAGATCACTTTAGGTAGACAGAGGGCAAAAAGAACATCAGTCAAGATTAGGAATGGCCCTGGGATCAGAAAGGGGTGACCCGGGGTCCACACTCCAGCACCACAACTTACTAACTGATGTGTCCTGGAGACACAGTGTGCCCTCCCTGCATTTCAGTCCGCACATCTCTAAAACGAAAATAACAAATCTGACCTTCCATCTATGATCTCTGAGCCTTCTTCACAGCCCCACTGAGAGCTTGAGCATCAGGCATGTAACAAAGGGTAATCTTGTTACTACTCAGAATAGAAGAATCAAGGACAGGAGAGACGCAGAAATGTAAGGTCAGGGCATAGATATACGGCCCTTAGCGGGAATGAGGGGCAGTCATTTTTAGCAAAGAGGCAAACTCATCTGTTGAGAGAAAGGAAAGCACAGAGAGCTGGCAACCTCACAGGAAAGCAGATGTAAACAACTTTCTCTGCCATTCTCAGAACATTAAAGCTGAAAGGGACCTGAAGAATAATTTAATTGAATTCTTTCCCTGCCTCCATTTTACAAATGAGGAAACAAGCAAATTTACTCCCATAAAGGGCCAGGCCGGGAGATATTTTAGGCTCTGTGGGCCACAGTTTCTGTCCCAATAACTCAACACTGTCATTGTAGCATGAAAGCAGAGATAATATGTAAACCAATGAGCATGGCTATGTTCCAATAAAACTTTATTTATAGACAGAAATTGGAACTCTGTATAATTTTCACGTGTCATGAAATATTCTTCTTTTGAAATTTTTTTTTTTTTTTTTAGCCACTTAAAAACGGATAAACCATTTTAGCTCTTGGGCTGTACAAAAACACACGGTGGGTCCCAGTTTGCCAAGCCCTGCCATATGCTGGTTATGAGCTCATGCTAAAGATAGTCAGACATGAGTCTGGGCTTTGCCCCCACAATTTACTAGAAGGGAAACGGGCTATGGTTTTTAGTCTTCCTACTCCTCATCATTACAGACTCCTCATTTATCAAATGCACATAAAAATTACACGTGCACCACACAATTTTGGGGAGGATTAAATGAGATAATGCTTGTAAAAGAGCTTAGCAAGGGGCCTCACTTGAAATGAAACCAAAACAATGCACAGAAAATACTACATCCAAGAAGACGCAGGTGACACAGTTAACTCACAGCTAAGCCAGGATCAGAACCCAAGTACCTATCTACTCAATTCAATACCTTTTCCAGTCCCACAGCCATTGGTAGACTTGGGCTTTACAAGAAGTCAGATACTCATGACGACGTGATTCGCTACTAAAAAAGTCCCCTGTCCCCATCCCAGAGACTTCACCATTAGAAATTTATTATTTTCTTTGAAGCTGCTTCCCACTTGAACAATGCAAATTCCCCTGGATGAGTTTTTAATTTAAGTTCTATTACGTAGACTGAGATGTAACTTATTACTCACTTCTTTTTTTTTTTTTAAGATTTTATTTATTTATTTGACAGAGAAATAGACAGAAGAGCACAAGCAGAGGGAGTGGCAGAGGGAGAGGGAGAAGCAGGCTCTGCACTGAGCAGGGAACCCGATGCGGAACTCGATCCCAGGACCCTGAGATCATGACCTGAGCCGAAGGCAGACGCTTAACCATCTGAGCCACCCAGGCGCCCTATTACTCACTTCCTAAGTGGTTCTCCAGACACCAGATTTTGATGGGAAATAGAAAAGAGGAAAAAACGTAATATATCCATACAATGGAATGCTACTCAGCCATAGAAAGGAATAAAGTGCTTATTCGTGCCACAATATGGATGAACTTTGGAAACATGATGCTGAGTAAAAGAAGGCAAATACAAAAGGCTCTATAGTGTATGATTCCATTCATAGGAAATATCTGGAAGAGGCAAATCCATAGAAACAGAAGTAGCTTAGTGGTTGCCAGGGGCTGGGGTGTGGGGGGCCTGCTTTCCATCTGTGGAGATAAAAATGTTCTGGAACTAGATAGCGGTGATGGTTGCGCAACCTTGTGACTACCAAAAAACACAGAACTGTATACTTTAAAACTATTTAAATGGTGAGTTTTATGCTATGTGTATTTTACCACAATAAAAAACAGATACACATGAGGATTCTACAGGTGTGATGAGAAGTTCTCAGTTGAGAAGTGAATCCACCAAAGGCCATCTTAGTTCACTTTCCATGTTTGCGTAAGGCTCAGCTGGCACACGGCTAATAAATAATTTATTCAAACACTACTTGTTAGAGCACCTACTATGTGCCAGGCACTGAGCCAGGGCTCTGCGAATAAAACAGTACACAGGATAGAAGTGTTTCTTCCCATTTTTTCCCAATCTATAATGAACCAGAGCAAAAATCCCCATCGAGTCATTTTTACAAAAATAAATGAGAAATATTTGTTGTGGAGTCATTATCATAAAACTAAAAACATATGATAGCACTGCTTCATTCATTCTCGCTTCAAAACTGCCTAATTACTAACATATCCAACAGTGAGGAAAAGGAATCAAATGTTCTTTGGTTCCAGAGAACCAAAGACCTGGGCTCTCAGAGCGGGTGGGGTTGGAGTGGCAGAAGCTCCAGGGGAAAGGGGATGGAATGTAGATGAGATCTGTTAATTTGCAAACTTGTTATCTTTCCAAAGCTAAATCTCCACAGAGGACAGAGAAGTGAGACAGCTGTTCACTTCTTTTAAAGTGTTGTTTGTAGTCGAACAATCGAACACTGATGGCAGCCCATCTATTTTATTCTTTCAAATCAATTCCAAATGATTGGAATATATTCTTTATTTTTTTCAAACTTTTAGGAACATTGGATCCAAACCAACCCATAAAGCTGATTCTGTCCTTTTTGTGAAGACTTCATAAACTTACTGGATCGTATAGCCTCGCATTTACAACTATTACACAAAGAACAAGGTTCTTCTGCCATCTCCATTATTTACCTTTTATTCTTAGCAGAGTGAAAACAGATAAATGCATTTTGGAGAACAAACATGTGTCCACTTACACGTAAACTTAGGTTACTATTAAAGTACAGGTTTAAGTAGTTAATTTCTTCCAAACTTCTACCCAAAACAACAAAAGCGTGGATGGTTTTCCAGAGCCCAACAGGAATGGAGGGAAGGTAAAAATGTTTGAAATACTTCATCTGCTGGCATTCGCCCATCTTCATTTTATGCTTCTGTATTTGCACCGTATCTCTGTATTCTCCCCATGGTTCAGCCTTAAGGCATCCTCCCAATCAGGTATTTCTTGAAAACAACAGAACGTACTGACCATTCAGTTACAAGGAGAGGAAACTGAGGCTCAAGCAAGTTAGATGAGGTAGATGAGATCACAAATCCAACCAAAAATATAGATAAGCAGTTAATTTTTTTTTCTCTGATGTGTTGCTAAGTTTGTTGCTAAGAACTATACAAGGCCATGGATACACAACTTGGGAAATTCTAAGCTAAAAAAGAAAAGTTTAGGGGCGCCTGGCTGGCTCAGTCGGTTAAGCATCTGCCTTGGGCTCAGGTCATGATCCCGGGGTCCTGGAATTGAGCCCCACGTGGTGCTCCCTGCTCAGTAGGGAGTCTGCTTCTCCCTCTGACCCTCCCCCCATTCCTGTGGCTCATGCTCTCGGGCTCTCTCTCTCAAATAAATAAATAAAATCTTTCTTTAAAAAGCTGAAAATAACACAAAAATAATAGGAACTGCTTATGAAATGTGGAGAGAGCACCTCAGGTTTGGTTTTGCCTTCCATCACCACCTGGGTGCTCCCTCCCGCACTTTTGTAAGACTCTGGAACCAGGGAATATTCCTCTGCTTCACAGATTAAGACTGACTTCCAAAGCCCGGGCAGTTGGAATCTCGGACTCTAGAACACATAGGTTGGGATTTCTGCTCCGGAAAACCTCCAGAACAGCAGGCCCTCATATGTGAGCAGCACGCACTTGACCTGATGGAGGAAGCAATGGAGGGGGAAGGCAAGCTCCTGGGGTCGTGACAGGCAGGAAAGTCAAGTTAGTTAGCTAAAAAACAAAACAGCAGGGTGGGAGACATGCCCAGATGAATAAAAACTCCATCATCAGACCTCAAGGCATGCCCTGTAGAACAAAGCCAAGTGCAAGTTGACGATATGCCAACAAAATGTCATGATGAGTTGAGTCATCAAATGGTAAAGAAAACCACTAATACTAAATCAACCCGGGCAAACTCTCTTCCCTATAAAGGTTAATGTCTTTTCTTTTTCTAACTGATAAAGAAAGTTCGTCGTAGATTTGACAAAGGAAAGCTCTTCTATGCTAATTTGGCTCTCCATTTCATACCGAGCTTGGAATATTAACAAAACCTGTTGCTAAGGGACATAGATGCATAGTTGAGTCTAAAATACCAAAATTAGGGGTGCCTGGGTGGCTCAGTCGTTAAGCGTCTGCCTTCGGCTCAGGTCATGATCCCAGGGTCCTGGGATTGAGCCCCATGTCAGGCTCCCTGCTCGGCGGGAAGCCTGCTTCTCCCTCTCCCACTCCCCCTGCTTGTGTTCCCTCTCTCTCTGTCTCTCTCTCTCTCTCTCTCTGTCAAATAAATAAAATCTTTAAAAAATAAAATAAAATACAAAATTATATGAATCTAGCTGCTGGAAGAAACCCTTTCTCAGTAGTGCTTGGTACTCGGTATGGGAGTCAGGCAACGAACAACGAACGCCTTCTGATTGGCAAGGCCTTCCATACCTCGGCCCCTGCCTATTTCTCCCACATCATCTCTCCCTGCTGTGTGAGATGACCCCCTACCTTCCAACCACACAGAGCTTCTGGATTTCTGGGGCACTCCTACCACCTCACCCTGCCCCACAGACCAGAGCTCCATCCACTTTGTCTCCCCACCCCAATCTCCGACCCTCCCGTTCACTTTGCAAGATCTAAGCAGATAATCACCTTTCCTTTGAGCTATCATGAAATCACAAATGTGGGTCCACACATCTGTTCCCCATTAGAATTTGAGCTTCTTGCAAGTAGGAAGCGTCTCTTTACACACTTCCTGGTGCCTCAGCCGTGAACCACACAGAGAAGCATCTAATAAATGTTCGGAGAATGAATAAATGGATGAATGGCTGCATGCATGATTGAACAAGACCCATTCAATCATCGGATGCCCCACTGAATAAACAGAGGTCCTGATTTCCACTGTGCCTGATGCTCTTGTTTATTTTTTATCTTTAAGCCTCAGGGGTTAGTTTCTGTCTTTATAGGAAGAGTATAAGGGCTCCCCAGAGAGTCAAAGGTTGTCTCTGCATCAGGATGCACCTGGGATGCTAACAGCAGTCCAAGTGTGGGTGTCGGAGATCTGTCTTCCAGATCTACTTTGCTTTCACCTTGACCTTTTCAGTTACTCAAGCTTGCTGGGCCATAGTCACTTCATCTATACAATGAGGTGTTCAACCTAGATGATTTCTGAGATCCTTGCTAGATGCAGCCTTCCATGATTGGAAACTCTTTCCATCTTGCCAGGTATCTATTGCCCAAACTCTCTGTCCCACATACTCGGGCAACTGTCACAGCACCAGAAAACGAATCCTGTATTTATCACTTAGCCAACAGAGAGAGCACCAGCGTACCTTTTCTGTGTTGTTCTTTCAGTTCAAGGGCACAGACTCTGTTCACCGGACGGTATTACTGCTCCTCATTAAGGCAACCAACCACAGAACAGATGCCGGGCCGCGTAGAGGGTCTGAGTCCCTTCCACTCACAGACACTATGAGAGACTCTGAGGAGACGCAGCTCCTTCCTCATTAACCAAGTTCCTTATTATTAATAGTAGGCAAACTTTTTTTTTTTAAAGATTTTATTTATTTATTTGACAGAGAGAGACAGCGAGAGCAGGAACACAAGCAGGGGGAGTGGGAGAGGGAGAAGCGGGCTTCCCGACGAGCAGGGACCCCGATGTGGGACTCAATCCCAGGACCCTGGGATCATGACCTGAGCCGAAGGCAGACGCTTAACGACTGAGCCACCCAGGCGCCCAATAGTAGGCAAACTTATAATGACTTGTTACTAAAAGAATGATTCAAACTCCAGAGGTCACAAATACGGTCAAAGCTTCGCTCGCGTTAAAGCCATATTCATTGTTTTCATTTTCTCCTGGATTTCCTTCCCACGTGCTTATTAAGTCCATCCATTTTTCTGTCTCACTCAGGCCCCCTACTCAGATGACCCGTGCTTACAGCACTGCTGAGTAGCAGTGGGCCATGTGCTGACTCCTCAGGCCCCCAGAGATGGACACCTGACTCAGGGCCAGCCAATCCAGCAGATACTCTTCATTACAGTTATTATTTTTCCTTTGCAAGATAGAGAATTTGATCTCAGACCAGAGACTGTAACTAGCCAAACAATGGTGGGTACTGAAACTACAGTCATATAGATACAGGGCTAATAGCTCTTTCGAACTATGTGCAGAGAGGCACCCCCGTGGCTCAGTCAGGTGAGCGGCCGACTCTTGATGTCAGCTCAGGTCTTGATCTGAAGGTCATGAGTTCAAGTCCTGTCCAGCATGGAGCCTACTTAAAAATATAAAATTAAAAAATAATAAACTACATGCCTATTGATGAGTCTGCAGGGCAAAACAGAAAAGACCCTCCAAGAAAAACAGAATAAGGGCCCCTTCAAAGGGAGAGCAAGCAGAGAGAGAGTCAGAAAATGAATTTCTTAGTTCCTACCAGGCTCAGTTATACCTCCTACAAGTGGATTCAATGAAACTGTCCTGGATAAAAACACTTTGACTTGAGGTAAAATAAAATACAAAGACACAAACACCTACATATATGTGTAATCACTCTACGTATCTATATCCATTCTTCCTGGGCCAGAAGTGTCTTCCCATTAACATTATTGCTCTGTCTCCATAACCTATTACATATCAGGTAGGTATCTGTAACTGAAGCTATTCCTTTATTATTATGTAGTAGGGTGTTTCTATTTTTTGCTATTTTGCCATGGCAGTTACATAGTGAAAAAACATGAACTTTGGAATTTAAATGAACTAGATTCAAATCCCAGCTCTGCAAGCCCCTAACTCTCTGATCTTAGGCAGGTTATTAATTCCGCGTTCCAATTCCCTCCTTTGTAAAATGGGGGTACTTTTACCTTGCTCTCAGGTTTTTATGAAAATTAGAGCTAATAAGTAAAGTGCTTATCACAAAGCCTTGCACATAGTAGGCACTCCAAAATCACTAGTTATTACAGGATAGATTCTCGAAACAGAAATGCTGGATCAAAGGGAAGAAAAATCCTACCAGTCTCTTGACATCTGCCCAAAGGCTTCAGCGAACACTGAGTCTCTCCATCCCCCTGACATATTTTGAGGACAGAAGATCACACAAGCTTTTCCCCTCCACCCCACCCACCCCGCACTTAACGTTTCTGCTTCCCAGCTTTGCCTTAGAATTGGATGCCTAGGACTCAGGGCTGCTGTCTCCCCTAAGACCACGCTCACCTCCGAACCTGAGACAGAAAACCAGTAGCCGGCTTCAGTCTATAAACCAAGGAGCCTGACAATCCAGCTGATTCACTATTTCCTGTTTTCCTCTGACTCTGTTGGTCCCACTTGGAGCTGCGTGCAGGTACTCAACGTGGAGATCAGTCTGGGCTCGTTTCAAACAAGCCCCAAACTAGTTTCTGCTGCTCTTTTCCCGCATCTCCTTCTACACCCAGCTCCACAGGCTTCCTGTGAGTGCATCACGCAATAGCCAGGTGAACCAAGACTCCCTCCAAAGCTGCAAGAAACAGGTGAGGTGCGTACTCATTTCTCATGTGCAGGGCTCATATGGGAGGGAAAGCACAGACAGTCCTGCCTGAATTCTGCACCCTGGCTGTTTGGACCCTTTGACTCTCCGATCCCTGTTTTCCAACGGATCTCCCTCCCTGTTTATTATTTCTTTCTTCCCTTTTCACGTTGACTCATCGAATACTTGACTTTCTGCCTCGCTTCTGCTGCCCACCTGCCCTTTTGCCGTTTGGATTGCCTGTCCCAGGACCACCCACCGAGCTCTGAGGGACACTTTCCCTTCCTGCAGCTTTTTTCTGAGGTGCCCACCTGCCCCCCACCCACCCATACTTGAAGCAGGCCACCATCAACACCCTAGCTGGGCAACAGAGGATGGACTGTCTGTTCTAAGCTGGGAAAGTTCCTTCCCACTGACCTTACCCCCAACCACCCCACCTCTCGCAATATGCCCTGACAATTTCATCCCATACTGTGCCCTCTCACTCAAGCTGGATCCTAGTATTTTCATACGTGATTTTATGCTAAACATACTCCAACCACATTAAGAAAATAAAGCTATTAACTCTAGTAAGTATACATAGAGTTGAAAAGACCTTTTGTTAATAACCAATATTTAAGAGCGCCTGGGTGGCACAGTGGGGTAAGCGTCAGACTCTTGATTTCAGTTCAGGTCATGAGCTCAGAGTCGTGAGATCGAGCCCCGAGTCGGGCTCTACACTGGGCGTGGAGCCTGCTTAAGTTTCTCTCTCTCCCTCTGCCCCTCCCTCTGCCCTGCTTGCAGGCTCACTCTCGCTCTTAAAAAAGAAAAAAATCAATTTTTAAGAGCTTGGTAACACTCAAGTAGAACTTTTTTGTTGTTTAAAGGCTTACAGGCCTTTTCTAAAAATAAGCTTTGCCTCGTTACAGATCCTTGGTTCTTACTCACTCCCATTCCCTCTTAAGCTTTGTTTCATTAGGCCTAGAACCACGTGTTACAAAGGGAAGGATACCCTCTTCCCCCAACCTCTAAGCAAGCACACCACCTCTGTGTCTACCCATGAAAGCCGCCTGTGACAACCACTGAAAGCATTTAGTAGATCTCATTGCCTCCAAACATGAGTTAAGTTTTGGAAATCAATACAGCAACAGCATGTGTGTGTGTGTGTGTGTGTGTGTGTTTTCCAATTTAACACCCCCGAATTTAGAAGCAGCCAGTCTGTCATTAACAATAGAAAATCAGAAGGAAGAGCAGGTAGTCTGCTCGCAGACCAGATGGCAAGCCTCTTGTTGTACTTGCTTTCCTCCTGAGAAGAACCACACTTAAAATTCCATTATTACCAATTTAAGGTCCTCCCCCTACCGACTGCTTTCTTCATCTTCCCAGGTCAAGTTAGACCATTTACGTTCCTTGGTATCCCAGCTGCAGCTTGTACCAGAAATCCTGTGCGCATCACACAGAGCAGCATTCGCGTGCTGCCATGTTTACCTTCCCATGTTATGGGTTGAACTGTGTCCCCCTAAAATTGTTATGTTGAAGTCTTAACCCCCCAGTACCTCAGAAAATACCTTATTGGAAATAGGGCCATCACATACATCATCAGTTAAGATGAGGTCACATGGGATTAAGGGGGGCCCTAATCCAATACGACCAGTGTCATCATAAAAAGGGGACATTTAGACACATGCGCCCGCACAGGGAGAACACCACGCGAACTTCGTGAAGGCAAAGGTCAGCGTGGTGATGCATCTACATGCCTACAAGGAATGTCAAAGATTGTCGGCAAACCACCAGGAGCTAGAAGAAAAGCATGAAATGGATTCTCCCTCCCAGCCCTCAGAAGGAACAACCTGGCCACCACCATGATCTCAGACTTCTGGCCTCCACAGCTGTGAGACAATAAATTCCTATTGTGTGAGCCACCCAATTTGTGTTTTGTTTTGTTTTTTTTAAGATTTTTTTTTTTTTTTTAATTTGAGAGAGAGAGAATGAGAGACAGAGAGCATGAGAGGGAGGAGGGTCAGAGGGAGAAGCAGACTCCCTGCCGAGCAGGGAGCCCGATGCGGGACTCGATCCCGGGACTCCAGGATCATGACCTGAGCTAAAGGCAGTCGCTCAACCAACTGAGCCACCCAGGCGCCCCTGTGTTTTTTATTCAACTAAAAAATATATGGTCCTCTGCACCCCCAGCTCTCCTGACCATCCGCCACCACCCCCTACCTAACCAATGCTGACTCTCTTGTCCTTAGCCAGATCACACCAGGAAAAAAAAAAAAAAGATTGAAATTTGGGATGGGAAAAAGTTATTCTAACCGTAATGTATCAGGAGCTCTCGATCTCCTTCTTAAAGCAACTCCAGAATTAAATCTGCATCTCTTTCCTACTTTACCTATAAAAATGGAAGCTCAATCAGGATCAAAGCCCCAAGCAAGAGGACCTGGCAAGCACTCAAATGAGATGATATAGCTGGCAGGTCCTACCTACCTAGCTGGGTCATACATGCTCTTTAACCACACAGCAAGGTAAGGCAAAAACTGCCCTGTGTCTTTCCTGACTCTGAATGGGGGTGAGTCGGCCCACCCACCTCACCCACTCTACTGATCCTGTGCTGAATGAAGTCACTGAGGAGAAAGCAGGTGACTAAGGACTGGTTACACTGAGAAAGAGCCTACTGTGAGCTCCAGAGCCATAGGTCACTGTGTTTTTTAAACCAAGATAATGAAAGACTAGTTAATTTAACCTATCAATTGTTTCCATATATTTATCTTTTAAATGGAATTTTTCTGAAATCAAAAATACCCACACACAAAATTTATGAACTCTCTTGCCAGTACCCAATATCCTGCTAGAAAGAATAACTTCAGTAAAACAAAGAACCTTCTGGAACACCTCCCATAAGGGAAGTAAAATCCAGGAATGCACTGAACAGTTTTCCTCTCTAACTGACTTCTGATGATTCTAGAAAAAGGAAAAGCACTAAGAAATGGAAAAGGCAGGTTGGCAGGTTATAAAAAATGAAAATTACAGCTGTGGCCATGCTCTGGAAAATATTCCCTGACTTAGCTAGACGTTGATTATTGAACCAACAGCTTGCTTATATAATTACAGTGTGCCTATAAACCCAGGTGATATGATATACTTGTTTAACTATTAACCTCTGGATTTCCTGGAGTTTCCACAATCCAAAAAAAAAAAAAAAACAACCTCTAAAAGCATGAGAGAGGATATATTCCACTTATTAACTTATTATGATCATAAGTAATAACAACAGTATATAGCTTGGTAAGAAAAACAGGAATTCTTAGAAAACACAAGCGAGGTCTTTTAAGCTTCAGATACTCTGCTTAGACATCTGTTTTTTATCCTTCCAAGGAATTGTGGTGCCTACATGAACATTCTCTTGGTGCCCCTGGATACTTGAAGTCAAGGTTCCTTCTCCATCCCGACTTTGGATCTCGGGCACAATTTCCTCATCAACTCTGAAATTCAGGTTGACACTTGCACACTCATGGTAAAAATTTTCCCTGAGCTCCTTCTCATCCCTTGGACGCACCCACTCACAGTATCTCTCCTGGACATAGCTAGGATGCTAGCTTCTATTCTACACATTTCTGTGCTTTTCTTACCTCCTACTAGACTATAAGTTTCTTAAGGCTAGACAGAAGGGAAGAGGGGAGCAAATTTATGTTCATAGTGAGCCTGCGATAACAAAACGCCTCAAACCCAGCAGTGTGCCCAATAAATATTTGTTGAATAAATGATGCCAAGCACTGGCCAAAACACATGACGTACAAAACCTTGCCTAATTTTCATAACAATCCTGTGAATGAGTGTCAGTCTCTCCATGTAGCTGGTAGGGAAATCAAAGCTAGAGGGTAAATAGATTTTTCAAGGCTCATAGCGATAAGCAGAAGAGCAGAGCACAATGCACCCCTGTCTAGTTCCACAAGCTCAATGTCTTAAAGGTAACCATCGATCCCAACTTTACTGGTTGAATTAGTCTGGACAAACCCCTTACTCAAGTTCTCTCTTTAGGTATGTTCATAGTCTCTGGGATTATGTTTTTCAAATGGCAATGGAGTTTGGGGCACAAGAAGGAGTAAAGAAAGTGGGGAGAAAATGCTTATAAAGATTTCAAATAGCACAGAGAGCCTGTCTCTGCACCTTCATTCTAAAATAATTCCCATATTCTTTACCATTCTGTTCCCACTGGTTCTTCAGATTCTAGCCTTACCCTTATCTCCAACTCATTCGTCCCATGTGGGATTGGAGCAAGGAGAATCTAGGAAGGGAATAAATAACTCGTCCCTCAACATCTAGACCATCTATTCCCATGGCTTCCACATGGGATCCTGGGAATCAACTGAAACATAGGTATGACTGTCCTTCTTTGGCTGGAGAGAGAGTCGAGAGAGAGAATTCATCCATCACTTCCCCAGCTGCCTCCTCCACCACAAAAAGAGAGAATTCTAGTTCCTTCCACACCATCCAGTACAAAAGGAAAGCAGTGGATATGTAGGTCCACTCACAATTTCAAGGAAATAACACCTGTTACATTTACACAGAAATAACCAGGAATACAGGAAATCGCTAAACCACAAAGGGGTTAGAGTATGCCTCTTCTTAGGTATGGTGCCAAATTGGTCATGTTCTTACTACTGATTTAAAAATTTTTTTAACTTAGATGTGCAGGGAAACACATGAAGTTTGGATCTGCTTAGTTACAGCCCATAAGACAGCTAATGGAATCAATATTCATTACTGATGTTTAACATTAACTTCCTGTCTGTACAGTATCTATCAGTAGACCAGTTGTAACCAGCTTCCTTCTACCGATGGGTACTTTGTACTTGGAATTCAACCTTAACGCTCAGAATGAGTCAGACTTGCTATCCCATGACAACAGAGGCTTAAAGGAACACGTCAAAAGGAACCTCTATATAGGTAGCCACAGGCCAGCCCCTCCTAATAACCATACCCAGCCCCGGTGTAGACAAATTCACATGGAATCTACTCATGTTTTCTATCAACAACCATGTCTTCTGGGTAATGGGTTCATAAATGTCTTATGGGGAAACAATTCAAGTAGAGTAGCCAGGAGCTCAGGTTCTAGGGTCAGACAGACCTTGATTAAAGCCACGGCTCTGCCACTGTCAACGTTCCATCAAAGGCAAGTTCCTTGACCTTTCTAGCCTCAGTTTGCTGATATACAAAATGGGGCATCACCTCACCAGGCTCTAGGAAGGGGAGAATGAGATAATTCACATATAGAAAGAATCTGCAGCCTTGCTACCATCTAGGAGAGTAGGAATTGTAGCACTCCCCTGTATATGACTTAAACTTAACTCATTCTGGATATGGTGAGCAAATCTGGGCTCATCCTACTGAAGCTACTCTGTCTCCATGTAGCTTCCATCCCACCTCTATCCTCCCTTCATTTGCAGAACATTTCCCAGGACTCTCCTTCCTAAATACACACAATACCCACAGTTTAAGTGACTCTGTAAGCAAAAGGATACTCATTCCCCAAACAAAATCGTCCACCCAGGGGTGGGGAGGTTAATGTGATCCACCAGCTCTAACCTTCACAGGAGATGAAAAACGAAAAGCTATCTAGGTAAGATGGAGGCTATCTTACTATGGAGGGAAGCTTCCAACTTCTCTCCACACAAAAGAAATGATGGACCCTCTGGGCTGGCTCATGATCATGATCAACAAAGCCAGGCCACGATGGTAGTGAGAAATTGTTTTTACTTTATTTGCTTCTTCAACAAAATGTGAGATAGGAAGGGACAAGGGGAAGAATGAATGAACAGCTTCTCAGTGGGAGGGGAAATAAAGAAAAGAAATCTAAAGCAAACAGGAAGAGCACAGCTGAGGGGAAAGGACCCCAGGATGGGCTGCCGGAGACCAGTAGCTGAGTTCGGCGGAAATGAGCAATGGCCTACAAATCTCATAACCAGGAGAAGCACCACTCAGACATTTCCTGTGGGCTGGGCCCCAGAGGTAGCTGGTGGAGTAGTTGTCCAGGTTAACAACTTCCAATTAAAGCCAAAGAGGAATGTAATATGGAAGCCCCATCATGAAAAGATTCCATTACCTGATTGAATAAAGTCATAAAGGGCAAGGTCAGCAAACGTTTTTTTGAAAAAGGCCAAACAGTAACTATTTTTGGCTTTGTGGGGCATAATGTCTCCATCACTACTATTCAACTCTACCATTGTCGGGGTTAAAGCAGCCCCGGACAACATATAAATGCATGTGCACCTCTGTGTCTTAATAAAACTTTATTTGTAGGCACTGACTTTGAATTTTATATGATTTTCATGTGTCATGAAATATTACTCTTTTGGGTTGTTTTTCCCATTTTAGCTCATGGGCTATCCTTAAGCACAGGTGAGGCTATAGTTTGCAATTTCCCTGATAATGAGCATGGGCCCTGTGGTCAGACAGGCCTGCCTTTGCATCCTGCCTTTGCCGTTTACTGCTTATCCAGCCACAGGCAAGTTAACTCACCTGAGCCTCAGTTTCCCTATTTGTAAATTAACAATAATAGTATCTATCCCCATAGGATTTATGTGAAGTTCAAAAGCGTAACACATGAAGTTCAAAAGCATAACACATCCCATAGTATAAGTGATGAGGATGAGGATGAGGATGAGGATGATGATAGCATGGGGTGTTGGGGTGTGGGCTTAGATCAACATCCAGACCTACAGCTAATGGTCTGTAAAAAAAAAAAAAAAAGTTGATCCCAATCCAACTATCCAACTTAAGGAGGAATAGAGAGACTAGAATATAAAACAGACAATGGGCTATCTAGCAAGGGTCTATTTAATGCTTCAACTCACAACTGAGTTGACTCCATTACGATGCTTTGATAGACGTCATGTGACTAGGTTATAACCTGAATATCCTGTCAATGCAGAAAGAGGAGTTTTATGGGCTGCATACCAAACTGTATGGACCAGCTGAGGAAAGGAAGACCCTATGAGGAGACAGGGCGAAAGGGGGGCAGCATTGACAGCGGCGGTAGGCTAGGAGGATGTGGGGAATTGTCGCATTTGGGGGTTATCCGTGCAGAGTTCCCTGTTTTGTCGTTGAGCCACCAGCTGTTGAAAACTTTCAGATTATCTCGGACAACCCTTCAGAGGCTCAAGTGCTGAGGGAACTTACAAACAGCTCCTGAAACCAGCACGGGATGGAGGAATTCACTCCAGTCCTGTCCCATTGGCTTCTTCAGACAACTCATCTTAGTTCCGCATATTTTTAAAAGAAAAAGTTAGCCAAGGATCAGGCCACCTCTAAATCTGTCTAGAGGATGAAGGTAGGAGAAATGACACTGCTTTAGCCATCTAAATTGCCACTTATGCTATTCTTAAAACTTCCAAATAATGAAGCAAAGATCTAATGGGAATATTAATGGAAACAGGGCAGCAGAGGAAGAAAATTACCTTATAATTTAATTACCCCAAACCTTTGATGAAATGTGGAGGGAAGTGATAGAGACCCCCCTGATTAAAAATACTTTAACTGTCAGACATGTACTGAGCACTTCTTATTTATAAGCACAATGCTAAAAGAGGTGGGGATGCAAAGTTGTAGGAGAAGAGATGTTAGCTACCCAGCAGGGGCTTTTGGAGATCGTCCATAAAAGGCAAATAACAATTACAGTGGTTAAAACGCGCAGCTGTATAAGTGTAAGCGCTGGGAATTAAAATGAGAGTATTTGCAAAATATCCCCTGGCAGAGAACTGGGGAGAAGCCCCACCACCATGATTCATGGATCACCATCTCTTGGGTACAGAAAAAGAATCCCTGCTGTTTGGCCTGTCAGCCCCCTTTTCCAGCATGCTCCCCTCAAAAACAAACTAAACAAAAAAGTGTGAAATATGCTAAAGATTCTGGGGAAAAAAAAAAAGCTCTATAAATGTGGATTACTAGTGTTTGTGTGTGGTTTAGTGAAAAGAGCTTTGGGACAGAGAATCAGGGGACTTAAGTTCCACCTCTGGCTCTTTCTACAGGCAAACTGCTTTCTTGCAAAGCTTCAGTTTATTCATTTGTAAAATGAGCTGATTGGACTATAAGACTCCTTTCCTGGGCGCCTGGGTGGCTCAGTTGGTTAAGCGACTGCCTTCGGCTCAGGTCATGATCCTGGAGTCCCGGGATCGAGTCCCGCATCAGGCTCCCTGCTCGGCGGGGAGCCTGCTTCTCCCTCTGACCCTCCTCCCTCTCATGCTCTCTGTCTCAAATAAATAAAAAATTAAAAAAAAAAAAAAAGACTCCTTTCCTAGCTCTAAATTCTATCACTGAATGTCAGGATGCATAAATAAGCACATTCACTAAAGAAGGCTATGATAAAAGACGTTGTGAATGACATCTAATTTGGGAGGTCATCAAGCCTTAATTCTTCTAACAAATCTCATAAACTAAACCACCTTTTATGATGCACAAGATTGCACATGAGGCTAAAAAAAAAAAAGGCAATTTTTCTGCAACAGTGCATAGAACACAGCCAGGTGCTATGTAAGAATTATTTATGAAACTAAAGAAAAGCTACTTTTGCCTGTAGAGATTAACTGAAAATGCAGAAATGTCCAGAAGTTAGTTATTTCCCAGACTGGAATTTTAATCAGATCATTACACTTTTTTCTTATTATTTTCATATGGATCTGGACAGCTATATAAAGTATAACAAAATGAATTTATGAAATCTGTGATGTTTATTTAAGACATTTGGGTTAAAATTAAAATTAGAACTCTCCAGGGAACTAAACAGTTGAGACACATAGGACCCAACTCTCAAACCATGATTACCTAAGCTTTGCAATTTTGGAATGTTCTGTCCTAACTCCGGAAATAATTTGATCCCCAAATTAAAATTTCAAGACACATTTTATGAGAAAAAAACTCAAACACATAAAACACAAATGTCAAAAAAAAAGGGGGGGAAATTCAACTTCTTTTTTTTTTTACTAAAAAATGCAAATGACAGTAAAGTATTAAGATCTTTGATCAAATTGGCAAAGGTTTTTTTTCACATTATGAGACCTAGGATGAAAAAAAGTAGCCATAGCCTTTCTGGAGAGCAATTTATTTGGCAATATTTACCGTGATGCTTAAACCCAAGAACGGGCACTCCCAAACACTGATGGGAATAAGAATTTGTGTTAGGTCTCTGGAGGGCAATCTGGCACTATGTCCATGCCCTCTGACCTAACACTTCCATTTCTAGGAATTCACATTTTAAGGACATAATTGGGCAAATGCACAAAGACGTATGTCCGTGATACTCCTTGCAACGTTGCTTAGAGCTGTAAAAAAATGGAACTATGTGAAAGTCCAACTGGAGATTAATTAAGCAGCTACATCCTTACAAATTAAAATAAGCAACTATTTAAAAGAATGGGATACCTGACTGTGTGTGAATAGGGAAAGATGCCCAAGATACATGGCGAAGTATAAAAGAGGTTGGAAGTATCATACATAGCATGCAAAAGAGCACCCATGGATACATATGTGTTGTTATATGTGTGTACAGATGCAAGGAGATGTTTACCGAAAAGCTACCAGTAATTAGCTCTGGATGGTGTGACTTGGAGTGATTTTAATTTTCTTATTAGGAAATTCTCTTTGGCTTGAATTTTGTTTTCAAAGAGCGTATATCATTTTTATAATAAGAAGAAAGCTATTTTTAAAAGGTGGAACAGAAAAGGACAGTGGGGAAGAATTTGATATCCAGAACCTGGGACTTCCCCTAAGGCCACAGTATTCAGTCACAGTAACATACGAGCTGGTCTGATCCTCATGGTAACTTCATAATATTCAAAGCTAATAAATATGAAGGTTCTGTTGAAGTAAATCAAATAGAACTGAAATATTATGAATGTAGAAATATATTCACTCAGGGGGCACCTGGGTGGCTCAGGCGATTAAGCGTCAGACTCTTGGTTTCAATTCAGGTCATGATCTCAGGGTCATGAGATCAAGTCCCAACTCGACTCTGCACTGGGCGTGGAGCCTGCTTCAGATTCTCTCTGTCCCTCTGTCCCTCCTCCACTACCCCGCTCAAAAAAAAAAAAAAAAAAAAAAAAA
>NW_023270494.1:10685248-10916663 GCF_011800145.1 Mirounga leonina
TATATATATACACACACATATATATATTCACTTGGAAATATTTCACAGTATATTCGTAAGTGAAACAAAAGGTAACTAAATAGACATGAGTTCTATACACACTTTAGATTTATTCATACACATATACAGGAAGTATTAAAAAAAAAGTCCAAAAGGATATATGCCAAAATGTATAGTGTGGTCACTAGTGATTCTTATTTTCCTTTTCTTTGTTTTCAAATGTTTCTATAATGAACAAGTGCTATGTATGTACTTTTTTCTTTGGTTCTAAAAATATTCCTTATAGATCTTTCAGATTTTAAAATACTAGAAAGTAGTCCCAATGAGATAAATCTCAGCCCTTTTTAACTCCAGCATTAAATGGACCACCAAGAGAGCCCCTCAGAGCCCCAGCAGCTGACACGCAGCTGAATGAAGTGCTGAATGCCACACCACCACAAAACAAGCTCGGGGGAAACCCAAGGTACCTATTCTGATTTTGTGTCCTGAGATGTACGGGGTTATAAAACATCCTGGCTCAGATTACAGGCTGAGCATGACAAGTCTGTCTGGTACAACCTAACAAAGGAATTTACACAGAATGAGAAATTTACACATTTCATTTCCCAGGGTGGAATGAATTACAGAGGAAAAGAGCCCCTAGGAGTGCCTGCCCCACTCCTACATGCTTCTGAATTATGCCTTCCATGCATTTCCCCCAACACGATTTACCCAGTACTGACTGGCTTAAACTAAGGGAAGCTAATATTTTTAAAAGGTGAAAAGAGGGAGAAGGGAGAGAGAGTGCCTTTCTTACAAAGTCAAACTTCTGTATTTTCAGGTACAGAAGTGGGAGATGCCAGACCTCCCCACCTCCCTCTCTCCCTTCCTCCCTCAAATCATCATGGCTAATAACAATAGTTTTTTCTCTCCGGGGTAATGTAGATGACACATTTTTCCTGTAGCTTGTCTTCCTGTAATGTGCAGGAATTCCTGCACTTTCTGGGTGCCCTTCCTGTTAACTTACATTTCAGATTTCCTCAAAGGCATTCTACCACTTTAATATTTGAAAAATGTCAGCTCAACCCCAGACAGCTAATATAAACAAGCTGAAAAGCATACCACCTAAAGTTACAACTGTGGAAAACAAAATTTCTTTTTAAGAAATTCTTTCTCGGAATCTCACCGTTGGTAAGGCTGGAAAGAAGCAGCCCCGTCCTTCCAGCTCCCAGGGAGTCTGTAATTCTTTTGCCTCTGCTCTGCCTTAAATTAGAGGTCTGGGAGACCGAATTATAGTGATCTAGAAAGTTCATAAAGGTCCTCTGAATTGAACATGTGGTTAAATTCTTCAATACTATGAGGTTGTGTCCACCTTTCACTTTTGCCTCCCATTCCATTTGGTTATAGTATTACAAAGCACTTTGGTACTGCGAAAAATGTCTTGGCCACTTGAGAATACGTAGCCGAATTAGGCCAATTCCACACTTAACGTCCAGGCCAAGGCTCCCATGCCATATCTGAAATGATCATCCACTTCCTTCTATCGCTAATTTTCCTTTTGGACAGACACCTCACATTGGCACCAGATTTGCCTTCCAAAGAGGACCCAATTAAGAAAACCATTTGGCTAACTGGGAACTGATTTGAAGAACCACCAGCAGCTGATCTACAGTGGGCACCCTCCTAATGCAAGTGTGCCATGCTGGTACCTTCTAGTTTCCCAACTCAGAAACTTGCTCTAGTACAACAGAGCTACCTTCAGAGTGAGAGAAAAAAAAAGTAGAAAAGGAACCTGATTTACTTTAGACCCTAAGGTCCAAAGATAAGATCACTATAAAATCATCTTCTTCACGAAACCTTCTTATCTTCCAGAGAGATCACTGCCATCTCTAAACTCCCAACTGGGCCATTTCTTTTCACTATCCATGCAATTATCTTGTATCATAATGATTTGCACACATGCTTTCTAAATGGTAAGTTCCTTGAAGGAAACACATACATTTTAAATATTTTGTGTGTGTGTGTGTATAGATAGATAGATAGATAGATAGATAGATAGATAGATAGATAGATATCACACATACACATACGTGAAGACATACATATACATACACATACATATTCATACATCTATTAAACTGAACTGAATAAATGAGTGTATACCAAATACAAAGTAACTAGATGCCAGCTCTTTAATGCATCAAAGCCCAGAATGCCCATTCTAAGCTGTTAAGTCTCCGCTCAGTTAGGAGATTGTAGGTTTCCTCTTTCCTAAGGAACATCTGTACTTCATAATGCCAATTCCTAGGTTCTTCAGCACTCTGAGATTTCCAGATTTCCATTCGCCCCTAATGGTCAAGGAAAACGCTGCCCTACTTCGAACTCTCGAGAACATATATCACTTCCTTCTTGGTCTGAGATGTGGTTCCCATCAGGCAGAATTAAAAAGTGGTTCAACAAAATACCAAAAAAATGGCAGAAGGCTTATGAGACACTTTAATTTCACTAGATCTTCCCCATGCATGTAGTGTCCCTCGTAGCCTTACTCACCTATATCTAACTCACCTCTTCCCTCCATACATTCTCATATGGCATATGCTTTCTCTATAGTGAAGGATTTGTTCTGAAACAAGCAGTGACTTAGGGTCCTAGAGGCACCTGACAGCAACCCCTCAGCTCTCTGATGCCATGTCAGGAATTTTTTTAATCCCCTCCCCAGTATGACATTAAGCCTGCAAAATACAACTGTATAAAAAAATTTTTTTAAGAAAAAGGAAAAAAATTTAAAAACAACCATAACCCTGAATTTCTGACCTATTATAGCTGTCTAAATACACGTAATTACACACTTAAAAAGATTTCATTATGATTTTCAGCGAAACGGTGCATTCCCCCCATGTTGGTGTAATGCTTAAAAGTACAGTTTTCTCCCTATATTTTCCCTCGAGATGCAAAGCACCTCCCAAAAGGGGAGACATAAAACATCTATGTCCTCACTGCTGCTTCTAAATACTGTGAGCCAATAAGCAATTGGTGTACAGTGTAAAATCTCAAAAGAGAAAGACTTCTCGTCTGCTCTTTCTGTAATATGTTATTATTCACACTTCACCTTTACTTCCTTTAAAAATCAAAAGTTGCTTAATGTTCAAAGCGGTATCAATGGAAATGTAGCTAAAAACGGACACCGCAACGGTTTATTCCCAAAGGAATATAAGATTACATTAATTTCCTACTAGTTTAACTCAACTTTTACCTTTCATCGTCACCTACAGACTTTTAAAAAGTTTGTATTCCTGTTGCACATAAAATTACTTATAATGTGTGTGCATACTAAAGAATTTTACAATTATATAAAGCACTGCACATTTAGACGCTACCAACCTGCTCTATCTCTCCTGACTGTGCAAAAGGCAAAAAGAGCTCAGTAATCCTAGCAGAAGAATGCAAATAACGTCAATGCACAGCTGAACTGCAAGCCCTGCCTTACAGGAACTCTCTGTGTCTGCAAAAAAAAAAAAAAGACACATACTAAACAGGAAATGCAACTGAGCTGTGGAAAACCTCAAACTTAAAAATGCAATCGCTAGGCGAAAATTGCATCCATGCATTCATAAATGCATGCACAACCCTTTGCATTTTTGCAAGTAATGCAAACAGGCTCTTACCTTTCGACTGAGACATTTTCCCCTTTCCTTTGATGGGGGAGGGGAGCACAAAAGACTTTGCCTTGCTTCTCTTCTGTAGCTAGTTTTGCAACAAAGATGCAAGCTGCAGGCGTGCAATCTTCATGCAAGTGGAGTTTCTCTTGACCGATGCAGCAGATGGACTTTCAGGGAATCAAGATGGAAATGCACACCTTGCAAAACAGACTGGAAAGTGATTTTTTCCCCCAGTTGCAACGTTAGGGAAGGCTGTGCTGCAGCTACATGATGGGCCAGGGCTGGCAGCTAAAAGCTCCAAACTTGGAACTGAGTATCTTAGTGCGCAGACGTCCTTCCTGCGAAGGGCGCGGGGGCCGCTGGGTAGTGTAGTTCCGAGCAGAGTCCACGGGGCTCTGATTTAAGGAAACGCGGTCGCTTGGGTCGCTGAGCGAGATGACTGGGTGCGCCCAGATAAACAAGTCAGACACGCAGTCGGTAGTAAGTGATGGGGCCAAAAACGGCAGGGCCAAGGCGAGGGAGCATTTTTTGTTACCGAAAAGCCCTGAAGCAACAGTTGAAGAACATTAGGTTAGCTGAAAAGCATTTGGCTCTCTGAGAAGGTCGGCTTGGGTGTTTCGTGTTTGCCGCGCAGCACCTGTTGTAGTAACCCTGCCTGTAGACGTTTTACCCCCCACGCCTCCATTTTTAAAAACATTTTTCTCGCTTGGACAATTGGTTGGTGACTTGGCTGGCTAGAGGTAAGATTACCTTTGCAAATGAATAGAAGATGCGAAGTTTTTAGGCAGAAATGATCCAGGTGGATGACTGTCAAGGAACCTGAAATTCATTACTGGGGGCTGGGGGAGGGGCAGTTCTCATTTCTTGAAGGGTTCAAGAGGAAGTTCGCTTTTTATGTGTCAGAGCTAACTTTATCAAAGTTACAATGTGTAGATGCTTTTTCTCACCTGCTGGGGGAGGAAAGCCCCCGGTCTAAGGGAGAAAGTAGGTGGTAATCTTAAATTACCCGAACCAGAGATCTTGAATTTATTCAGCTAAATTAACAGTATTTGTTGAACTCCTGGGATGGGCCAGGCACCTTTCTGGGGTGTTGGGTCATCCATTTGTCGTGTATTGCCCATGGCTAGGGGATGGGCAGCAACATGGTAGACAGAGCCACCCCCTTCACAAGGAAGCCAGAGATGCACAGAACGATTCCATGCAAGCAAAGAAGCTGAGTGAGGGGGCGTGGGCTGAAATGAGCTCAGACTTCTACCTCACTGAGTAGACCAGGCTCAGAAATGTGCTTTCAAGGGAGAGTGGGAGAAATGGAGGGTTTCAGGCTGCCGAGGTGTGAACCAAGCACAGTAAAGAAATGAGGACAAGCCTCTTCAGGAGACAGTAAGGATACTATGTTGCCTTGTATACAAAAGCGGGGGTGGACAGAACCCCAGGTGAGGACTGTACTGGGTGGTAAAGGCCGACTAGAGGTTTGGACTTTATTCCGCAGGTACTTGGGAGGTGGTGAAAGGCTTTTGAGGGGCGTAAGTGAATCAAGGCATTGTTTTAAGAAGGTAAATTTGCCTCCACAATTGTGGTTGAGTCGAAACTGGGAGAGTCTAGAGATAGGTCGGGTCAGTAGTGGAAAATAAAAAGAGGCACTTTGAAAGAGGATTCAGCCAGATTTGATGACTGCTAATGAAAACTATGGCCGTTTTGTTTGGAATTCTAGGAAACCAGGGCCTTCTGACTAATGGATGCATTGGAGGGAGGAAGACCACCATGTTTAAGCTAGAAGTCACCAAATCAGCTCTTAAAACAAATACGCAGTAAGGGATGGAACGAACATTAATTTACCTAAGTTGATCTCCTGTCCTGGCATTATTGAAAATTAATCATAAGGTCACCCCGGGCTCATACTAGCTTCTGTCCGTAAGACCAAAGGGTCTCTGTCCCAGGAACCACAGAATCGGGGATGTACTAGCTCACTTTCTTTCACTGTCCTTCTAGACAAATCCTTGCTGTCCCTTCCTGTCCTGGCACACACAGCCTCGGCACATCTTGGAACTGGCATTTTTGTTTTCGAAGTCTCATTTAACCAAGAGGCACGTGAGGGCAGAGATCCCTGTCCGTGCATCCCGTTCACCTCTGCAAATATTCACAGAGCACCTGCTAAGTGCCAGGCTCTGGGGTGGCCACTGGTGCATGTTGCTGCTGTCATTTGTGCTGGTGCTTTCTCTTCGTGGCATGCGGAGTTCATCGCTGGCAAACGGATCGTGTCCCCAAAATCCATCTGTAATGCATATTCCCATAGAAACGATATGTTCCACCACCAGTGCCCACATTCACTCACACACCCGTACCCAAAACACCTTTGACCCACACACTGGCTGAGCCGCACGTTTAAAAATACCAAAACTGGGGCGGCTGGCTGGCTCCGTTGGCAGAGCATGCGGCTCTCGATCTTGGGGTCGTGAGTTCAAGCCCCAGGTTGGGCGTGGCGCTCACTTAAAAAGATAAATAAAAATAGCAAAATTTATCATTTTTTCGTTAATGGGAAAAATGTGTTTTGAATTTCCACGGGGAACGCAACCTCCCTTGGAAGTCTTAGGTTCCAGAAGAAAAAGTTCTTGCCTTGGTGGCCAACAATTTCCTCCTCCCATGGTCTTGGGTGGCAGGAGAAGCTATACCTCTGTACTGTCGTGGGCCTTGCCTCTTCTTGCCAGGATAGGAATCCCTCCCATGGTGGTGTAAGGAACTGGAAGCAAAATCTGGCATGTTGTTCCTTTATTAGACAGTACATCAGGGGTTTATCTTGAGGTGGCCTGGGTTCTTGCTTCAAATCCCCCATCTTGGGGCGCCTGGGTGGCTCAGATGGTTAAGCATCTGCCTTCGGCTCAGGTCATGATCCCAGGGTCCTGGGATCGAGTCCCGCATCGGGCTCCCTGCTCCACGGGAAGCCTGCTTCTCCCTCTGCCTCTCTCTCTCTCTCTCTGTCTCTCATGAATAAATAAATAAATCTTAAAAAAAAAAAAAATCCCCCATCTTGAAAATGTTCTATGCTTTAGATCTTTCTAAAATGCAAATGTGATGTATTCCCCCCACCACCACCACCCAAACCCAGCTTATAGTGAACATCAAGACAATGGCAAACTCCTTGGCATGGCGTAATTGGCTTCTTGAGACCTGTCCCCTGCTGACCCTCCAGCTTCATTTCTCACCCTGTGTTGATGCTATAACCAGAAGCCAGGGTTCCCTCTTCTTTCCTTAGGTATGCTGATCCCTCTACCTGGCAAGCCTTTTCCATTCTTGGCCAAGCTCGTTCTGATTTGTGCTTTAAGAGCTAGCTTAGCTGTCATTTCCTTTTGGCAGCCTTCTGTGACCCATCACCCTGTGAGCACCCTCAGTGTGAATTAGGTGCATTCTCTAATTCTGTAGCTCCCCGCATACACCTCTTTCTTGATACTCATCATAGGGCTGACAGGTGTTCATTTTCCTTTTTGTCTCCTCCAGGAGCCTGAACTACTGGAGATCAGAGACTTATCTCTGCATTCCCAATACCCTGTATCTAGCATAGAATAAATCCTCAAATGCATACTGAAATAATGAATGCAATAAATCGGCAAGGGACTTGTGACCATGGACAGCCTGGAATAACAAGATTCCAATGAGAGTAACACCTGCAGGGGAAATTAGAACACCTGGGCAAAGCCCTATGCTGTCAGGTTAGAGGTGTGATTCGTGAAAGGATGACCTTAGGTTAAGTCAGACTGGCTCTGAAAGAATTATTCTAGAAGTATATGCAAGGTGTCTCAACCTGGGGTGATTTTGCCCCCCCCCCACCCCACCCAGGGACATTGGGCAACGTCTGGAGACATTTTTGGTTGTCACAACCGGGACGGTGGAAGTGGTGACACTGGCATCTAGAGGGTAGAGATCAAGGATGCTGATGATCGTACTGCAAGGCACAGGAAGCCTCCCACAACCAAGAATTACCTGGTCCAGCGGCACCTGGGTGGCTCAGTCCAATAAGCGTCTGCCTTCGGCTCAGGTCATGGTCTCAGGGTCCTGGGCTCAAGCCCCACATTAGGCTCCCCACTCATGGGGAGTCTGCTTCTCCCTTTCCCTCTCCCTCTCTCGCACTCCCTCTCAAATAAAAAAATAAAATCTTAAAAAAAAAAAAGAATTATCTAGTCCAAATGTCATTAGGGGTGAGTGAGAAATGGTGGTACATAGTGACACCTTGAGAAGTTACTGACATTCTATTTTTAAGTTAATTTAAAGCTAATGAGATTCAGTAAGTGTAAATTTTGATGTGAAGAACACACTAGAATCTAAGAGATGTGGGTTCTAGTCCTGGCTGCAGAAAGAGTTAGCAGTGGCTCCTAAGGCAAGTCACTTTACCTTTGTGGACCTCTTTTTGTTCCACTAAAATAAGGAGGGCTAGACTAAATTCCAGTTCTAATATCCCATAGCTCTAAAACCAGCTCAGTGTCTGATTAAAACCACCAAAGATTTAAAGGAAGAGAGGTGTGATCACGTATTCTACTTTTTACATTGGAATTAGGGGTTCCTGATCCCCTGTTCCTGCAGGCCAACTAATGACTGTTGTAACAATAACCCTTACGAGATGAGACAAGAAATATTCAAATTACAGTTTGAAATATTGCCTTCTAGATAGCAGTACTCATCTGTACGTGACATTTATGAATGTTTTCCAACAATGTCTACTAGATGTCAGAAACATGGGAAAGAAGGTGCCAGAGTTAAAGCTAAGAGTTCAGCTCTGAATATCTACTTTCCTAGATTCTAGAAAATTATAGTATAAATAGGTATGTTATGCGGAGAAACATGGCAGGTTGGTTTAAGGAACTGGATGATGAGTTGCAAGTGTACAATAGCTTTAAGCACAAATTTTGTTTTCACTGCATTAATATATCACAATGAATTATGATTGTTGGTAGAAATTTTAGAAATTCCAAGGTAGATTCAGCTTAGCTTCCAGTGCCCTCCCCAATAGCTGTCATTTCCTGACAGCTATACCTGTTCCGCCTTCTTCCATTCATATACTCTAGGATTCCTTTGTTTAAGCGAACTGGTCAAAACAGGATTATTTATCCTACTGAGATAGGAATTTATATGTCACCATTTCTGTATGTTAACTCACGCCATTCTATGTCTTTGCCTTATTCTGGCCCCAACCCAAGTCTTCATTTTTCTAAAGTCTACCCTTCATTCAAGGTTCAAGGTCACCTCTTCTATGAAGTTGTCCTTGATCACATCCCTCTGTCTTAAAAGACATCGTCGCCTTTAAATTCTGATGGCATCTGTTAGCTTTTATGGGCCATGTATCTAATACTGTCTTGCAGTAAATATTACTTAAGTACAGATCTTACCTCTTCTGTGAAATCTTTCATTCTCTGCACATTCCTAACTTACTCCCTTGGGCAGACCTTACTTGTCTATATTTGGCCCTTGTTCTAAGCTTGGGCAGGGGCAGTTTCATCTTCATCATGTTGCCCCAAGTCAAATATATGTCATGCATATAATATGTGCTCAGCTAATACTCGTTTATCTGATGTATGGATGGGATTTATTACATACTGAATGCATTCACCTAACATGGGTTGGTTAGCTTAGCTTAGCATTTTATTGAAATTGAAACAAATGCCAGCATAGGGATTTATTAGGAAGAAGAATTTTTATTTAATTATGATATATAATTATCAAAAATATATATTACAGAGGGGTCCAGGGTGATTGATACATGCATTAGGGACCTGAAAGGCACATATCAAACATTTTTTAAATTACAGAGCGCTGGGCCGCCTGGGTGGCTCAGTTGGTAAAGTGTACAGCTCTTGATTTTGGCTCAGGTCATGATCTCAGGGTTGCAAGATGGAGCCCCACATCGGGCTCTGTGCTCAGCACGGAGTCTGCTTGGGGATTCTCTCTCGCCCTCTCCCTCTGCCCCTCCCCCCACCATGCTCGCAAATAAATCAATCAATCAATCTAAAAAAATAGAGAGAGAGCTGGGAGAATTTCTTTACAAGAGGTGTTGTCAAATTATGGCCCATGCTCCAAATTCACTGCGCCTGCTGTTTCTGTAAATAAAGTTTTACTGGAACACACTTACGCCCAGTCACTTACGTATTGCCCGTGGGTGCTTTTGAACTACAGCAGAGTTGCAATAGAGACTAACCAGCCTGCAAAACCTACAATACTTACTTTCTGGCCCTTAACTGCATGAGTGTGTAGACCCTGCTTTACAAATTGGTCTTGACTGCTTGTTCCTATAAACCCCGGTTACTAATTAATGCATTTCCAAAGGTGTTCGGTTTTCTCTACAGTCACCCTGTGCTTGAACTGTTTCTAGTACGAAAGTCTTAACTCCACAGTTATATTGTAAAGCCCTTGAGAATATTCATGAATACCCTGGAGAGCTTATAGAGCACAGCAAGGGGGCACAGAGTGAGCCTGTTCTAAGTATTTCTTGACAGACTGATTAAATCGAGCATTTCCTCTAAGAACCATGACTCTTGTAACAAAAGAAAAAATTAGCTCTCAGTTTTCCTTGAGTATCTCTGCCTTTCCATCTATTTTCCTTTTCCTACGTATCTCTCAGGATGTTCAAATCCCAGATGTTTAAATACTAGGTCTATGTACGAAAGAAGGATTAAGAAAAATCAGAATATAAAATACAGGCAATGCCAGCTATAAAACATTACATCTCACAAATCTTTTTTGTCCCGGGAGCCCAAAAGAAAAGAACAGAGGGAGGCACCCTGGTTTATTATACCCCATTTTAAAAAGTAATAGACCCTCATTAAGACCTACAGTTACAACAAGCATGGCATGGGTTAAGAAAATGGAAAAAGTATGATCTCTGTTCTGAGAAACTTAAAATCCTGTGGGTAACATTAGTAACATTTTTATAATATTTCAAGGTTTACAGGCTCTCTCCACATCCACCATGTATCGTTTTATCCTTACAGTGACGCTGAAGTGGGTTGTCCCTAAATCCCGGTTTATCATCATCTCATGTTGTTGCTTTACTTAGACAAGATGGAAGAACATGTGATTTAAAACTGTCCGGTTGCAGATGTAGAAACTGGTCTTCTGATCCCTAGTCCCTTACTTCAGCTATCCAGTCTCGTTGTAAGCTAGGTAACTTTTAGTCAATGCCCTAGAAATTGTACCTTTTTCAGGTTAAGAGTCATTCGGTAACATTTTGCTTCGTTTTGTATTAGTTATTCATGGGACAAGCTCAGCTCAGGACTCCTACAAGTCCACAATAGATCTGTGTGTCTCCTTTACACTCTGTACCTTAGCCAACGCTCTGTGACAATTCAGTAAATCCTGTACTATTTGAGGTTGAGTTAGAAACACTGATACAGGACAGTGTTGTGCCCTTCAGGGCTCCTTGATCTGTTTACACTGATATTAATAGATGGTTCTGGGCTTCGGTCACAGACCCGAATAATTCCAGTCGTACTGACCTGCTACACTTCATTAAAAACTATAAAATATTCTGGGAAGTATTTTAGGTAAGCGATATATGCAAGTTACAGAAAAAGTTCAACAGTTCACAGAATATTAAGAAGCTGTCTGAACTATACAGTGCTATAGAAATAATTATGGAGAGTCAACGTAATAAATCAACTTTTTCTTAAATTGTTCCATTTTTGGATTAGTGTCCAAAGGAAATGCTTTATTATTTTTTTTCTTTTCTTTTTTTTTATTCTTATGTTAATCCCCGTACACTACATCATTAGTTTTAGATGTAGTGTTCCATGATTCATTGTTTGTGCATAACACCCAGTGCTCCATGGAAATGCTTTATTATTAACAGCATATGGCAGGTAAGTTGAAAATACTGCTAATTTTCCTTATTTCTGCTCCTTTGAGATGGTAGACTAATAATTTTGTTTGTGAGCCAAATTCATAAAAACAACGGGTTCTGTGTATTTGTTCAATTAGTCTATCTTATAACCAAATAGGGTTTTATAAGTATTATGTAATTGTGTAGTATTAGAAAGCAGCTATTTGAGAATATAATGAGTGTCTGATGGTGCTTTATAGATTGGGCTTCCTACCATAAAGAGGGTTAAGGTTAACCTCTTTATGGTGCAGTAACGTGAACCACACACTCCATGCCTTTTCATGATCCTGTAGCCTACAACATAAGGAGTACAACAGCATACATCATTAGATTGTACCTACTGCCTCTGGAATTGTTCGGAAGTCTATTTTAGAGCTCCTTCCCAGCAGCTTTATTTTACTGACATTTAGGTGGGAAATGAAGACAACCTAAAAACCTGCACGTTGGCAAAAGGCAACCAGAGATTTCCATTTTACGGGGCCTTATTTATCCTGTTGTTTCTGGATTGTTTGAATCCAAATAAGTATCAAATGCTTGTATTAAACAGTTTTGGGCATATTGCCATCTGGCACTGAGTAAATTTTGGAATGCGGGTAGATATTTCAAAGAAAATTGCAGAAAGCGTCGTGTACAATTTTCTTAAGCTGATTTCCGTGAGATCTATGATTTCGGAAGCTCTCGGAAGCTCAATCTACAGGTTTTTAATAGACATTTGGATGATTTTTTAAAAATACCCAGGTAGTGCTTTATGAAAAAATAGAATGCTTGGCTCCTAACTTTTTTTTTTTTTTTTAAAGATTGATTTATTTATTTGAGAAAGCGAGAATGAGAGAGAGAGAGAGTACATGAGAGGGGGGAGGGCCAGAGGGAGAAGCAGGCTCCTCGCCGAGCAGGGAGCCCGATGCGGGACTTGATCCCGGGACTCCAGGATCATGACCTGAGCCGAAGGCAGTCGCTTAACCAACTGAGCCACCCAGGCGCCCCGGCTCCTAACTTTTAATGGCTCATTCATTTTGAGCTTCTCATGGTAGTTATTTAAAATGCGCTACGTAAAAAAAATGTTTAAGGATGTATGAATTGCATAATATTAGTTCTTACCCCATCTTAATGAGATAGCAAACCAAAGTGTATCTGGGTTTGAAGTTAGGGAAACTGTATATTCACAATAAATGCTCCTGGCATTATAGGTAGATTCAAGAAAGGAAGTAGAATATTTATTTATTTATTTATTTATTTATTTATTTATTTATTTATTTATTTATTTATTTGAGAGGGAGAGAGAGTGTGTGCGCATGCAGGGGGAGGGGCAGAGGGAGACAAACAGACTCCTTGCTGAGCGGGGAGCCTGACACAGGGCTGGATCTCACAACCCTGAGATCATGACCGGAGCCAAAATCAAGAGTCAGATGCTTAACTGACTGAGCCACCCAGGTGCCCAGAGCAGAATATATTTATAACATCTAACTATCTTCTAGACTAAGATAAAATTATTATAATTCACAGGATGTGAGCAAAAGCCATCTCAAATATAAAATACATGATTTATTCCTGTATCTGGAAGTATCTATTTCTTTCTTCATCTACATTGGAGGGGTCAAGTTGATTCAGATTTTAATCTAGTAAGCTGAAGGCACTGTTTTAGTTTGCAAACCGAGAACCCTCACTGTCACAATTTTAAGTGACCTGATTTATATGATACTGACTTAGGAGCAAGGTGAAACTAAAATCATTACCAGCCATTCTCTGTTATATTTAAAATTAACAGAGGAACAAAATTTTCCAAAATATGATTAAAATAAGATTATACCTCTTTGGATGCTACCAACTTTTTAATACACCTCCCAACTCAGAGACATAAAGCCTGTGTTTTATAAAGATGTTTAACGATTTCAACCTCAAGTCTTTATATAACCAATAGTCATGGACTATTTTTCAAGGATAGTGGTGACTCTGAAATATGGAATTTATTGGCTGATGATGCTCTTCAAGTGCCCTTCTACATAATACGGTTCCTGTGTTTTGTTTCAAACCCATTTTTGACAATGAATCAACAGAAGTCACATGAAAAAAAAATGATTCCTGCTAGTTATTTTCTCAGCCGTTCACATTTAATTTAGGAAGGGAATTTGAATTAGCAAATTAATACCTCTCCTACCTGTTTTTAAAAGTTTATATTAATAGAAGAGTCAGATATGAAGGATATTTCTTAAAGTCAAGTGTTCTATTGAAAGCAGTTTAGTTTGGAAAAGGCAGAAAAATTCAGAAGGATATTATATGGAAATATTTCATAAGAATTAGCAGATATGGTTGGACACAGATTAAAAGAAAAATAAAAAGGAGTCAGATAATTTGGAGTGTGTCTTATCTGCTTATAACATATACCTCGAATACCAAATTCATACATAAAAAAGCAAAGTAATCGACCTTAATAAAGTAACTTCAGGTCTGTTTCATAGATGGTCCCTGCCTCATCTGCACAGGAGTAGATAAGTGTCTCTGTTGTCTTAGCTGTACTTAAAATCACCCTTCTTTCCCCTGGGCGCCTGGGTGGCTCAGTTGGTTAAGCGACTGCCTTCGGCTCAGGTCATGATCCTGGAGTCCCGGGATCGAGTCCCGCATCGGACTCCCTGCTCAGCAGGGAGTTTGCTTCTCCCTCTGATCCTCCCCCCTCTCATGCTCTCTCTCTCTCTGTCTCATTCTCTCTTTCAAATAAATAAATAAAATCTTAAAAAAAAAAAAAATCACCCTTCTTTCCCCTCAGCTGAACAGTTGACGATTGAGGACTGAAGACACGTGAGTTGCCGAGATGTGGTCTAGGCTGTAAATACTGTGATTTAGGCTGTAAATACTGTGAAGAATTAGGTGCAATAAAAGTTCAAATAAATGTGAATTTTGGCCCCCGTTTTACGTTGAGAGGACTCTGGTAGAGGTAGTCAAGTGTCAAATACCAAGAATATGGCATCAGAAGATGCTTTTTTCCTGTGTAATAGCCCATGGAAGCAGATAAATTGACACAGCTCTAGCACTTGCTTCCATGACCAAGTCAGTTTCCGTTACCAGCTAGTTGTTCATAGGTATAATTTGATGACACTAGACCTGTATATGTTGACCTTAATTGCAAAGGTTTGAAATGCACGGATCCACTTATTTGTGGATTTTTTTCCCAATAAATACAGTACAGTACTGTAAATGTATTTTTCTTACGATTTTCTTAACACTTTTTTCTTACTTTATTGTAAGAATACAGTACATAACAAATATAGCTTGCAAAATACGTGTTAATCAACTCTTTATATTATCTGTAAGGCTACCAGTCAGCAGTATGTCATTACTAGTTAAGTTTGGGGGGAACCAAAAGTTTTTCATGGATTTGCCTGAAGCTAATGTAACGTTGTGTGTCAGCTACACTCAAATTATAAAGAACTTATACAACTCCACACCCAAAGAGCAAATAACCCAATTAAAAATGGGCAGTTCGGCTCAGGTCATGATCCTGGAGTCCCAGGATCGAGTCCCACATCGGGCTCCCTGCTCAGCAGGGAGTCTGCTTCTCCCTCTGACCCTCCTCCCTCTCATGCTCTCTGTCTCTCATTCTCTCTCTCGCAAATAAATAAAATCTTAAAAAAAATTTAAAAAAATAAATAAAAATGGGCAGAAGAAATGAACAGACATTCCTCCAAAGAAGACATCCAGGTGGCCAACAGACACATGAAAAGATGCTTAGCGGGGCACCTGGGTGGCTCAGTCGTTAAGCGTCTGTCTTCGGCTCAGGTCCTGATCCCAGGGTCCTGGGATCCAGCCCCACATCGGGCTCCCCTGCTCCGCGGGAAGCCTGCTTCTCTCTCTCTCCCACTCCCCCTGCTTGTGTTCCCTCTCTTGCTGTGTCTCTCTCTGTCAAATAAATAAATAAAATCTAAAAAAAAGAAAGAAAGAAAAAAAAAGAAAAGATGCTTAGCATCACTCACCATCAGGGAAATACAAATCAGAACTACAATGAGATATCGCCTCACACCTGTCAGAATGGCTAAAATCAAAAACACAAGACACAACAAGTGTTAATGAGGATGTGGAGAAAAAGTCCTCAAAAAATTAAAAATAGAACTACCCTACAATCCAGTAACTGCATGACTGGGTATTTACCCACAGAATACAAAAACACTAATTCAAAAGGATATGTTCACCCCTGTTTATTGCAGCATTATTTACAATAGCCAAATAACCAAAGAGTGGAAGTAGCCCAGGTGTCCATCCATAGATAGAAGAATGGATAAAGAAGATGTGGTATACATACACAATGGAATATTATTCAGCCACAAAAAAGAATGAAATCTTGCCATTTGCAACAACATGGCTGGCGCTAGTGAGTATAATGCTAAGTGAAAGAAGTCAGTCAGAGAAAAACAAATATGATTTCATCCATATGTAGAATTTAAGAAACAAAATAAATGAACAAAAGAAAAAGAGACACACACAAACCAAGAAACAGACTCAACTATGGAGAAAAAAACTGATGGTCACCAGAGGGGTGGTGGGTGGAGGGATGGGTGAAACAGGTGATGGGGATTAAGGAGTGCACTTGTCAGGATGAGCATTAGGAGATGTATGGAACTGTTGAATCGCTAAATTGTACGCCTGAAACTATTATGACACTTTATGTTAGTGATACTGGAATTAAAATTAAAAACCTAATAATTTTTTTTAATTTGAAAAAAATGTTACTCATAGATTTTCAACTGGGGGGGTGATGGTTAATTCCCCTACCCCCCATATTGTTTGAGGGTCAACTTCTACTGGTTCTGCAAATTGGGCAAAACAGATCACTTCTCTATGCCTCAGTTTCCTACAGGTACAAAGGCAATGATAATTGTACCTACCTCAAGGGGTGGTCAAGAAGATTAAATGAACTAATAGACTTAAGGCTTTAAGAAGAGTGCCCAGCCCATGATATATGCTCAGTGGCTATTAGGTATTGAGGCTTTCGGTTATCTTTATTACTATTAAATTTCTCAGCATTGGCTCCTTTCTTGAGAATGAAGATAACTATACGTGAAGTGGAAGAAAATTGGGGTGTAAGAACATGCATCCTCGCAAGTGACAAGAGAAATAAGGAAGCTTTGAAATTAGAGAAAGTTTACCACCAACATAAATGTGAAAAGAAATGCTTGGTTTAATGGAAGGGACAGGGAGAAGAAATATTTTTATTATTGCGGCAAATCAAAACACTGTTGGATGCTTGTTAAGAGGAAATGGAGGCCATATGGAGAAAACCATTCCATTCCACAGTGTGGAATGGATTTAAAGGACAACCGAATAGCCCAGGCATGAATTATGTAGGCCCTTGGCCATATAATGTCATAGATTAACAAAGCAAACAGCAGAGGGCATAGTAGTAGTTAATGCGAGGTGGAAAGAGTCGTCAGGCTTCAATGGTCGTTCTTATGATACGGTTTTCCTTATTAAAGAAATATACTGATAACAGTATTTTGGTTCTTTCCAATCATTTGCATGCATTAGGACCTTAATATTCTAAATCTTTTCATTTTCTTTAATCTCTATTTCTTATATTCATTGTCTTTGTATGAACTTTTCTCTTGCAACCATTACTAATGGGGCTGCCTTTCTGCTAATTAAGTTGTTAATAAACTAAAGTAGCTCAATTTTAAAATTCATATTAGACATATTTTAAAAATCAAAATGTTTTCCCCAGGGCCTAGCTGCCTGATAATTAAATCAAGAAGAGGGGTGAGCATGTATTAGAGGTATTTTATTATTATCTAAAAATGGAGCAATTCTTATGAAAGATTTATTGATTGTACGTTTGAAATAATTTGGAACCTATCCAAAATGATCCACATGAATTGTTTGGAACTAGGCAGGGGAAAAGGGAAAGACCAGAAAAAAAAAATTAGATAACTTTTTTTTGATCTGAAAGAGTTACTTTCCATCATGAGTTTAAAAATACATGTAGAAAATAAATGTTCTTTTATCAATGTTAAGAGAAGTCTAGACTTCTAGTTCTTCGGAACCTCAAAAGGATAGGCACAATGTTACATTGAGGTTTCCATCAGTGTTCAGAAAAATTAAAAAGTCCAGCCTACTGGTAGCATGTTCTATTGCTTTCCTTCCACGATATGAATGCCAGCTTCTGTAGCTATTATGGATTGTGAAGCTACACTTTTAACTTGACTAAAAATGTATACATTTAACCTTTCCTAACTTTCATTTATCTGGGTGAATTATTTTAGGAATTTATGATCAATGCTGGTTTCGAGTAGATCGTTAAGTGAAGAAAATAAGGTATTTTTTTAGATTTCTTGTTCCCCGTGACAGATTCCTTCAAAGAAAAAAAAAAAAAAGTTTCTGTAACAAGAGCCGGGCAAATATCTATCAGTGTGCCTTCCAAAAAATGAATTGCACCTTGTGTCTTAAAAACAGCATTTTAAAAATGAGTCATAAGGGAGATGAAGAGCTGAGCTATGGTAGATGATATTCCAGATATCTCTTCAATCAATTTTGTATAATGCTTTGGAGGCAGAATAACGAGTAATAGGAAATCATTTTTCAAGATGCTATATGTGCACACTCTTTGTTCTATTTCTGTATTCATTGGCACAGGCAATTTATGCAGTGTACTTGGAATACTCCAAGAACAAAGACCAATTTCCCTGAAGGTGATGAGCACTCTTGAATTTTACAAATGCAAAAAAAAAAAAATGATTTTCCTGTTGTCACATTTAGATAATGAAGTGTGCTAGATTTACAGAGTCTCCATGTTGAGTCTCAGAAATCATGCCCACTGTGTATATTTTTTATTCTGAGATTCAGGAAGTAGATGTAGGCAGTTCTTAACAGGCATTGACAAGTAGTAATTATCAGTGAGTGTTGTGAAAGATGAAGGGCTGAATGGATTCAGACATCAGCTTCTGAACACAAGTATCTTTTATTCTTGGGAAAACAGGTATCCAATTGATTTGTTGATGATCCTTCAACTAGGTTTCAGGATCGGACGGGAAAGGGAGGAAAAGGTCGAATGAGGACAATATATTAATCCTTCTGGCACCTCGTAGCCATTTTGCTTGTTTTGTTTTACTTTGGGGGGATGTGCAGGGCTGAGAGAAGTGCCTCACATCTGGACCCCCTCCTGTGACATTCCCCTTGCAGTCTCCCGTTGGAGGGGATTCCCACATTCTGAAGTAGCCCTGTAGCTTTGCTCATCTGATTTTCCCTTCAATGTTGACACGCAGGGTTTTGTTTGTTCTCTAAGTGTACCAAGGGTGCTTTGCCAGAGAACTATTTCCCTCACAGCATAGGTAGGAATAGTGTCCATGTGATTAAAATGTTCATAGCTCTCTGACAAAAAAATCCTTAAGTGGAAATCCATGGATTGCAAGAAGCCTGGATACTTTATAGCTTTCCTCCCTGTTCATGAAACCTAACCTGAATGAACAGGAGGTGAAGATCGGTTGAAGACTCTCTCCCCGCACTCCCCCTGAAGTTCCCCCATCTTTGGGGGCACAGTCCTGCTTAAACTTGTTTCTTCACATTCCACACAGAGGGCAGAGTTCTGAATGTGTCCACACTCTACCCTTACCCAGTTTCACGTTATGTAATAGCTGTGAATGCCCTCTTGTGCCTGGGGAGAGTACAAAACTAAGTCTTGATAGAATGTCTACCAAAAGAAAACCTTTGGGCACCCTCTCAGTATTTAGGCACAGACAGAAAAGTAATTTTGCCCATTTTGCTAAAGCCTGGGACCCCATTATAAGATCATAGGAGAAAATCAAGACAGGGAAGTGTTTGAGTTAATAACCTCTCTCAGACCTGAGTGTGAAAAATTAGGGCTGGTTTGAAAGTTTTAATTTGCTTTATTAGCTTAAAAGTTGGAATGTTCACTCTCAGAGTCTAGCTGCTCAGAAACCAACAGGCTCATTCAGATATAACCACCTACAGGAGTCCTAGGACTCCTCATTCAATGACTAGATTGTAAGAACCTTAATTGGGACTACAAAAATGCTTTTACGTCAGCTAGTAGAGGCTTAGTTGTAACTTCACAAATGGCCCACACAGATGAAGGGGGAAAAGCATGAGGATAGAGACCTGGCAGTCAATCCCTTGCATTCTGACTCCTTTTAATGGTGTTTTCATTCATTCATTCATTCATTCATTCATTCATTCATTCACTCATTCTGCTTTGAAAGGAGGATGGAGTGGGGAGAAGAATGAGTTTGGGCATCTCACTTGATAATTTTGCTTTTCCTGAGAGGTTCTATCTGTTTTGAATAGGAAGAACATTGCTGGTAAAATCACATACAGCTAACCGTGTTTAGATGGGTGGCGATCACTTTCTTAAAATTGCATTCGAACTTCCTTTTCTTATATATATTTTGGAAATCCAAGAAACCATCAGCACCGATGATGTTGTAACTGAACTGAGCCTTTGGTCAAAGGAAGGATAGCTGAGGAGCAGATGGATGAGGGTCCCAGTAAACCCCTGGTCATAAGGCTAATTAGGTCTGTAGGTTCTTTCAATTGTATAATTTCTTATTTTCCTTTGTGTTCAAGGGTATATGATTTTTTGGGTAAATGGCTGGATAGAAATGATAAACTAATGAAGAAGTAAGCATCCTCATGACATATCTCTTTGACAGCATTGATCTTTATCGCTATGTATGTCAGCAAACCTGGCCTTCTCATCCTGTTTCCTATCTCTAGGACAGGATTTCTCAATCTTGGCACTGTTGACATTTTGGACCAGACCATTCTTTCTCGAGAGGTGCTGTCATTTGCATCCCTGGCCTCTATCTACCTGGTACTCGTGGCAGCCCCCTAGTTGTCACAACCAAAAATGTCTTCAGACATGGCCTTGGGGGCAAAATCACCCCTGATTGAGAGCCACGACTCTGGGGTCAACAGATTTTCCAAGACAGTCGCTACATTTTCCCAACTCTAGGGCATGTCCTTTCACTCTCAAAAGCATCGTAATTTGGACAGGGAATTAAGTGGTCCCCCCATTTACTGGGGTCTCAGGAAATCACAACTCCATATTTCCAGTTGTTCATGCCAAAACTGAAGACGTTCTTAACCCCTCTCATTCCCTGATACCCCGACCAACCACTAGCAGGTCCAGTTGAAGAAAACCACCTTCGAATCTAGTGCCTCTCTCGGTATCCACTGGTCCCACACGGGTCCGGGCCACCGCTTCTCTTCTCTTGCCCAGCAGAACATGTGCCCCTCTTCGGGCTGTTCTCAGCACAGCTGCCAAAGCTGTCATGTCTGATCACAAGTCGGATTGTGCCACTCCTGTGCTCAGAACCCTTCAGTGGCGTCCCATTCCACGCAGAGTAAAAGCGAAAGTCCAGCTGTGCTGGCCTCTGCTAGTCCTTGGACACCTGGCAGGTCCTGTTTCAGGGCTTTTCTCTGTCAGTTCCTTCTGCCTGCCCCCCATCTGCTCCCGCCACTCCAGATATCCATGTAGCTGCTCCCTTGTTTTTCAAGGTTTTCTTTTAAAGATTGTGTTTATTTATCTGAGAGAGACAGAGATAGCGAGAGAGAGCACGAGCAAGGAGGAAGGTGAGAAGCAAGCTCCCCGCTGAGCAGGGAGCCTAATGCGGGACTCGATCCCAGAACCCTGGGATCATGGCCTGAGCCGAAGGCAGATGCTTAACTGACTGAGCCACCTAGGCGCCCCTGTTTTTCAAGTTTGTATTCTACTATCAGCTCCACCGTGAAGCCTTCTCTGACCACTCTACTTACAATCGCCCCCTTGATTCCTCTCCCATGATTTATTTTTTTTTCCATAACTCTTATCCTTATCTGACATACTAAAATTTTACCCGTTTATTTATTTACTTACTCCCTCGTTTATTGTGTGGCTCTCGGGATGAGGATGCAGACTCCATGAAGGCAGGGATTTTTCTGTTTTATTTACGGTGCTGTGCTCACTGCCTTTAGCAGTTTTCCTGGGAAACACGTAGTAGGCACTCATTAAATACCGAAGGAGTGCAATAATGAATGTATTGAATGCTTACTTTCTTCTAGGTGTTGGGCTCAATACTTCGTATCCAAAAGGGAGTGTGGTCCTGTGCCTGCCTTCAAGAAGCTTACAGTCTAGTAGAGGACGTGCACATGGGAACACGCAAGCACGGTTGAGCGAGATGCTTGCAATAAAGAGAAAAATGCAGGGAGGTAGGCTAGAGGAATAGAAGGGGTTGGTGGAGCACAAGGGGACTGCAATGTATTAAGGAGGAAATGGATGAGGGGTGGCGGGATAAGACTTAAGATGCTCCTTCTTGCCACCCTGTCTCAGTCCATCATCCCCCTCACTGCTGCGGTGCCGATATGGTGGGAATGGCAACATTAAGCCGCTGAGTGTGCCATTGGCTCCTCGTTGTGGACACTACACCTGCAACGTGGAATTCTGACTCTTTAGCATGCTATTTACCATCAGTTAGGTCAGCAGCATGCTTTGCAGAACAGCATCTCTGTAGGACCTGTTATTCTTTGAATATTTATTCAACAGTTGAATAATTCAATATTAAATTCAACTTCCAATTGGACAATTCTATAGCCAAAGACCTAAGCATCAGGCATTATTTTGATCTTATGACATTCTCAAGAACCTAGGAATTAAGTGTATTTTCTCCACTTCTGGATAATGAAGCTGAAGCTTAAGGAGAGTTAAGACCTTCACCAGCCAGCAAGACCAGAACTCAAGATCCAAACCCAGTTCATTTCAGAGTCAAAGCTCATTCTTTTTTTTTTTTTTTTTAAGATTACTTATTTATTGGGCGCCTGGGTGACTCAGATGGTTAAGCGTCTGCCTTCGGCTCAGGTCATGATCCCAGGGTCCTGGGATCGAGTCCCGCATCGGGCTTCCCGCTCCTTGGGAGCCTGCTTCTCCCTCTGTTTCTCTCTGTCTCTCATGAATAAATAAATAAAATCTTAAAAAAAAAAAGATTACTTATTTATTTATTCGAGAGAGAGAGAGCATGGAGAGGAGCAGAGGGAGAGGGACAAGTTGGCTCCCTGCCCAGGTTTATCTATTGCCGCTCTCCTCCAAACTGCCTCTCTCACTAACTAGACTGGTGGGAACAGGATGTGTTCTCGCCACGCGGAGGCCACTCCTTGCTCCTGGGATGCCCTCCGCCACTGCCTGGTCTACCTGACGGGTTTCAAGATGCGGCTGACATGGAATAACCTCTACGAAGGCTTCCTTGATGTCACCTTCCATCTGGATGAATTATCACACAAAAGGCCAGAGGCACCTGCCTCAGAGAGCTTGGGAGAGCACATTTCTAAACAGAAGGAACTTATTAAGAAGGTTCGAAGAACAGTGCAAAAAATAAATGCCATCCATCAAGACTGTGTTAGGAACGTTGAGGAATTACAGTCTGAGATGCACATTTCTGGAACAAGAAATGACAAACCTGTCATAGATCAGTATAAACAAGGAGACAGCATAAGCCCAGGGCCCGGACAATGAGAGAAGGGGAAGATCAGGGATCTTTTCCAAGCATTTCCCTCATCTGCCTGAAGTTTAATCTGGGAAGGGTTAGAATTAAATTCTGGACCACACTAATGACTACATATAATTGTATTTAAATGTATATGAAGCGAAATGGGTAGTAAACTAGATAAGTTTGTCTTAGGTTTTGAGTTTTATGATTTATAACTACTAATTCCTATCATCCTGATAAAGTTGTAGGTTGAAAGTACCGATTCGAGTATTTTTAAAAGCAAATGCTACAACCAGGTAGACCAGAGTGTGGTTACAATCAAAATTCAACCAGAGTCTGATCAGTTGGGTCAGCAGCATGCTTTGCAGAACAGCATCTCTGTAGGACCTGTTATTCTTTGAATATTTATTCAACAATTGAATAATTCAATATTAAATTCAACTTCCAATTGGACAATTCTATAGCCAAAGACCTAAGCGTCAGGCATTATTTTGATCTTATGACATTCTCAAGAACCTAGGAATTAAGTGTATTTTCTCCACTTCTGGATAATGAAGCTGAAGCTTAAGGAGAGTTAAGACCTTCACCAGCCAGCAAGACAAGAACTCAAGATCCAAACCCAGTTCATTTCAGAGTCAAAGCTCATCTTTTTTTTTAAGATTACTTATTTATTTATTCGAGAAAGAGAGAGCATGGAGAGGAGCAGAGGGAGAGGGACAAACAGGCTCTGAGCTGAGCGTGAAGCCTGACACAGGGCTCCATCCCAGGATCCTGAGATCATGACCTGAGCCGAAATGAAGAATTGGACGCTTAACCGACTGAGCCACCCAGGCGCCCCAAAGCTCATTCTTAACTACTATGCATGTCTGCCTCTGTGCTACATCAATGAATGATTTCATTTTGGGCATTTGTGTCTGAATTGAGGATAATCTTTTGTATCCAATTTATACAGATTTTGATGGTAATCCGTGTATCATGAATCCTGGTTAGTCACAAATTATTTATTCAGCTTGTAATTGTTACACCGTCAACTCATTCAGATTAATGAAATAGCTGATAATAATGTTTGAGGTATCTAATCACATAATAGGCCTTTGTGAAAACAGAACAGTTATAAGACTAGTATCAGCAACTCCTAAAGGAAGATTAAAGCAGCTGACAGGGTCTTGAAAATTCCCATGGCTATTATGGATTTCATTTTAAGTGAAAAATGCAAAGCAATTAAATCTCTTGTAACAGAATTCCTTAATTACACACAATTTATACTGATTCTTTTTATTTAAAAGTTAGCAACCTTGGTAAATGTAAATATGTAAAAAATATTGGTGCACATGGAAACGATGAAGAGGATATGCAAAAAAAGAAAATATTTTTGGCCTAAGGATAGTTGGAGAACTGGAAGATTTTTCTCCTTTAAAAATTTTTCAATGTTGGGGGCGCCTGGGTGGCTCAGTTGGTTAAGCGACTGCCTTCGGCTCAGGTCATGATCCCAGGGTCCTGGGATCGAGTCCCACATCGGGCTCCCTGCTCGGCAGGAAGCCTGCTTCTCCCTCTCCCACTCCCCCTGCTTGTGTTCCTGCTCTCGCTGTGTCTCTCTCTGTCAAAAAAATAAATAAAATCTTTAAAAAAAAAAAATTTTTTTTTCAATGTTACTGTTTTAGTGGTTTCTCATTTTTAAAAGAAACAAGTAAAACTCATTTACTATTTAATGCATGGAAGAATGTAGTGGGTTGGATTCTATGTTACTATTTATGTGATGTAACACAAATCACTTCATTCTATACATTTAGAATATATTTACTATAAAAACAATTAGGTTACAAATTATCCCCATCTTCTACTTGCCCTATGATCCCTTGGGGGCAAATCACCTGTTGTAAGTTGGATTGTATTCCCCAGAAGATATGTTCCAGTCCTAACGCCTGTGAATTTGACCTTATTTGGAAATAGGTCTTTGCAGATGCAGTCAAATTAAGACTAGGAAATATTGGATTAATATGGGTCTTAATCCAATGACTGCTATCCTTATCAAGCAAGGGACATTTGAGCACATGGAAGACAAACAGGGAGAAGGCTATGGGGCAACAGAAGCAGTTAACGGGAGCGATGCATCTACAAACAGAGCAACACCAAGGACTGTGGGCAATCACCAGAAGGAAGAAGCAAGGAAGCCTCAGAAGGAGCGTGGCCCTGCCGACATCTTGATTGCAGACTTCTGGCTGCCAGCACAGGGAGACGATGAATTTCTGTTGTTTGAAGCCAGTCCATTGTGATCATTTGTTACAACAGACTTGCTTCATGTGTTGCATCCCCCAAACCTGCAAGGTCCACATGGAATCACCCTCTGCATGGGATGAAGCCAAGGAAGGAGTGTTGCATCTGAGGACCCCCAAATCATCCACAGGTACTTGCTGAGAGCAGCAACCCAAACTAGGAAGGACTCTGCTGGATTAATTCATGAATGTATGCAAGAGGCCAGGATGGCATAAGGTCTAATCATGTCTACTGATACTTGAGAAATCCAATCTCCATAAGCTCAGGAAACTAGCACATCAAAGATCCTTTCCAGGGAAGTTCTGCTTTGAACGTGATGGAGTTACAGCCTACCCGGACTGCCTTCAGATAAACTCTGAGCCAAACACCAAAAACAACCAGCAATAGCAGAAAGATTTTGGAAGGCTTAAGCTCAGATGGAAAGCTCCCCCTCTTTCTGGACAGGCAAACCGGGAAAGGGGCTCGGGGCAATCAGAGCTTCCACAGAGTGAGGAGGGAACCCCAGAAAGGGTCCCATCTCATGATAGATAGAGGACCCCAAAGTCAGTGTGAAAACCTGCCACGTTTCTTGTTCACCCTCAGAACACACATGCGCAAAACAGACTGAAGTCAGGCTGAACTGAGAGCCAAGACACCATGCAACACAAGTGTTGATAGTTTGAAGTTAATTGCCTACAAAAACACAAATATCAACAATCTGGAGGAAAATAACAGAACCCACAATGTCCAGGTTACAATGCAAAATCACTCTAAGTACAAAGAGCCAGAAAAGATGTGATCCATTTTAAAGGGAGAAGACAATCAATTGATGTCAACTCCAGGATGACCAACGTGTTAGAATTAATCAGACTAGATTTAAAAGCAACTATTTTAACTATACCGAATGAGGCAAAAGGGAACATGCTCACAGGGAATCAAAATAGAGGAAATTTATAGAAATGTAAAAGAGAAACATAGATTTTGAAACATAAATCCAATATAAAAATATATTCCTAAACATAAATCCAATATAAAAATATATTCCTGGGGCGCCTGGGTGGCTCAGTCGTTAAGCGTCTGCCTTCGGCTCAGGTCATGATCCCAGGGTCCTGGGGTGGAGCCCCACATCGGGCTCCCTGCTCAGCGGGGAGTCTGCTTCTCCCTCTCCCACTCCCCCTACTTGTGTTCCCTCTCTCGCTGCGTCTCTCTCTGTCAAATAAATAAATAAAATCTTTAAAAAAAATTTAAAAATACAGTAAATATTGTCAGTTTTGGGGCACCTGAGTGGCTCAGTCAGTTAAGTTGTCTGTCTTCGGCTCAGGTCACAATCTTGGGGTCCTGGGACTGAGTGCCCCACATGGCGCTCTCTGCTCAGCAGGGAGTCTGCTTCTTCCTCTCCCTCTGCCCCTCTCCCCTGCTCATGCTCTCTCTCTCAAATAAATAAACAAAATCTTTAAAAAAAAAAAGTATTGTCGGTTTTTTGTTTACTTTTCATGTTTGTACTACAAAGTTTATTTTTTTTAAAGATTTATTGTGGGGCTCGATCCCAGGACCCTGAGATCATGACCTGAGCCAAAATCAAGAGCCGGCCACTTAACCTACAGAGCCATCCCAGGCACCCACAAGGTTTAATAATAAAAACAGTTTTTTGGAAAAAAGTAATTATAAGTGAAAGAAAGAATTCAGTTCCTCAGTCACACTAGGCACATTCTAAGTGCTTAATAGCCATATGCAGGTAGTGACTGCTATTTTGGACAAGGTAATTATTAAACATTTCTATCATTACAAAAACTTCTATTGGACAGTTCTATTATAGATGATATATATAACTTGAAAACCCAAAAGAAGCAATAGAAACAATACTACAAACAATTAAAACATTAGGAAAGTACGGAGTTTTAAAATTAACACACCAAACCAATAGCTTGCATATATAGGCTATTTTTACAACAGCAATAAATATAAATAAATATAAATATTCATGTTCTTGGATAGGCATATTCAACATTATATAAATTTTAGTTTTCCCTTCACTCAACTACAAACGTAATGCAATCCTCACAGAAATATTATGATGTTTTTTCTGTAACTAGACACATGGGTTATAAAATGCTTGGGGAGAATTAAACAAGCAAGAAGACCCTGACTAAGGAGAGAATGGGGTGGTGGGGGGGACACACTGGCCCCCTACAGGGAGGGCCAGGAGAGACAGAGGCAGGCCACTCCAGAAGGACAGGTGGTGGTTTTAGGAAGGGGACTCACGTGGCTTGTCGTGGGTGCCACCAGGAGAGTAGATCTCTGAATGGGGAAGAATTTAAACATTTATACAGAGGCCTTGAAGGGGTTCTGTCATGTATACATCCAGAGTCTCAATAACACATTGCTCTCTCAAGGCTACGTCCTTGAAAATGCCCCTGGCTGTCCACATGGCAGGCAAAACATACCTTGTACATTCCAAGGACAAGGGAGGGGGTGAGGAGCCTCTGAGTACCTGGGTCCAGTGCGGGGTCAACCGGCAGTCATAGCCACTCCATGACCTCCTCCAATAGTAGTAGTATCAGCTATTAAAATATACTCTAAAGCAGGGATTCTCAACTTGTGTTTCCCCTCCACGGAACACTCAGCAATGTTTGGAGATATTTTTGATCATCACAGCTAGGGTTTGGGGTAGGAATCACGGGTTGCTATCCACTTCTAGAGAGTAGAATCAAAGGATTATGCTACACATCCTACAATGCACAGAATAGCCCCTACAAAAAAGAATGACCTGGTCCAAAATGACAATACTGCAGAGGTTGAGAATCTTGGCTCTAAAGTTTCTTTCTTTCTTTCTTTCTTTTTTTAAGATTTTTTTATTTATTTGATAGAGAGAGACAGCGAGAGCAGGAACACAAGCAGGGGGAGTGGGAGAGGGAGAAGCAGGCCTCCCGCCGAGCAGGGAGCCCGATGTGGGACTCGATCCCAGGACCCCAGGATCATGACCTGAGCCGAACGCAGACGCTTAACGACTGAGCCACCCAGGCGCCCTCTAAAGTTTCTTTAATTAAGCCATGCACTCCATATTGGTGCATGAATAGACAAGCTACTGGAAAAAAAATAGAAAATTTGGAATTAGATCCAGTTGCATGTTTAATTTAGTATACAATAAAGACACACTGCAAATTAGTGGGGCAGAGATTGATTTTTAAATAAGGAAGACTGTGATATCTGGATAACCATATGAAAAAATCTAAAGTTGGATCCCATCCTTAGATATACTTCAGGATAAATTAAAAACAGATCAGATATTCAAGTGGAAAAAATGGAACATAATATAGATAGGGTAGCTCTTATTCAACTTTATATATATATACACCTTGATAAATTCTTATAAATAAGATAACTACCATCCACATCAAGAAATAGAACATTACTGTCAGTACAGAAGGTATTTTCCTGATGACAATCTTTCCTCCTTCCAGAATTAATCACCATTCTGATATTCTGACTTTTGGGAAATAAGTTCCTTGATTTTTCTTTATATCTCTAAGAGTCTAAATAGAACTATTGCATTCTGGCCTTTATTATATTTTATATAAATGGAAGCATGTGATATCTCTTATGCATCTTGCTTTATTTTTTTCTCAAGATGTTTATGTAATTTATCTACATTGGCCTGTCTGACTATATAGTTCATTTTGATTATCTTATAATACTCCTTTTATGGGTTTACCCCCATTTATCCATTCTGTTGTTGATAGGTAGTTGAGTTGTTTTCACATCTTGGCTCTTATGAATAATGCTGTTACAAACATTCTTTTTTTTATTTTGCTATAAACATTCTTATATATGTGTATGGTGCACATATCCACTCATTGTTCCAGAATATATAGGAGTGTCTGGGGGAAAGTGTATGTTATATTCTTTTTTTTTTTTTTTTTTTAAGATTTTATTTATTTATTTATTTGATAGAGAAAGACACAGCGAGAGAGGGGACACAAGCAGGGGGAGTGGGAGAGGGAGAAGCAGACTCCCTGCCGAGCAGGGAGCCCGATGCGGGACTCGATCCAGGGACTCCAGGATCATGACCTGAGCCGAAGGCAGTCGCTTAACCAACTGAGCCACCCAGGCGCCCCGTGTATGTTATATTCTTGAAAAGAATATACAATCTGTGGTTGTTAAAAGCAATGCTCTATAAATGTCTATTCAAGTTTTGCTAATCATGTTTTTCAAATCTTTTATATCTATTTGTCCTGACTTTTTATTTATCGCATCAATTACTTAAAGTGTTTTTTTTTTTTCCACAGGACGATTTATGGGTATTTTTCTTTCTTCTGTGGTTCTTTCTTCTTTATATATTTTTAGACTGTGCTATTGAGTGTACATAAATGTAGAATGGTTTCCTTCCTTTTAAATTAAATGTTTTATCCTTATGAAGTGGTACACTTTATCCCTAGATTCGCTTTGGATTTCCAAGTTTACTTTCTTTCATGTCTATTTGGCTACCCCAGCTACCCCACTGGGCGTGGAGCCTGCTTAGGATTCTCTCTGCCCCTCCCTCCTCCCTTGCACTCTCTTTCGAGAATAAATAAATAAATAAAAGATTACATTTTCTTGAATGTAGTATAAGAAAAATAAAAGAAAGTAAAATTGTAATTGTTGAACTTCACATGTCTCTTTACCACAGGAAAACTCATTTCCTAAAATATGTCTCTAAGGTTAATAAAAAAAAAAAGTGCAGGTATAAACATTAAAAACATGAAGCTAACTGAAAAAAAATAATAAAAAAAATAAAAACATGAAGCTATTGGAGTCCTGCTTTTTTAAAACACTACATGCTTCATATTTAGGAAGTATTTATAGACTGCTGTGAGCCATAGGGATACTCTTCCCCCCACCTTCCCTGTGGTGAGTTACATCACTCTTACACCATCCGGCTTACCGCATTCGCATTCCGTTCACTGTAATCCTCATGGTTGTTTTGCTCTCTGATCAAACGGATTCAAAGTTAACACTGTGCTTTCACTTCTTGCTTCTTTGTTCCTGAATTCCTTGAGACATCTGAGTTATGTTATCAAGCCTTCAGAAAGGCTCATGGTGCAATTGCACTGAGTAAGTCATTTCATGTTTGAACATCTGACCTTATAAATAGAACAGCAAACTAATTGAAAGAGAATATTCCTGCCGACGCCTTCTTTCTGTGAAAGCGTTGTAGATTACTAACTCACACTTTCATATGTGTCGACATTACCTGGGGGCTTGTTAAAAATGCAGATTCAGGAAGCCTGGCATCAGGTCTGAGATTCTGCATTTCTAACATGGGTCCAGGTAGCGCCCACGCTACTGACCTATGAATCCCACTCTGAGTAGCACTCTAAAGGACTTTGCTTCATTGTCTTTGGACCCTGAATGTGGCAACAGAGAGGCTGAAAGCCAGTTTTATTTTTCCCCTCTGGAAAATGATTTGCATTTTCTGCCTGGACGTCTAAAGAATTCTTCTGTCCTTGAGATTCAGTCATCATGTGGGATTTGAGCATTCTCTCTCAGACTTTCCTGGAAAAAAAAAAAGAGCATGTCCTTTTTAATTTGGAAATGCAGGCTTTTTCTTTATTTATGGGATATTCTTCCTGAATTATATTTTTGTGCACATCTGTACCATCTGATGGGTCCCTATTTTGTGGAGAGAAATTTATGATTGAATTATCTTGGTCTGTGTTCTGGATCTCGTCGCTTCATGTATTGCCTTATTTTCTGTATTATTTTTTATATGCATTTACTCTGATTATCCAAAGCTTCTCTATGCCAGTAATTCAATTCTCATTAGTGTCTGTTCTATTAATTATTCTTTCTTTCTTTTTTTCTTTTTACTTTGTTCTGTAATTACATAGTTTTGGACTTTGTGATAATTTTCCTTAGGTCAGTATTACCCTTCCTTATTCCGTTCTTGAACTATGTTTTCCTGTAAGGTAGCTCTGTAGCTCTTGCATCCTATATTCACTCTACCCTCCATAGGATACTTGAAGTTACCAAGCTACTGCCTTTTGCTAAGACTTGAGTGCCTCTCTCTCACCTGATATAATATGATGACTTCTTGATTCTTTTTCCACAGTGCGTTACACCTGTTTATTCAACCTTTGGACCAGTTCCCTCAATTCAGAGGGTAGCCCATCGAGATAGTGAAGCTCATTGTTCATCTCTCTATCTCCCTTGCCCCCAACAAGAGTGAGATATTGTGATTTATGGGAAATATATGTATTTGGTCGTCTGAATGACCAAAATATATTTCTCATATACTTTTGTTTTTCATCCACTGTTCCTGACTCAGAGCTCACAAAACCCTTAGAATTTGATGAGCGATAAGAGCAAGGGAAGCCTCCTTTTTATAATATTTGGTCTCTTGTCCTTATCTCCTGCAAATGCTTCAAAGTCATCAAGGTGCAGTGGATGTCTCCGTATTCATAACCAGCCCCTTTCCACCACAATTGTGTTTATGTTAATGAGGTGACTTTTGGAAAGCACCTAAGAATGAAGGCTGGTTGCCAGGGGAACTAACCAAGAATAGAGGGTGGAACTTTCAGTTCCATCCTCTGATTTCCGGGGAGGAGAGAAATGATGAAGGAATCAGTCACCAATGACCAATGAGTTAATCAATCATGCCTGTGTAATGAAGCCTCCATTAAAAACCCAAAGGAGGGGGGGAGCTTCAGAGAGGTTCCACGCTGGGGAACCAGAAGCTTCCACGTGCCAATATGTCAGGCCCCAAACTCCAGGAAGACAGAAGCTCTTTTGTTCGGGACCTCATCCTGTGTATCTCTTCATCTGGCTATTGATTTGTATCTTTTAATATCCTTTGTCATAAACTGGTAATCTCGTGTATAAATGGGTTTCCTGAGTTCTGTGAGCCACTCTAGCCAATTAATCGAACCCAGGGCGAAGGTGGAGGGAACCTCTGATTTATGGCCAGTTGGTCAGAAGCACAAGTAACAATCTGGGCTTGCAATTAGTGTGTGAAGAGCAGGGCAGTCTTGTGGCACCGAACACTTACCTGTGGAATCTGATGCTGTCTCCAGATAGAGAGCATCTGAATTTGGCTGAATTATAGGACATCCAGCTAGTGTCCCAAGAAATGTGTGTGGGGGGGGTAATCTCCCCCCTTCACACATGGGAATTGGGTGCAAAACCCAAAATAAACCATGTTCCTCATCCTCGGTTTAAAGGGAAAAGAAGTGAATAAACCAACTCAAGAGGAAAGATGAGAGCCAAGCACTTCCCATTGTTTCCTCTATAGATTCTTTTATTTCTTGTTGATTCTTTCATTATTTGATTACAGTTGTTGCTTTTTCCCTCTGGCAATTCTTTTTTTTTTTTTTTTTAAGATTTTATTTATTTGTTAGAGAGAGAGAGGCAGAGGGAGAAGCAGGCTCCCCTCCTGAGCAAGGCACCCGATGCAGGACTCGATCCCAGGACCCTGGGATCATGACCCGAGTTGGTTAGCAGACGCTTAACCAACTGAGCCACCCAGGCGTCCCATCTGGCAATTCTTTTAAGATTTACGTCAGGTCATACCACTCCATTATATAAAATTCTCCAGTGGCTCCCCATCTCTGAGAGGAAAGCCAGACCTTACACTGGTTCCCTGGTCCCATAAAGATCTGCCTCCATCCTCACCTGTTACCTCCCTGACCTCATCCAATTCTCTCCTCCTTGCTCATTCTGCTGAGGCCAGCTGGCCTCCCTGTTATTCCTCAAACACACCAGGCATTTACCTGCCTCAGGGACTTCTACCTGGAACATTCTCCCCTCATCCCATCCCATCCCATATCTTCAGGGCTGGCTCCTTCTCTTTAAGTCTTTGTTCAAATGTCCTCTCAAAGTGACCTTCTCTGACCAGGCTATTTAAAACTATAGCCCTCAGCCCTTCCCTTCACTGTTCACGTTTTTCTCCATAGCGCCTATGACTCTAACATACCATATTATTTATTTCTTCATTTTTCCTACTGACTGCCTCTACCAGAGTGCTCCCTACCCCCTGCAAGGGAGCTTCACCAGGGTAGAGATTTCTCTGGCTAAAAAAGTACTTGGCACATAGGCAGTATTTAATAAGTGTTTGTTGAATTTATTTATTTGTTTGGTGGTGGTAGTTGTGTATTTTGCTCATCATGGTATCGTGCGGTGGGGGATGTTTCTCCTGTCACTTCAACCCATCTATCTCACTTAATCTTCTCAACAATCTACTTTATATATCTTGATGAAAGCCAGTCCTGTTCCCAGAAAACCTGCTCTAGTGTGTAATAAGCTTGTAATCAGGATGCCTTCCTATTTGTTCAAACTGTATCTTTAACTGTAGCCAGCTCAGATTTCTTTGTTCCCTGGGGTAACCGAGAAACACATACCTAAATAAAATATCCTTCGTTTCTCTGCAATGCAACATTTATTTTGGTGGTAAGATAAGCTAAAATAGGGCAATTGGAAGCTTATTTTGACTCCCTTATTTCGACTCTTTTATTTGCCAATCCTTCTTATATCTTCCCCCTTGGTGACAAAAGCCGTATTATTAATGCATCTTCAGCAAGTGGATGCCTTTGATTAGTGGCAGAACTGTGAGCTGTGAGAGTTGGTTCCTTTCAAACTCTGTATGTTTTTTCAGGTGGTTTTCTTGAGCCTCTGTATCCATAGGCACTTCACGTGGTAATTTAATCTCCACTAGTCTCTTCACAGGTTTTGAAAGTATTTAATATGAATCAAAACATGACTTTAAGTGAGATTGATATTTGAACACTTATAACCAAAATAGATGGAGTTTATGGATACATAAGTCCTTCTCTCAAGTAACTGTAGCTTTTATCATCTTCAAACCATCTGAGCCAAAGCCTTTGTTATTTTGAATTCTTACCAGCTCCCTGTGAGGAAGACACTTGTTAACTGGAACCAAAGCTCACTTGGTCGGTAGACTAAACATGAATAATCATCATCATTATGTCTCGGGCACTGTGCCTAGTGCTTAACATGCGCGCATCATCTTACTTAATCCTTACAGTAATCTAATTATGTAGGATAATTTTTTAAAGGTGAAAATAAAAATTAAGTAAATCATGACCCTAATACAAATATGAGATGAACACATCCAAGATTTTATTTAACTTATTATTTAATGAGGAAACCAATACATGTTATAACTGATTCAAGGGAGAATTCAAAGAATTACAGAGCAATTAGGAATGCTGAAATGAATTTGCAAATGAACCTAAAACATGTTCATATTCAAAGGCAATGGTCAATTGCATTTCAGTGGACCCAATCTGCACATCTTTAGGCAAGAATCTGTTTGATTCACTACCAGTTACAAAATAGCTCATAGACAATGAAAGGTAGCGATAACCCAGCAGGATATTCTGAAGAGGACACTTGGTACTCTGTCCATTTCCCAGTCTTTCACAGCCACTGTGTTTTCCTGACAGTATTATTCCAACTTTGAGATTTTAGAATTCAATACATAGGAATAAAAGATCAGCTTAATATAAGTAAGATCTTCAATTTTTGGAAAACAGAAGGTGATGTTTAAATAAAGCAAATAATCGCTGAATAATAATCTGGAATCCAACATTGAAGATCAAACTTGACATTTTATACATGAAAGAATCTGTAGTTAAATAATTTGCCAAAACCATAAAGCTGGTTGTTGACAGGCTAGAAGAACAGAGAAACTGCGATTTACCTAGAGTATTACTAAAATAAACAAAAACAAAAATGAAACACCTTGTGTGTTAAAAGTGCCTTTAAATATATTATGTTTAATGAATTACCCCTCTATGATAAAAATAAATTGAAGCAACCATCATTCAGGAGAATTCCCTAAGATTATATAGTTCAGGATAAGATCAGAGTCTATGTTAGTTTCAGAAAACCTATTTTCTCCCATCAGAGCAAATGTGATGGACTCACATTCCCTAATTACACAAATGATATATTCATTTAAAAATTACAAATATGTTCTCTAACTGTAAGGTTTCACTGAGCTGATTATTATTTCTTTGATTCAATATATCTGCAAAGAGACATTCTCTAAAAAGACTCATCAACTGACATTCTTTTTAATTAAGTCAAAGTATTCCCTTGCCTTAAGGATACATTATCAAAGAGATTACTTCAATTACAGACTTGAACACTAATTTAGTAAATTAAGGATGTGCCTGACATTTAATCCAACAGATAGCTAAACTGAGCACTACAATATTTAAATTAAAAATCGAGTCCTGTTCAGATTTGATTCATGTATATAAAAACAGAACAATTTGCTAGAATTTTTCTTAGCCCCTTAGGCTTCTGAAATGCAAATACAGGTTTTGACAGTTTAGCAAGTGGGAAAGTCCTGGAAACCCACTGCTCTCCTTATTCTGATTGGCATGATCAATATAACAAAAAGTAAACAGATACCATAACTTACTGTTTTGGGAAGTAAGCAAAGGCTCCTGAGGATGGACTGAGTCCACAAAGCTCTGTTCTTTGGACTTATCCAATCTATGTCTCTTCCTCTATTCCAAGACCATTCACTTTGACTTTGACAAAGCATTTCTTTTTTGTTCGAAGTAGCAACTGATCAGTCAACATTACTACTGGAGAGAGATTAACCATGAAATGATCTAAAGGCTGGACTACACCTGGCGAACAAGGAGGAGTATTGCAATCTCCCTTGGGAACAGAGATTGTCATCCTGCACTAATACATGCTTGGGCATGGGTTTTTTGAGGTACATCTTGCTTTTGAAAAAAAAAAAAATGTAGGAGGGACCACTATGAAATCTTTTCACCGTATTTGTAGTTTTGATTGACCTTCCTTCCAGTGCCATATTGAATTTTAGATACTACAATTTGAAGATTTCATTGAAACTTTTGTATCTGTAAAAAACTATCAGGGAGGAAGACTTTCCTCTGCCCTATGGTCCTTCTGTCTGGACTTAGAATCAAACCGACATGAAGCAGACTAGCAGGAGAAAATCAAATGCAATGGGCATATCTGTGGGGAATCCACACAGACTGGAAATTCCAAAGAATGAGGCAACATGGGTAGGGTTAAGGAAACAAAGGGGAGGTAGGCCATTAACAGGAAGGAGAAAGGCAACTGTAAAAAACAGAGTTGCCCTATTATGCCAATAAGTTTCTTAGGTAAAGGGGAGTCTCTGTTAATAGTTCTCTTCCTGGGACAGGCTCTCCTTTCTGATGCAAACTTCAGCAGAGAGCTTTTCCTGCATCTGCTGGGTTTTGATTACTTTTAACTCAAAATAATCTTTATACCAAAGTGACCCACCTTGGGGCAGCCTGCTCTTGGCCTCTACACTATCATTAAAATTGGAAACAGGGATTTGAGAATATAGAATGCCAAGGTTAAGTGAAACTGGGATTTAATCTTGAGAAGAGAAAAATGACTTTTAAGTCTTGAGTTAGTGATTCAGTAAACACAGAGGCCTCCCAGTGTATGGTTGCTAAGAATCACACAACTTCTGTTGTCCCAAAGCTTTTCTACATCATTGTTGCAGTAACTGAAGAGAAGGTGCCTCCTGGTAGATCCAAATTTGTCTTTTAATAGCTGTGAGAACTTGGACCAGCCACTAAACTGCCCTGCTTCCTAGTTTCCTCTTTTGTAAAATGGTATAATGCTCACTACTTCCTGGAATGATTATAAAGTTTAAAGATTTAATATTCATAACATGTTTAGGATAGAGTCTAGAACTTACAGGCATCATATAAATATTTGTAAATTAAATACATAACACAAACAAATAAACCCCATAATCCTGGATAAGATTGGAATCCATCGGAGGCTAGAACCTAGTAAAGGAGTTGGGAAGAGCTGTGGGACAGAAGTTATAAGTCATGCCCAGGTGACCTGAATCTTGTGTATACTCCTGGCCTCTACTCATGAATTCACAAGCTGGACACCCATCGTTGTGAAAAATCAGGCCTTCTAGGTCATGGCATTGAAAATTTAGGATCTTTACACTTTTCTATTTAAAAATTTTTTTTCAGCTTTATTAGTAAAGAGACAAGAGATAACAGGTGGAGAAAAGGAACCCTTGTGCACTATTGGTTAGAACGTAAGTTGGTGCAGCCACTGTGGAAAACAGTATGGAGGTTCCTCAAAAAGATAAAAATAGAACTATGCTATGACTCAGCCATCCCACTTCTGGGACATCCATGTGAGAACACGGATGGACGTTTCCTCTTTTCTATTTACGCTCTCCCTTGGTGATCCCATCCAGTCTTGTGGCTATCAGAATTTGCTAAGTTCTGAATTTATATCATGTCTGAATCTATATCCTGAGTTCCAGATACGTACTTAACACCTGCAATGTGATTATTTAATAATAAACATTAGTAATGTGAGTGGAGATATTAACAACTTATTATTTTGCTCATTATAATTTATATTATTATGCAATTTTATTTTATTCATAAAATTTGCATACTTAAAATATTTTTATTTTGTAAAGCACATGATTACATATATAAGTATGCTTATATTATTTATATTATACATTTTGATTTATTTCTGTTAATGTTATTTATTATTAATAAAAGCAGGGAGTGGACAATGAGAAATGTATCATACACAAGCCTTTTTTAACAGAGTAGCAACACTCTTGAATACACATGCCATAACTGTGCAACTGCATTATGGACCGAAAGGCTCTGTCCCCTTCAATTCGTTTATTGAAATCCTAACCTCCAATGTGGTGATATTAGGAGGTGGGGCCTTCGGGAGGTGATGAGGTCATGAAGGTGGAGGTCCCATGAATGGGATTAGTGCCCTTATAAAAGAGACAGCAGGGAGCTCTCTCACCCCATCAGCCAAGTGAGAAACAGAGAAAATGGCCCTCTGTGAACCAGGATGAAGGCTCTTACCAGACACTGAATCTGCTGGTGCCTTGATCTCAGACTTCCCAGACTCAGAAACTGTCACAAATGTGTTTTGCTTAACCAACCTAGTCTATGGTATTTTTGTTATAGCAGCCTGAACAGGCTAAGACACACATACATCTCTTACATATTCCTAAAGTGACAAAAAAAAAAATGAATATATTGATTAGTATGACCTCAAACTATAGCCTTGCTGTAGAACAAAAAAATTAAAAAGCAGAAGTATGTAATGATTACCTGTTAATTAGCTCAGTTTAGTATTGGTCCAAGGCTGGGTGGGAAATGTGAGCTGGAAGAGGATGGTGAGTAAGACACAAGAATCAAAGGTAGCTTTGAACATGTATCATATGACCTCACTGATATGAGGAATTCTTAATCTCAGGAAACAAATGAGGGTTGCTGGAGTGGGGGGTGGGGTGGGAGGGATGGGGTGGCTGGATGATAGACATTGGGGAGGGTATGTGCTATGGTGAGCACTGTGAATTGTGCAAGACTGTTGAATCACAGATCTGTACCTCTGAAACAAATAATGCAATATATGTTAAGAATAAAAAAGAAGATAGCAGGAGGGGAAGAATTAAGGGGGGAAATCGGAGGGGTAGAAAAACCATGAGAGATGACGGACTCTGAAAAACAAACTGAGGGTTCTAGAGGGGAGGGGGGTGGGGGGATGGGTTAGCCTGGTGGTGGGTATTGAGGAGGGCACATTCTGCATGGAGCACTGGGTGTTGTGCACAAACAATGAATCATGGAACACTTCATCTAAAACTAATGATGTAATGTATGGGGATTAACATAAGAATAAAAAAAGGTAGCTTTGAGGTTCCTCATGGGTGGGAAGGCTGTGAAGAGAGATAAAGATCACAAAGTGGTAGGACATTTCCCAGGAGGTGATGATTTCTGCTTGAGAGGTCAAAACAATCAGAGGAAGATGGCCAGCAAGCATCTGGCCATGCATTACTGTATTTGGAAGACGTGTCCCCCTTTATCCAAGGAGGACACGTTCCAACAACCCCAGCAGATGCCTGAAACGGTGGATAGGACTGAACCCTATATATACTATGTTGTTTTCTATACATACCTACCTATGATAAAGTTTAATTTATAATTTAGGCACAGTAAGAGATTAACAATAATAACTAATAACAAAATAGAACAATTGTAACCCTATACAGCAACAAAAGTTATGTGAATATGGTCTCTCTCTCACAGTATCTTTTTGGACCGTATTTACTCTTCTTGTGATGTTGTGAAATGATAAAATGCTAGCACTGTGATGACATGAAGTGAGCTGCACGACATAAATATGGTGACACAGTTAGGTAACTATTGACCTGACAATGTGTCAAAGTGAGGATCATCTGCTTCTGGACCATGGTTGACTGTGGGTCAACTGAAACCACAGATAGGATGACCCTATTTGGGCTGGGTCTTAAAGTTAAGAGATTTGTTGGGCGCCTGGGTGGCTCGATCAGTTGAGCACCCACCTCTTGATTTCGGCTCAGGTCATGATCTCAGGGTCCTGGGATCGAGCCCCATGTCAGGCTCTGCATTCAGTGGGGAGTCTGCTTGAGGATTCTCTCTCTCTCAAATAAATGAATAAGTAAATCTTTTTTTTTTTTTAAAGGTAACAGATTTGTGATTTGTCTTTATTGAGGTGATACTAAGGCCATGCAAATAGGTGAAATAGCCAAGGAGAATGTTAAGAAAAACAAATTTTTTTCAGAATGTAATTGTTATTCTGTGCGTAAGTGTAACTTCATTCATTTCTGAAATAGTGTTGCTTATAACTGTTTTTGAAAGTGCAAAAGCCAAGGGGTGCCTGGATATGGCTCAGTCGGTTGAGAGCCTGACTCTTAATTTCAGCTCAGGTCATGATGTCAGGGTCTGAGACTGAGCCCTGCATTGGGCTCCATGCTGGGTGCTTGAGATACTTTTGCCCTTTCCCTCTGTCCCTCCCCCCCCCCATCCCCTACTTGCACGCTTGCTCTCTCTCAAAAAAAGAAAAAAAAGAAAAGTGCAAAAGCCAAAAGAGGTTATCACCATGGCATGTTCAGGCTTGAGGTCACCGATACAATTTAAAAACAACAACAACAACAAAACACATTTTGGTGAATACTTAAACCAGGCTCTGACAATTATGCCAGTTTCACTTTCCTTCTCTCTACTTGGAGCTTCTTTTGCATTGGTTCCCCTTTAGTTTGTGACTTGCTTGATTTTTTAGCTCATGAATTTCTTGTTGTACCTGCCTTGGATTTCTAACAGTGTTCTGGTTTACCTGGATGCCAACCTGGAAATCAAGTGGGATTGTGCTTTTATAACTTAGTTCACGGTTTTACTCAGGTGATGATATGCCCTCCTTGCCGGTGTGTGTTTTCCTAGCCTAAAATGGTAAATAATATAATGACTATTTTTAAGCATTCATTTAGAGCTACATTCCAGTTACCTCTCTCCACTCCAAACCCCTACCCCAATACCACACAAAGGATGGGTTCCTGGAAGTTGAATTACTGGGTCAAGGGTTATACACATTGCTATGGACTGAGTTGTGTCCCCCTAAAATTCATAAACTGAAGCTCTTACTCCCAATGTCATGGTATCTGGAGATAAGACTTCTAGGAAGTAATTAAAGTTATATGATGTCATAAGAGTAGGGTCTAATCTCATAGGACTATGGCCTTTTAAGAAAAGGAGGTGAGAGCAATCCCTCTCTCATTATCTCTCTGTGGGGAGAGCACACAGAGAGATGACAGCCTTCTACAAGCCGGGAAGAGAGCTCTCCCCAGAAACTCAACCATGCTAACGCCTTGGCCTCGGACTGCCAGCCTCCAGGACTGTGAGAAATAGATTTCCCTTCTTTAAGTCCCCCAGTCTGTGGTATTTTGTTATGGCAGCCTGAGCTAATACAAACATTTTAGAAGTTTTTGATACAGGGGCACCTGGGTGGCTCAGTCGTTAAGCGTCTGCCTTTGGCTCAGGTCATGATCCCGGGGTCCTGGGATCGAGCCCCGCATTGGGCTCCCTGCTCAGCGGGAAGCCTGCTTCTCCCTCTCCCACTCCCCCTGCTTGTGTTCCCTCTCTCGCTGTGTCTCTCTCTGTCAAATAAATAAATAAAACCTTTAAAAAAAGAAGTTATTGATACATATTGATAAGTTACTTTTTAGAAAGGTGTTACCAAATTACCCCTTATTACCCTTTTACCCTCAGCAGTACATTCAAATTTTTTACACCTAACTTTATTCTTTTAATATAGAGAGATATCCTTTCAAAATGTTCAAAATTTTTTTTTGTTTGTTTGTTTTAAAGATTCTATTTATTTGACAGAGAGAGAGATAGCGAGAGCAGGAACACAAGCAGGGGGAGGGTCAGAGGGAGAAGCAGACTCCCCACTGAGCCGGGAGCCCGATGTGGGGCTCGATCCCAGGACCCTGGGATCACGACCTGAGCCGAAGGCAGACGCTTAACGACTGAGCCACCCAGGTGCCCTGTTCAAAATGTTTTGAAGCTTATTCTTTTAAAGGGCTATTTCATCCAAATAGACTTAGCTTCCATGGCATTGCCTCATGGATATTTTGAAGTTCTCAGTGTTAGTAATATTTCACAGAGATAAAAACATCTGCTCGGGAATCCCAAAACAAAGCAAACGAACACATAAGAAAAAAATTTAACATTTTCCATCATTTTGTCATCTCCATTTTTTTTTTAAGATTTTATTTATTTATTTGATAGAGAGAGTGAGAGAGCACAAGCAGGGGGAACAGTAGAGGGAGAGGGAGAAGCAGGCTCCCCGCCAAGCAGGGAGCCTGATGCGGGGCTCGATCCCAGGACCCTGGGATCATGACCTGAGCCGAAGGCAGACGCTTAACCATCTGAGCCACCCAGGCGCCCCTTATCATCTCCATTTTTATATTTATGGAAAGGAAAAGCTAAGAACTAAGGACATGGTTTCAAGGCCATGTATTAATAGAATTGACAAAGACCTATCATATAGGCTCTCTTCATTTTAAAGCCCTCACCTATTTTGCAAAAAAAAAAAAATGCCATTTTTGTAAGAAAAGAATAATACAGAAAGATTGCTATAGAAACAGAAAAAAATATACTCTCCTTCGGTAAATCTTTATCATGCTTTGAAATAAAGTGCTTACTAGCAGAACACCCTCTCTTCCCCATTTGGCACCCTAAACTGTTATGCTTCACGTACAATAATTTTCTCTCCTTCAGCTTGCAATAGAAATCGGTGACTTAAGAGGTAGAATGGAATTAAGAACTAAATTCCACTTTCCCATCTACTTTCATGCTGAGCACATTGTGCTGCTCTGTCCACAGAATGCAAATATTTATAGCCCAAAATAATGTACCATTAAATAGTAGCGGAAATGTGCCCATGACTGCCACTAGTGATTCTCTTGAGGATAAATTCATGATGCCCTGACTTTATGCCTGACTCTGACTCACTTTTCCATTCTTACTCCATTCTTAACTCACCTGTTCCATTCAGGATTACTTTACAGCACACAGTGCACTCTTCTCCTAACTTTGTCCTGAGTTGGCACCAAGTGAGTGGAGATGAAAATATCTTTCACGTCAGTCTGTCTTGCCTCATAACATTCTCAAGCTGTTTTCCCCATTTTAGCATTTCAAGGGCAGTTCTGCCCTCCTGGGTCCTCTTGAGGTTGAATGGATTTCCACGGAGGAGGGGCCTGCAGAGTTGATAATCAAAGCAGAGAGAAAATTAAATTCACCTATAGTGACCAAGTGGGCAAAAGAGGGCAATTCACTGTCAAATCAAGGATGTTTCCAAAGTCCATCTTCACGGACTTTTGTTTTATGGAAAACCCGGCCAGAAATGCCCTCAACCCAGAAAGGCTTTCTTATGGGCTTTCAGTTTGCATCTTAATGTTATTTTTATAGCATCTGTGTTGGTTTTCATCTACCATAAATAGAAAACAAAACCAAACCAAACCAACAACCACTGAGTTGAGGAATTGGAAAGATAATTTGAGCAGAGTGATGAGTAGGTAGGGTATGGAATAAAAATGCCAGTTCTTCATATAGAAAAATGTTCTATTTCAGAAAAGAAAAAAAAAACCTTCTGGTTCTAAAAAGAAAAGTCATTTCAGTGATTCTTGTTTTGTTCAATTCAGAAGTGCAGGTATAGCAATTCTAATTTCTTAAATGCCTAATGCTCTTTAAGTTGAATGGAAAAGATGTAATTTAGTGTGTATAATTTACTTCAAATGAAATCAGGTTCAAATTTAATTCTTCCTCTGTGCTCATTGTAGTGTGGAAAATGCCAGATTTTTAATAATCTTTAAAAAAATGATGTTTCCTTATATTAGGATCTAATACAATTGGAAAATAATATTCGTGTAGCTTCAGTGAAGACTTTAAGAAAAGGGTTGTGTCTGGGGCGCCTGCGTGGCTCAGTTGTTAAGCATCTGCCTCCGGCTCAGGTCATGGTCCTAGGGTCCTGGGATCAAGCCCCGCATCGGGCTCCCTGCTCAGCGGGAGGCCTGCTTCTCCCTCTCCTACTCCCCCTGCTTGTGTTCCCTCTCTCGCTGTGTCTCTCTCTGTCAAATAAATAAATTAATTTAAAAAAAAAGAAAGAAAAGGGTTGTGTCTAATTCAAAGAACATTTTGATTCCTATAGAAAATCAGGTGGTGTTTTCTCGTCTTTCTGTTGACATGTATACCTCTGATGGATGAGGTAGCCCAGAGGAGCTACCGAAATTCCACGTCACAACACTACAGCCAGGATCTAGAGAATGAAGTTTATCAGTTTCCCCCAAAGAAAAGTGAACTTGCTTTAGTCACATACTAACATGCCATAAACTAGTAACTCGCAGCTTTATCAAGCCTGCCTAAAATGATAGCTTAGACAAATTTCAGACCTATTAGATGGTATCAGGCCCTCAGCTAAAAGAAAAATAATAACCATATTGTGTGATTACTCTGTGCCAAGCTGTATTTAGGTGGGTCATTTATCACATCATTTAATTATTATACCAGCCCTATGAAATCGTTACTATTAATATTTCCATTTAACAGATGAAGAAACTGAGACTGAGAGATGTTAATTTATTTCACCAAGATCACACAGCCAGTATGTGTTGGATCTGTGATGTATATTGTGTGTGTGTGTGCGTGAGAGAGAGAGAGAGAAAGATCTACCTCTTGAAAGATACTTAACTCTTGCCTCTGGTCCTGCACAAAGTCCTCTCGGCAACACACAGTATTCTCATGATAGAGGAGTTGGAATATAAGGTTTCTGTGATTACCATATTACTAAGTGGTATAGTGTCTTATAAGCAAACGGGACACAAATTTTTAGCATTCCCTATAAAGCAGCACAAGGTATAAATTTGATATTTTGAAACCGGGACATTCTTTTTTTAAGATTTTATTTATTTATTTATTTGAGAGAGAGAATACGAGCAGGGTAGGGAGGGGCAGAAAGAGAGGGAGAAGCAGGCTCCATGCTGAGTGGGGAACCTCATTTGGGGCTCGATCCCAGGACCCTGGGATCATGACCTGAGCCCAAGGCAGACACTTAACCAACTGAGCCACCGAGGTGCCCCCAAACCAGGACATTCTTAAGATTTCATCATGCTTGATTTGTTTTTAAGATTTACTTATTTTTTAGAGAGAGAGAGAGAGCATGAGCGGGAGGGTCAGAGGGAGAGGGAGAAGCAGACTCTGCACTGAGCGCAGAGCCCCATATGGGCTTGAGATCAGGACCTGAGCCAAGAGTCAGATGCTTAACTGGACTGCACCACTCAGGTGCTCCTCATCATGCTTGATTTTTTAACTGGCACATGGTCTTGGTTTCCCTAATGTTGCTGTGAATATAGAGTCCTGGGTTTCTTACTGTCTTTGAACTGTTTTGCAACTCTGGAAGTTGCAGAAATCTTAGACTAATGCAGATGATTCTTGTCTCTAGAAGTGCAAATGAATTTTGTCCAGAGGAATGCAAATGATCATCACCCTGTGGATATAGACCAATTTTGCATCCATAAGTAAATTTATTTCAGCATTCCTGATTTTGTGTGTGTGTGTATGTTTGCTTAATTCCCCTTTGAACCACCTGGAACATGTGACAGATTATATAATGAGTTAAATAAAATCTTTGACATGTGCTCATTTTCTATTTGTATATGACTCATGATTTTACCATTAAAAAAATGTTTCCCCTTTAACTTTTCCTTTTTATTCTCTCCTTCCATTTTAGCATCTATTACAGGGACCAAATCTAGCCCAGATCCTGTTTTTGTATGGCCCACTAGCTAAGAGTGATGTTTACATTTTTAGTGACTTCTTTAAAAAAAGAAAAAGAATATTTCACGGCATGTGAAAATTGTACAAAATTCAGACGTCAGTGCAATAAATAAAGTTTGATTGGGATGCAGTCATGCTCCTTAGTTTTCATGTTGTCTATGGCTTCTTTCCTGCTACAACAGCAGAGCTGAGTAGTGGCTATGGACACCAGGTCTGGTCTCTTTGCCCTTTACCTCCTTCCTTCTCTTCTACATATGTTAACTCCTTCCTAGATCCCCCCTCACTGGACTCCCACTGACTGAAAGCATTCTGAAATCACCTTAGTTCTCTGAGTATAACGGAATGCCGGTGAACCCCCTTAGGACTGGAGGGGTCCTGGGGTTGCCACCAGCAAGTCTTCTCTTGTCCCCTTGCTGTTCTCTCTTCCAAAGAGCTACCTGTGCTTCACCAATCTTCTGTTGGCCAAACCCATGCTGCCTACCCTCTGCCTCCCCACCAATCTAACCCTGTATATTAACAAACACTGTATTCGATTATCATTATTGTATTTTGAATTCTATCAATTAAAAATTGTGGAAATTGGTTTTCTCTCGTTATACATACATATTTATTTATATTTATATACATATGCACACATATATACATATACATATGATCTTAAATTTTGCCTCTTGACCTGCAAAGCCTAAAATACATATCTTTAGCCCTTTCTAGAAAAGTCTGTCTGCCTTGTTCTATGGTGCTATTCTAGCCCCTGCGATATAACCGGACCAACAAAGAAGTAGTTCCTGTCCCAGTGGAGTGTATATTCTTACAAGGAAGAGTGAAACTAAGCAAATTAATAATTATACAGCTGACCCTTGAACAATACAAGGTTAGGGTGCTGAACCCCTGTGCAGTCAAAAATCCACATATAACTTTTGACTCCCCCAACATTTAACTAATAGCCTACTGTTGACCTAAAGCCTTACCTATAACATGAACAGTCAATTAACACATAGTTTGTATGTTGCATTTGTTACACACTGTATTGTTACATGAAGTAAGCTAGAAAAATAAATAATAAAGTAAGTTAGAGAAAAGAAAATATTATTAAGAAAGTCATAAGGAACAGAAAACACACTTACGGTACTATGCTTTTTTTATCGAAAAAAACCAGCAAAAATGCAGATCTGTGCAGTTCAAACCAATGTTGTTCAACTGAGTATGCTTAGGAGAGTATTTTGTTCTTAGATAATAGACATCATAGTGTTTAGGGGGAAAGGGCTATAATGTAAGCTACTTACTCTCAAATGGTTCAGACAATAAATACAATGTGTGTGAGGGGAAAGGGTGTTAACTCAAGAATTCTGTGTCCAGCTAAATTGTGATTCATGCGTCAAGGCAACAATATTGGATTATAAACATCCAACTTGTTAAGAGACTAGATCTTAATTATTTCCACCACAAAAAATAAATGATCATTATGTGAAGAGAAATAGGTGCTAACACTACAATGGGACCCATTCTGCAACGTTTCAGTATATCAAATCAACATACTATACACCTTATACTTAATGCAACATTCTATGCCAAATGTATTTCAATTTTTTAAAAAAGTTTCTCAGATGATCCTGATGCCCAGCTAGATTTAGGATCTACTGACATCATACTCTGTTTTACAGTTGTATACATGGATTTCTCCTTCACTGCAGTTCAAGTTTCTTTCTTTCTTTTTTTTTTTTTTAGAAAGCATGAGCAGGGAGAGAGGCAGAGGGAGAGGGAGAAGCAGGCTCCCCGCTGAGCCAGGAGCCCGATGCGGGGCTTGATGCGGGGCTCGATCCCAGGACCCCGGGACCACGACCCGAGCCGAAGGCAGACGCCCAACCATCTGAGCCACCCAGGCGCCCCTGCAGTTCAAGTTTCTTAAGCACAGGAACTATGTTTTTCAATATTGCTTCCTCTTGTAGAGTGCATTGCACATATCACAGTAAGAACTCAGTGGCCATTTGTAGAATTCAATTGCATAATGCCTGAAAGTTCTTGCCAATTAGAGGTATATCATTATACCTTCTTTTCTGTGTAGTAGCTGAACTTTATGATTTTGATGCAATTGTGGATATTGTAAATAGTCTTATTTGAGCTAGTAGTATACAAATTAACTTTTCTCTTAGTAAAATGATTAAGCGTAAGAGCACCCATTGAAAAAAAGCACTAAAAGAAAATAAAATCAAGTTGTTGAAAGCTCTGGGAATTGGTAGTGATTTTTAAAGCTTAGAAAACCTGGATCAAGGAAGGCAAATATGTGCCTCATATTCTTTCTTCTCATTTCCAGTGCCTCTTAGGAGACCTTGCTATAAATGAGAGCACTCTTTTTTCACTTAAGCGAGGCTTGGCTTATAATCCTTCTTTTCTTCTTCTTTTTCTTTTTTTTTAAATTTTTTAAAAGTAATCTCTATGCCCAACGTGGGGCTTGAACTCACAACCCCGAAATCATGTGCTGCACGCTCTACCAACTGAGCCAGCCAGATGCCCCTAGAACCCTTCTTAACCTGAATTCCACACAGCCACTAACAAATTATGTGGAGAGGCATGTGAATAAAAAATTGGCTATCCATTCTTGAAATAAAGGAAAAGGTAATCAATTTTTTAAATATGTAACTTCTTAAGTTCTTTTAGTACTTTCCTCCTTCCACTTGAGTGATTATTTTTCTTCCTCTTTCTCCCCCTTCTTTGCTTATGAGTTATATGTTTATCTCTACTTTTGAGTGGTATGTCAGCGGGAAATTACCTTCGTGCAATGGTAGTCTCCAAGTCCACTACCAAGGGGCTGACCAGAAAGGCTGACAAACCAAATTAAGATGCTGCAATCACATTGTTTGTTGAATCCATTTAAAGCATCAGGCAAGAAGCAAGGGGGAGGAGATGCAGAAGATTAACAGTGTAGTTTGGAAAGGGTATAATTGAGAGGGAAGGACCAAATTACCTGAATCTTGTGTTATGAAATGTTCATATGTTCCACCTCCCATTTTTCCACATCAGCTTTCCCCGTTAACGTTGTGGCTCTGAGGACCAGAGTTGAGAGTGAGGTAAGAAGACTCAGCAATCGAAGGTACCTAGAGCCAATTCGTATTTTCTCTACCAGACCCAAGGACTGGTATGCTGGGCCACGGTTGTAACTCAGCACCCATGACTTGCTGAGCTCTGATGGATTTTATCTAACTGGCTTGAACAGAGAACACATGGGGCCAAAGGGGCTTCCTCATGAATATCTGGTGCCTCATGGGTCTCATGAATATTTAGTGCTTATGTGGTGACATTGGTAATAACTGTAGCCTCCTCTCAAAAAAACTTCCAGAATTTAAAAACACAAAATGTTTCAAACCTACTTCTTTCATGTGAGTGTTTTCATTTTCTTGGTTAGAATGTATTATTATTACAGTCAATGCTTATCTAGTTTCCCCCAACCTTTGAGACATTTTCTTTATTCAGTCCTTCTTCTTGCCCATCGCTTTGTCCTTTTGGGTTCAGGCTTCGTCCTTTTGTTTGTTTATAAGAGTTTATTTATTTATTTGACAGAGAGAGAGAGCACAAGCAGGGGCAGCAGGAGAGGGAGAAGCAGGCTCCCCTCTGAGCAGGGAGCCTGATGTGGGGTCTGAGCCAAAGGCAGATGCTTAACTGACTGAGCCACCCAGGTGCCCCAACACTTCATCCTCTTGGATTCAACTTTTTTCTCACTGAACTACATCTGTTGGTAGCCTCCATCTGTAAAAGGTAAACTCTATTGATTTTCTTTCTGAAACTCTTTTTTCATCCTCACTTTGAACGACAGTTTAGCTGAGAATAGATTTTCCTAAGCACTTTAAAATTTTTATTTCAATCTTATTTTACAATGAGTTGTTGGATTTTTTTTTTTTTTTTTTGGTCATTCCAGACACTTTGTAGATGTTCTTTGTTTCTTTTCTTTTGTTTTCCTGTTATGGGTTTCCTCTTGTTTTTGGTGTTCTTCAATTTTAAATAGAAGTTTCTGGATACAGTATTGACTTCTTGAAAATTTATCCTGTTGAGGACTCATTGTATTATTCCATGGGTCATGCCTTCTTTCTTTCTGAGAAATTCTTTGCCATTTTCTCTTTGAAAAGTGCCTTTTCTCCATTATCTCTTTTCTCTCTTTTTGGAACTTCTATTAAATGTGCTTCTTATTCTATTCTCCACCTCTCTCTGTCTGTCTTTCTCTCTCTCTCTCTTTTTAAGATTTATTTATTTATTTTAGAGAGAGAGAGAGAGCACAAGCAGGAGGGGCAGAGGGAGAAGGAGAGAGAATCTCAAGCCAATTCCACACTGAGTGCAGAGCCCAACATGGGGCCCCATCTTACGATCACGAGATTGGAATCACGAGATCTTGACCTGAGCTGAAACCAAGAGTCGGACGCTCAAATGACTGAGCCACCCAGGCATCCCTATTCTCTGTATCTCTTAACTTCACCTTCATATTCACCATTTTGTTTTAATCCTCTGTGCTGTACTATGGGTAATATTCTCAGGTTTATTTTCCAGTTGAATAATCATCTCTTCTGCTGTTTCTAGCCCATCTGTTAAACCCATCTGTTGAGTGTTTTATTTTCAATAGAATATAAGGTCTATGATAGTAGGGAATTTGTATATCTCATTCACCATTTTAACTCCAGCACCTCAAAGAATGCTGGAACTTTGTGGATGTTCAGTGAATATTTATTGAAAGAGCTAATGAATTAATGAAGCCCAATTTTTTTTCAAATATTTCTTTTTTTTCAAATATTTCTATTTTTTTAATCTTCTCTTGTTATTTCATTTTATTTTTATTTTACATTCTTTCTTTTAATGTTTTTAATCATTTTATTCTTTTATAGTCATGTTAAGGTTGTTTTATTAACAGAAGTCTTTTGGGCACAGATTTTTTTTCAATTTGGTGTATCAGCAGATACACCAAATTGAAAAAAGGATAAAAGGGTACAAAGGATTGTTCCCTTTTGTACAAGATGTGCTCATTTTGTTGAGAACTCATCTTCAGTGAAGGTAGTTTATTCTGTGGGATTCTTTTGTGCCTTGAGTTGTGCAAGTGTCCTTACTACACATTTTTATATTTGCTTGTTTCTCTATTTCTAAGCTTGGGCTTCTGTTTTCAAATACTAATGTAAAACTAGATTTCCATAGACTAGTACTTTCCATTTTCATGGGAACTGTGACACCCCCCCCCCACCTCTATCCAACCTAGGCTACTGGGTAGAAGATAAGTTTCTTGGCAATTTCCTTAGGCTTCAAAAAGTGACAACCTCTTTAGGGTCCCAATTTATGCAGGAATTTTAGTTCTAGCCACATTAAGTGGTTCTAGGGCCTCACCTCTTGGTCCTGCAGGAGGTTAAAACCTTAACTCTTGGTTCTGATTACTATGACTTTGAATTTCTTCTTCATTTTTGGTATCTGAAGTTTTCACTCTCTCAGTTTTGAACTCAGCTTTATGGTGTAAAATAGTTATATTCTATCCATTATTTCTATAAATTTAGAGGTGGTGTGAGTCTCATGCCATGGCTGTGATTTCTAGTTGGAAAGATGATTTGGTTCCCCCGATCTTGCTAATGAATTTCATTCAAATTATCCAAGGGACTATCACTAAGACTCATCATCTCATTTTTGATTCTTAGAATTTTTGGCAACAATCTTATAGAGACTATCATTCAAATCAACTCAATAAATAATATGGTGCTAAATGCTTCAGGACATATAAAGATGACTAAGGTGGTCTCTGTGCTCAAAAGGCAAACATTATGTAGCAGGGAGATTATGAAAGGTTCATAAATAACTGCGAAGCAGAACGTCTTTAAGTGCTACAGAGATGCATATAGCTTTAGAATAATGCATGCTACATTTATTATTAAGCAAAATACAAACTTTTTAAGAGAATGAAAAGAGAACTGAAAAAAGGCATTTTCTAGTGGTAGTAACAGAAAAAATGTCACGGTAGAGGGGGTAGTGAAAGGTGTCTTGAAGAATGAGTGGGATTTCTAAAGGTAATAATAATGGAGGGGGAAATATTTGAAGAGAGAGAGTGGCTCTTCAAAATTGGGGGGAAATCATAAGCTTGGATTAGGAGATGAGACAGTGGAGGGCATATATAGGGAATAAATAGTCCAATTTGACAGGTTAGGATGCTGGAATGACAGTATTATTAGAAAGTAAAAACTAAAAAAATATTTCAAAAATAAAAAAATTTTTAAAAGAAAGTGAAAATAAAAGAAATGGAAATAAAGCATGGGTGGGTCACACCAGTCAGAATGGCTAAAATTAACAAGTCAGGAAACGACAGATGTTGGCGGGGATGCGGAGAAAGGGGAACCCTCCTACACTGTTGGTGGGAATGCAAGCTGGTACAGCCACTCTGGAAAACAGTATGGAGGTTCCTCAAAAAGTTGAAAATAGAGCTACCATATGATCCAGCAATTGCACTACTGGGTATTTACCCCAAAGATACAAAAGTAGGGATCTGAAGGGGTACGTGCACCCCGATGTTTATAGCAGCAATGTCCACAATAGCCAAACTGTGGAAAGAGCCAAGATGTCCATCGACAGATGAATGGATAAAGAAGATGTGGTATATATATACAATGGAATATTATGCAGCCATCAAAAGGAATGAGATCTTGCCATTTGCAATGACGTGGATGGAACTGGAGGGTATTATGTTGAGTGAAATAAGTCAAACAGAGAAAGACATGTATCATATGATCTCACTGATATGAGGAATTCTTAATTGCAGGAAACAAACTGAGGGTTGCTGGAGTGGGGGGTGGGGTGGGAGGGATGGGGTGACTGGGTGATAGACACTGGGGAGGGTATGTGCTCTGGTAAGCGCTGTGAATTGTGCAAGACTGTTGAATCTCAGATCTATACCTCTGAAACAAATAATGCAATATATGTTAAGAAAAAAAAAAGAAGAAGAAGAAGGTAGCGGGAGGGGAAGAATGAAGCGGGGGATATCAGAGGGGTAGACGAACCATGAGAGACGATGGACTCTGAAAAACAAACAGGGTTCTAGAGGGGAGGGGGGTGGGAGGATGGGTTAGCCTGGTGGTGGGTATTGAGGAGGGCACATTCTGCATGGAGCACTGGGTGTTATGCACAAACAATGAATCATGGAACACTTCATCTAAAACTAATGATGTAATGTATGGGGATTAACATAAGAATAAAAAAAGATAAAAAAAAAAAGCATGGGTGGGGATGGGGATGGATGTACAGGTAATTAAATTTTAAATTTCTTAGCGTCCCATTTATCCAAAAGGAAAGGAACATGTTGGGTTTATTTTTTAAGGATACATTTAAGAACCAGGACCACTTAAAATTTAGTTTGGGCAGTTTCTTCTTCCCCACGTCCCAATCTTCTGATTGGTTAGTTTCTCGAGTTCCCAGAAGGGAGAGAAACTGAATCAGCATGATTGTCTCTCAGGCATACGTGCGTCATCTAGTGGCCACAGCTAGTAATTACAGGTAATCACAATTCTCTATAGAACACTTGTTTATTTTTCACTTGTTATTTTTACTATGATTAGCTAATAAAAGTGGGCCAAGTTCTGACTGGATAAGGAAATAAAGTGACCTAAAATAATATTGCTTGGTCATTGGATTAAGATAATGTGGAATCAGATACAAATGGATTAGACACCAAGGGCTTATTCAGAATAAAACGTGAAAATTTCACATCGGACACTTGACATCAAATTGTATTTTGGAATGAAACTTAAAGCAGGATCTATCTGAGTTTGTAGAGAGAGCTGAGAATAAGAAAGTCAGTGTAAGTGAGGAAGAGGCAGGTTACAGTACTCTCCCAGAGTTTTCTGTCCTTCTCCTTTGCCTAAACCCTATTCAGGCTTCAGACCCTAATATGACTTTCTGTGAACAATGTTCCTTCACCTCTCAGGTCTGTATCAGATGAATCACTTACCTCCTCCTACTGACGACTATGCCCAGGTTGCCACCGACCATACTGTACTGTCACACCCGTTTTTATCGATAGCCCTCCTTACAATTTAAACTCCTTAACATCTTGTACTATGTCCATTTCATTTTCTCTTCTCTCCCTGATGCTTAGGAGAGAACCTGACATATAATAGACATTCCAACAAATACAACTTACAGAATGAATGGACAGATGAATGAAGAGAATAACCGTGGTGGGAATCTGTAAGGGACAAATATTGAGAGTTAATATTGGTAAAATTTAAATGAAAAAAATTTTTAGGACTAGTACTAGTAGAAAAAACCTTTTTTTTTCATTGTATGTCATTTCCCTCCATGATGTCCATTTATTTGTAATCTATGGTGCTTTATAACTTTCAGAATACTTCTCTCTGCCTTGGTGGGGGAAACATAGTAGTTCATAGCTCACACTGTCATTATAGAGATTAAATAAAAGACTACAAGGCATATACAGCAGCATGGAGCACCTTTATGTGCTTAATAGTTGGCTTTTACGATTTCACTCACCTCCTCTCAAAAACTCCTTGAAGCTACCCAGAGACTCAAAGATGGTAGATATTTTCTATCCTATTTTCCAAGTTGGAAAACTAGTGATCATACAGAATAACGATGCATCTCTGATTATGGAGTCACATGAGTTATTAAGTTTATGAATCCACAATATCTAAGTAATAATTCATTGCCCTTCCTATTGCATTACGTTGCTTACGTAGACGGAGAGAAGAAAAGAAAGGACATTTGGATGCTAAATAATAAAAGGGCTATAAGGCAGAGAATGAAACCAAGTTGTAAGAGGTGTATTATTTTTCTATTGCTGCTGTAACAAGTAACCACAACCTTAGTGACTTAAACAACACGCATTTATTATCTGACAGTTCTGTGGGTGAGAACACATGATTCGCTCTGCGATAAAAATCAAGGCGTTGGAAGGGCTGCATTTCTTTCTGGAGGTTCTCAGGGAGAGTGTTGCCTTGCTTTTTCCAGCTTCTAGAGGCCACCTGCATTCTTTCATCCAGCCTCAAAGCCAGTGGTGGTGGGCTGAGTCCTCACTTTGCATCACTCTGACCTGTCCCTCTGTTCCCCTCTTCTACTTTCAAAGACCCTTGTGATTACACTGGGTCCACCTGGATAATCCGGGATAATCTTCCTATTTTTAAATTCAGCTGATTAGCAAACCTAATCTTCTTTTTCCATGTAAAGTAACATATTCCCAGGTTCCAGGGATCAGGATGTGGACACCTTTGGGTGGATTGCAGGCCGTATTCTGCCTATTCCAAAGGGATAGTTAATTCTAAGGGGAATACTGGGAAAGGGATCCCCCAAGGACGAAAGGAAGGGGCAGGTGCTTGTGGGCACAATGTTTTCAAATGGAAATGTTAGAGGTATCTCTGCAAGCTATTGGACATATATTATTAACTCACATTGATTTTGGCAGACAAGAAAACCTCTTGACGATTTTCATATGGCTAAACCAGAAGCCTCTTTTGTACTTCCTTTGTGCTTTTATTTTTCAATTTAAAGCAATGTAGGGACTTTCATATATTCCTGTTAAATTTTATCTCTATATTTTAGCACAGAGTTCAAGTTGTTAATATAATTTTGTTTCCTGGTTCTGTCTTCAGAACAGAACTTTGGCAACAATATCCAACTTACTTCGAGTTTACCTAATTATAATTATATGAAGCCATTATTTTGCAGTCTCATCCACAAATATCATGAAACACTGGATTAAATGCTTTGCTGAAATTAATTTCTGTCATGACTATACAATTCTCATTTTAACTCAAAGATCAAATAAAAAAGAAGTACAGTATGACTTATCTTTAGTTAGTCTGGTTCTTAGTGACCACCCTCTTCTAAATGTTTGCAAAGTATATTTAACTATGAATTCTGGAATTTTACTTTTCTGTTCTAAAGCTTTTAGTGTCTATCTTCAAACCAGTTTTCGAAAGCAGGTGATCTGTCGTCTTGTTTTCATTTTTTACAGTTTCTCAGAACTTACCAGTCATGGGTCTTAGGTTACCAGTAAATAGCTGTGGGATGTAATTTGTGCCTGGAAACATGAACTTATTTGAAACGGATAGGTGCTTGATCATTATCCCCTCACCGCTCTTGAGTTTCACTTCTTTCTCTACGTAGTTTCAGCTTTACCCCCTTAAATTCCATTTTCCTTACTGAAGAAAAAACACACAGATCAAGTCAACTCTCCTTTTTAGCCTTTACATTATTCTCTTTGGTAAATTGATAATTTTGTGTTTATAAAAACCTAGGCAGGCATAATTATTTCTCTGTGCCCTCTATCATACTCTATGCTGGTTAAGCCCACCTTCCCAGCTTTTCCTCTGGAAGGTACCAGGTAACTCCAGCCCTCAATGTTTTCTCCACGGCACTTTATAGTTCATACCACATCGTTTAACGGTGGAACAGGTATCACCTTCCATTTGATGCTCCTTAATTATTTATTTTGTTGTCTCTCAGAATAATTGTTGATTTCTTTGCAAAGTTGAGGTTCTTGCTAAGCAAGAATACCAGGTGCTCGATAGATACTGTGGGTTACAGTTTTTTAAAATATCAAATTTGGCTAGATATTCTTCACATATTAATCTCCTTGACTAATTTTCCTGTAATAAAAGCCAAACAAACTAAAATTACCTTTAGAAGTTGTTCTCATCTCCAACCTTCCACCAGTTATTAATTAATCATTTCTTTAAGCTATTTAATAACAATCTCAGCGACATTTGAGATGGCAGTTTGGAATTCTATTGCTAAAGACGCAAGATTCTCTTTCTACTTTGTCAGTCAAGTCTGTGTTTCTTTATTTGTCTGGCCTTATTCTAGAAAAAGATTCTAATTTGAAACTCTTCTAAATTATACCTAATTTAAACCCTGAATTTAGAAACCACATCCTTTCTCTTAGCACTTTTTTTAGCTTGGAGAAATGGTAAATGTTTAAAAACAAGGAATTATAAGGAGTGCTTAATAGTAATAATTTAAAAATGGTATATGTATTTTTCAATGCATTGATAATCATGCAAAATAAGGTACTGATGTGACACCGGGAAAAGGGTAGCAAGCTTAATTCTCTTTTCTACATTAAATACTGTCGAAATTCTGGTTCACCATTTATTTTGTTCAGCTAGGCAACTTGTTAAATCTCAGTCTATGACTTCTATGATCTATGTATTCCCATGTGATTTATTTGTCTAAAAATCTGTTAATGAGATATGGGGATTTGGGTTGCCGTCATGACAACCACACAATATGGCTTGTTTGCTATTTCCTAGATACAGAAGCTCGGAAAGGAACATCTTTCCTGCAGATGCTTATTTAGTACTGGGACCTGGTAACTATGGAAATTTAGATTGAGATTATGTGGCTAAATTGTTTACAAAGTACACAAAAACTGATAACTAGCTGGCTCAAAGAGACAGTAAAATATGTTATGGTCAATATATTTTTTTGTGAGGAGAGTTTCGGAGAGCTGGGTTTTGGTCTTGAAACAAGAGCAGAAGCACCAGCAGACAGAATGAATGACGGAGAACCTTATAAAAATAAGAAGCTCAGGAAACAAATGCCTCCTTTAGTGACAGAAAAAAGGAGGAGACTTCTGAAGGTAGAGCAGGTTGAGACTACTAGTGAAAAGTACAATTGCAGAGTTGAGATGCATATGTGTTTCAGTAACACGTTTTTACCAAGTTTATTTATCTTTGACCTCCATCGACATACTTGCCCACAAACCCTAGATCATTAGGAATTCATTCTTCTGAAATTGTAACTAACATGTCTTAGACATTTCAAAAGAGAAAAAATACATGGTTGAATAGTTTTTATTACCTGCCTTCTGTAGTTTTCCTGCATAGTTTCTAAGACATTCTATTTGCACTCCCACTGCCAGATTTTTAATCATCATGGACTCTGCTAAACCTCTTTAAATTTCTCATTTAATCCATATTGGGTAGGAGAAATAAAACACGATTCCTTGATATATATATATATATATATTTTTTTTTTTTCTTGGTAGTATTTAGCTGTGACAGTTGGGAGAGATTTGGTTTAAATCTGAAAAGCAAAAGAACAAAGATATGTAAAAATACATGGTGTACACAGGATTAACAGAATTTTAAAAAAGTCTTTAAATAGTTAAATTCCCCAAAGTAAAGAACTGTGCAAGAAATATGACCGTACAGAAATCTGTAGAGGAAAATCTAACGCTAGCGTTGAGCTTTTCTTTTCTTTACAGTAACTTTTGACTACCATTTAGGGCACTTTGGGCAATAAAACTCAAAACATCGGTTTATATTTTTAGCAAAAATAAGTGCGGGTTTAGAATCTCCCACAGATGCCTGTGTGTCAGGCCATTTGGAAAATTCAGGATCCTCCACATTCCCAGACTCTCCTGAGGACACTTGAGAAATTAAAGCACCCTCAGTGTCCAGGTGTCTCAGGTCGGTGTCTGATGGGGGAACGAGGCAGCAGTTAGGAGAGAATGAGGACAGTGCAACCCAGACACTGCAGCGGGGAACACAAGGGGCAGCGGAGTGAATCGAAATGCAGTCCTGGGAGAGCGCCACTCAAAAGCCGGAAAACAGACAAGAAAGGGTTCCTAAAACGAGGAGCCACCGGGAAGGCTGATGGGAGGGCTGCAGGTCAAGGTCAAACGCTAGGAGGCGGCAGCGTTTGGACTCAAACGCGAGCCCCTGACTTCAGGCCCGTTGTTTTGCCTGTGCCTCGAGGGAGAGCACGCCGAGGTCTCCGCAGACCGTACAGATCCCAAGCTCACTCCAGGGCCGGAGCCAGAAACACTCAAGCTCTGCGGCTGGGCGCGCAGGAGCGCGCGCGCATGCCCGGGCCTCAGCGCGCCCCCGCTCGCCCCGCCCCCTCGGAGCCCCGCCCCCAGGTGCGTGGACTTCGCGGGAGCGTCAACCCCACGACGCGCGCCGGGACGCGCGGGGCCGAGCGCCGGGAGCGCGCGTGTCCGCAGATCCCGGTTCTTCGGGAGCCCCGCCCCCAGGTGCGTTCGGCAGGAGGCGGAGCGAGGCTTCCGGCGTTGCGCGCTCCCCTCGCAGGCGCGCCGCCGGCCCTGCGGCTCTCGGGCGCTCGGGGCCGAGCGGCAGGGGCGCGCGCGCGGGGCCGCGCTCTCTCTCACGCACACTCCCGTTTCCGAGCTCCGTCAGCCGCGCGGCGTGTCTCCCCAGGCGGAGCGTGTCCCTGCCTGACCGCGCTGCGGCTCGGCCCTGAGGTGAGGGGGGCTTGGAGGGCAGCGGCGCCGGCGGCTCAGCCGGGGTTGGAGCGGGGGGAGGGACGCCGCCCCTTCGGGAGTGAGGGGCGGAGGAGAGGCGGGCGAGGGAGAGGGGTGGCGGGGACGGGGCCGGACCAGCCGGCGAGCTGAGGGGGGCGGGAGGAGCCCCCAGGGGGGAGGAAGCGCGGTTTGCGGCGGGCCGCGGCGGGGCCGCGGTGGCCGCTGCCCCGGTGTCGCGCGCGGGGGCGGGGGCGGCTGCGGGGCTGCACTGGGCGCGACGGGGTCGGGTCCCTCGCAGGGCGGCGAGGGAGGGAGAACGTGCGAGTCCGTTTCCCTCCAAGCGCCTCAGGCGCTGAGCGCTGGTCCCCCGCTGGGGCTCTCGCGCCGCTCCTCACCCTGGGTGTCAGAAGGGGAGTTCGGAGAGAGGAGGACGCGCAGGGCTCCTGACAGGATCTGGGGGGAAATGCCCTGATTCCTGAGGCGCAAGGCAGAGCTCGGGCATGAAAAGACTTCCGCGTCCCAGAAAGCCGGTTAGGCAGGAGGTATCCACGTATGGGTTTGAGGCGCTAGCAGCTCGGAGGGGGGGTTCTCCAGTGCTCCGGGGGCCAACATGCCCCTTTTTGAACAAATAAGTGGGAAAGACTGTAGATGATCACGTGCTTTCTGTCGAGGACGTTCTGAAGGAACAGAAGGGGAGAAGAGATGTGTTTGACACCCAGCTGTGAGCCAGGCTCCGTGTTGGTCTCATTTCATGCTGACAGCAAGCCCTGGAGGTTGGGCACAGGTGGAGAGCGGGTCACAGAAGAGGTTAAGGCACTTACGAAGGTCTCGATTAGCAAAAAGGTAGAATGACGGTTCTAACCCAGGGATGCCGGACTCTAAAGCCTGGTGCTTTCTTTACCCACCACATTTTGTGTCTGCCCAAGAGAGCCGTATGATGGGTGTCTTCAGGGAAGACTCCGTACAGGAGAACACTGTTAGGGCAGTTAAGGCTCTTGGGATGGTCGGGTTCGAAGCAAACTAACAAGGCAATACATTAATCCTTGACTGTGCTGCGGGAGTCTGTTTCCCTTTAAACAGGGTTCGGGGGCGCCTGGGTGGCTCAGTCGGTTGAGCGACTGCCTTCGGCTCAGGTCGTGATCCTGGAGTCCCGGGATCGAGTCCCGCATCGGGCTCCCTGCTCAGCAGGGAGTCTGCCTCTCTCTCTGACCCTCCCCCGTCTCATGTGCTCTCTCTCATTCTCTCTCTCAAATAAATAAACAAAATCTAAAAAAAAAAAAAAAAAAAGATGCCAGTTGCAGAGGTCCACGTGTTATAGGATATAGACATATATATATGCAATGTCCCAAACAGGAAAATCTATAGAGAAGAAATTAGCTTAGTGGTTGCCAGGGATTGAAGGGTTGAGAAGAAATGGGGAGCAGGGAGCGATGGCTAAAGGAAGTACAGACTTCCTTTTTGGGGTGATGAAATGTTCTAGAATTGATCATGGTGATGGCTGCACAACTCTGTGAATGTACTAAAAATTGCACACTATAGGGCGCCTGGGTGGCTCAGTTGGTTAAGCGACTGCCTTCGGCTCAGGTCATGATCCTGGAGTCCCGGGATCGAGTCCCGCATCGGGCTCCCTGCTCGGCAGGGAGTCTGCTTCTCCCTCTGACCCTCCTCCCTCTCATGCGCTCTGTCTCATTCTCTCTCTCTCAAATAAATAAATAAAATCTTAAAAAATAAAAAATAAAAAATAAATAAATAAACAGGGTTTGGTATAAGAAATCTTACGGTCTGAGTCAAAGCAAATTTATTAATATTATACATGTTTATTTGAATGTCTTTCCTATCCCAGATACTATGTGGGAAGAGTACCAAGATGAATACGGTTTTTATCATCTCTGCCCTTGCGTTAATTGAGAGGATGATCATGTAAAATAATTTTGCCATATTCTACTAAGTCATAATCTTTACTAGCATGCGAATTAGTTGGATTAAAATAGTTGTGAGCTCAAGCTTTTAGGAACCTATTATATGTTAGAAAAGGGATGGGATAACTGGTTATGTGGGCACCGTTGCATTGTTGTTTTCCCGTTCAACAACAACAAAATACTGTCATAAAATTCAGGTTAAGTCATGTTGACAGTATTTTGTTTTATTATTATGTTACCTTCAGTAAATTTTAAAACATGAGAAGGGAGTATTTATGATTTACCCTCTGTTAAGTTAAATTTTATGGTGCTTTTATTAGTTGAGAAACCAGTGATGTAATTTGGCAGGAATTTCTTTCCAGGCATCTGTCAAATATATTCTTAACCTCTTCCAAAAAATAAACCTTAAATATCAGATTCTGTTTAAGCTTTAGTGGTTCAGATTTTTAACGAAAACAGTTATCAGGTTAGCCAGAAATGGAATATTGTTGAAATACTTAGCATTATCTTAGGCATAGTTGCAGGTGGAAGGAAAGGAAGGATAGTGAGACATTTGGAAATTTCTTCTGATTGCTTCAGTTTTTTCAGTGAAGTAGGAATCAAGGTTTTAATCTGAGTGTGGGGCTGCTGGTAGGAGTGGAGGTTTGGGGATTGGGAGAGTGAATGCACTAGTGAAATACATGATTGCTAGGCAATTAAACAGTTATTCTTAGGTATGAAAAGCAAAGTAGAGGAAATACAGGTGCTGTATGTGGGTGCACAAAGTGAAGGTGTCTAATCTAATTTTGCGTACTGGGTGTTTCACAACCCATCTCCAGAGCCTGTCTTTTCAGTGTCATCTAGCGCAATACACCTGCCCCCTTTGCCCTAGTTCACTTTGCCCATGCTTCGGCCACATCACAGGAATCCCTGTTCCTTATACAAGTCAAGCCCTTTTGGATTCTAGCTTTCCCCTTCTTTTTTCTTTGCCTGATATTTCTATTCCATTCTTTCCCCAATTGGACTTAATACATTATATTAAATTTTATCTATCTGCAAAGTCATTGACAGTGTCTATTTTTTCCCATTATGTTTGATGCATAAATTTCTTAGTAAGTGTTAAATGAATGTGCCACTTTTCTTCTTTCTCCCTCCTTTAATCTGTAACAGGGGTCAGCTCTGTAAAGAGCTAGATAGTAAATATTTTAGGTTTTGTGGACTGTATGGTCTCTGTATCAATTAACTCTGCTATTGGAGCACAAAAGCAATCATAATACAGAAACGGGTGAGCATGGCAGTATTTGAATAACACTTTATTTATAGTCATGATATATGAATTTCATGTAATTTCTACATGTCACAAGTATTATTCTTTGATTTCCCCCTCCCCCGGCCATTTAATAATGTGAAAAACACTCTTAACTCATGGGCTGTACAAAACAGGCTCTGCTCTGGATTTAGCTCCTACCTCCTTCGTTGTAGTTGGCAGACCTTTGATCTATAAGGATTCTTAGCAAGCCCTTTAATAAAGGAATTTGCAGTAAGAAGATACTGGTTATAATATTACCATTGGTGGTAGAGAAGCAAAGATAAAGCAGTCTTTTTTGGTCAAGAATCTCATGGTCAAGTTCAAGATTAAGACATGTAAACAAATAATGATGAGGACACAGTATGGTAACTGCAATTAGTTTATTGATTGGATATGGAAGTGGAAGAAAGTAGTGTTAATCATCTTTGCTTGGTGGACTAGGAGTAACCTCAGACAGTTATCTGTTGGAGATGGGGAACATTTTCAGCAAAGAGCCTTTCCAAAAACCTTTGAAGCTTGCTAAAAAGGTGACTGACCACATCTCTTACCAGGACAACTCAATTTCTTTATTTTATAGGATATAATCTTGATTCATTTCTCCCACAAATAAAACTAATACATTCCAAATAATTTCTAACAATTATTTCTAACAGTCCTCCACTTTTTCTTATTGCTTTGAGAAAGGTAAAATATATTTCACAGCAGGTATAATGTAGTAATCAATATTTCTTTAATAAATGAATATTTGATTATATCACTTCTAGTCTTAATTATCAATACATTAGAAAAGGAAGGTGAGCTTTAGTGGGCTTTGAATTTTCCTGCAATTTATAGATTTAGTATGAATTGTTTTTATCTAGGAAAGTTAAATATTTGATTAAACCTTTAGTGATACTAGGTGTTTAAGACAGATCTAATTATTATTTAAAAGCTCTACAACAAACTTAATGCATTCCCCAGGTATGCTGTGGAGCAATGGAATGTAACGTAAAATGTTTAAGAATAATTGTGTACTCTGTGTGTCTGTCATTGCTTTTAGTATTGTTTTAAGAATTGGCTTTGTTAGACAGTTTTAAAGATACTGGTCTGGTACGTCTTTGCCCTGGAACTATATCAGGTATTACAAGTTTTCCAAAAAGCATGATTTGTTAAAAATATGCCATTAGAAGTTTTATTGTATTTCAGTTCTTAGCCTGTGCTTTCAAGGATCCTTTTCTGGTATATGCTGCAAAAGAGAAAGTCCTATGTGTTGTCTACTCAAAAAGCTTCTTTGATGTTGTGTAGTCCTTTCCTCCATTCACAACTCTCCCGTGGCTTTCATGAACTCTATCACGAGTGAGTGAACTCCTGGATGTGAGATCGTGTTCCCATTTACAGACAGTGTCAAATGTGGGGCTGGCTAAGCATCTTTTCTTGCCTTTTCCTTTTGTTCTTTTGAATGCCTTCATAAGGCTATAAAGCTTGAGATAATTAAAGAGAATTAGAGTGCATAAAGAAGACATTTAGAGCCCTGTGCTAAATATGGCATTTCTTATGGTTTAGGAGAAGGCACATGACAAGTTAAAGTCTTCACAGTTGTCCCCTTACTGGCCACACCTCATTTCTAACTTTGCAGCCTTGTTTCAGTTACACACGTCTGTCAGAAGCACCACTTTCATGTCCCCTCTGCTGGATGGATCTCCTTTCTTTCAGGAAGCCTCATTCACCCACCCATAGGAGTTGGTCTCATCTCAGATATCATCTCTTTCTCTTTGGCTTCAGTGTAGAAAGCACTGCCTTCCCACATCTTTCCTTCACTCTAATTTCCCATTTGAAACCCTGCAGAAGAGTGGGGGGATGAGGCTGAGAAGAAGGGACTTCTGTGTTTACCCTACCAGTGTGAGTCTCAGGCACCCCCTTTTTATTCTTTTTCTGTCTTCTTCCCAAAGGGCAAACATTCTCAGAGCCAATATGGTCTCAACACTGGAAGAGGAAGCAAAATATTTTCCCGAACACCCATAATTTGCAAGGAATCTTTTAAAGTAGAGTTAGTACTTCACATTACTATGCAGAGCAGACGTTGCCTGGTTTATCCCCATGGCCCCTTTCCTTTGGGCTTGCTTAGACACTGTGGGCTGTGGGGGTGAGGACAAATAGATCCATTGTTGTGTCTGTTTACAAAAACCTGACTATAGCTTTGAAATTGCTGTTTAGATGAACATTAAACTAAAAAGTTTGTGAAAAATCGATGTTAAGAATGTTTCATTTTGGGGTGCCTGGGTGGCTCAGTCGTTAAGCATCTGCCTTCGGCTCAGGTCATGATCCCAGGGTCCTGGGATCGAGCCCCGTGTCGGGCTCCCTGCTCGGCGGGAGGCCTGCTTCTCCCTCTCCCGCTCGCCCTGCTTGTGTTCCCTCTCTCGCTGTGTCTCTCTCTGTCAAATAAAAAAAAAACAACTTTTTTAAAGAATGTTTCATTTTTTATAAACAGCCAAACCAGGTGTTACATGTCACAAAGGAAACAAGCAGCCAATTGGGTTTTCTTCTTTAATAAGTTGAACAAATAGAAGTTCAGGGTTATTGAAATTTAACATTTTCGCATGATTAGACTAGAGCTTCTAAGTTAAGAAACGTTACTTTGTTTAGGTCAGTGTCATGAACACACTGAAGGTGCACACACCAAGCTGTGTCTTTCCACAATGTCAGCTTTATTCAGTCGTAAAGCAAGGTTAACATTATTATAAGGCGGTTACAGGATTCCAAACTCCATGACATTTCACCATGTGATTAACTTGGCTTCTTACTCAGCACACAAAGCAGAACATAAGGCAAGTCACACAGCAAACAAGATAACACAGAGGGTAGGAGGTTAACGAACCAAACGCAAAGTCGGTGTGTAGGCTCATGGTTGAGATAAGGCATCCGCCGTCCTGGTCAGCTCTTGGCACTTATTGCTAACTGTGTTTGAGCAGTGAAGAATCTCGGTTCCCTTCGGAGATCAGTTGGACAGAGCCTTCGGCAGCAGCTGTCTTTTTTAAGTGGTCAGACATAAAGGGGTCAGGTCTGAAGAGTCTGACAGTTTGCTGCAAAAATCCTCCCTTTTTAAAGGGATTTAATCAGTCTTGGGCCCCGCAGACCTCCTCTGCTTCTGCTTGTTCTCAATTCTGGAGTGTCATCAGCTGATGCTGATCATGATGATATCTCGTAGCTGCAGTACCCTTAATTGATTGTGTTCTTGTTTGACACAGGTCCCTGCATGACATGGGTGACTCCTTCTTGCTCTCTACAGTCAGTCATACTGATCCATCTTTATAATTTTATAACAGATTTCTTAATCGTTTTTGGCTTTTTGCACTTTTACCATCCATTCTGGGAGATTTCCTTACTCAGCATTCTTTCTAACTCACTGATTTGCTTCAGATGCTGTTCACCCCATCTACTGAGATTTTATTTCTATCAGTCTGCTTCATTTCCAGGTTCCAGCTAGTGTTTTTTTAATTGCCTTGTTTTTGTTTCATGGATATGATATTCTTTGTTATCCTTTTGAGGATATTAGTTATACTGATTTTCAACGTGTATAATTACTTGCCATGTACCAGATACCATTTTCATGTTTTAATTTACATGTGTTAATTCTTTTAGTTATTCTAATAAGCCAAAGAAGTGGATACTATTATTATTTCACTTACAGATGAGAAAACTTAAACATAGAAAAGTTAAATAACTTTCCCAGAGTCTCAAGGCTAGTAAGTGGCAGAGGCTGGATTCATGTTTTAATTGGTTTGCTTCCGGAGGTCATACTCTTATACTGCATTATTTGTTGTTGGGATTTTAGACTTTGGTGTCTCCTCTTGGTATTGTTTTTATGTAAATGCTTACTGATTCCAGTTTCTTTCAGCATGTCTGAAGATGCTGCTTGGATTTACTATGCCTGTTGTTCTTTGATTGTGAGTGTGCTGGGGCAGGGGAGGAGTAGTGCCAGCCTGCTGGAAGTCATCAGCCATCTATGGGCTTGCACTGCCTCTCAATTTAAATACAGACTCCTACTCTTCCACAGGGAAGTAGATGAAGAAGTAAGGTTGGGATTTTACCTGATAAGTTAACCTCTTGTTAAAAAGGTATTATTTTAATTCAAAATAGAAATCTTTTTAAAGTATCAAAGTATCAAATATTAAAACAGCTGTTAGCTCCATTTATGTTTGCTTTGATTTTGAATCTTTTTTGGTGGAGAGGGATGACTGATGATAATGGATCAACTCAGCATCAGATTGATTAGATTATCTGGCCAATAAGTAGGAGAGAGACCTGGGAGACCTGGGTACAACTTAATGCAGCACGATTTGACTAAGGAAAAGGATGAGGACAGAAAAATCTACCTAAGGAATAGAGAGCTCAGGAGCAGAAGGGAAACGGCATGAAAGCACCTTTTACTTAGAGGGATTTTGTGCTTTGGAGGAAAGGATGTAAAACTGAGAATTGGATAGACACCGAAGTAACTTCTTTGATTAGTTACTGTGTGTTCTCTTCTATAGAAACATTACCCTGTTAATATTATTTTAAAGTAACTTGAAGAACTCTACATCATTTAGTGGTTCCCAACTTTTTATCTGCCCTTAGGCATTCCCAATAGTATCAGTGGAATTCTTCACTTAGTAGGGAGAGGAGGTAGACAGATTTTTAACATTCCCCTTATCATGCTCACTTTGAAAATCACTCTTGTCCTTATGAATAGTTTAACTATGGACTTAAGAACACATTATACTGTTATATTAGTTAAGTGTTTTTGGTTGTGAAGAACAGAATCTGATTCTGGCTAGCTTATGTGAAAATAAAATATATTGGGTGGATAATAGGGCATTTCACATACTCTAAGAAAGAAAAACCAAGTTTTGGGCACAGGAGGTATCATACTTTAGGGGAAAGCATAGTACCAAGAGTACATGAAGTGCATGAACTTTTTTTTTTTTTTTTTAATGTAAGCTCTATGCCTAACATTGGGCTCAAACTCAATGAGTTGCGTGCTTTTCCCACTGAGCAACCAGGTGCCCCTGAACTTTCTTTCTTAAATGTTTCCATTAATGTAACTGTTTACATGACTCCCAGTCTCTGGATCTTACTTAGTTAAAAATTCCATGCTTCCAGCCTTAGAGGTGGTAGTGGTAGGGATGGCAGTGGTTTGTGTGTCTTGGCATGGTGGGAGGGTGGAGGGTGATGTGTTTTTGGAGTAGTGTTGGGGTCCAGAGCTGATGGCCAGGAAAGAATTCTTGAGATGTCTTTGGTGCAAAAGGTGGTTTTATTAAAGCATGGGGACAGGACCCATGGGCAGGACCCGCTGATCTGTGATTGTGAGGGGCAACTGATTATATACTTGGGGTTGGGGGAAGTAAAGACAAAGGGAAGTTTCAAAAGGATTTTCATATGCTAAAGAAGGCTCTCAGGATAGTGGAGGCCTGGCTGTTAATCTGAGGTAGTTTTTCCCTCTACCCAAGGCATTAATGCTAAGACAGGTGGGAGCTTCCTGGAGGAACGTTATGCTCTGCCTGCCTCGAGTTATTTGTCATTGAGCTGCAGGTTATAAGGACATTTAATTTTATCTACATTTCCTTCTGCCTTTGTTTCCCACATCAGAGGGTAGAAGTAAGTTTTGCTGTAAAAAGCCCTAACTAGTGGTAGGGTAGGTGCAAGTGTTCATGAACTTCAGACAAGCCTGTTAAAGACAAAACCCTGAGTTCAGGGAGCAGTTCTCAAGGAAGAGAAATATTTGTGAGTCCATCAGCAACTTTATGAGGAGTCTGTTTTCTAAAAATGAGGACTTTAAGCATGCAGCATTCAATTTGAATGAATAATTCATTGGTGCCCACTAAATCAGTGTGTTTTGGCAGATAATGAGAATGTTCTTGCTGTACTGGTTAATGTTTCTGTTTGTGTTGTAGTAAGTCATCCTTGAATGAGTGTAGTTTTTCTTTTTTTGTTTGTTTCTTCTTTTTGGCCTAGAGATGATTATCAGTTCTTTACAGAATCTAATATAACATTAATGAGCCTGTTGGAAGAATTTATTTTTAATGTATCCTCCATTCTTGACTGCTTTATTAGTTCTGTTTTTAATGTACTTATTTAATATTTTTTACAGTATGTCTAATTGTGTAATTTTTTAAAAGATTTTTTATTTTTAAGTAATCGCTACACCCAGTGTGGGGCTTGAACTACCAACCTTGAGATCAAGAATTGCATGTTTTTCTGAGTGAGCCAGCCAGGCACCACTATAATTTTTTTAGTACATAAGTAACACATATTAATAGGAAAATTGAGAAAATGGAAAAAAAAGCACAAAGAAGGTAAAAGTTGTCCATAATTCCGTTGTTAAAAAAATCTCTCTTGTCTTTGTGCACATAAAAAGGATACTTATTTAATCCAAACTTAATTTATATTTACTTTTTTGAGTAAGACAAGCTGCCTCTAAAAAGTTACCTGCTTTTTTTATCTAGGTGGAGATGGTCAGCCAGTTTGGAATGGATTGTTCTTGTTTTGGAGGGAAGTCACACCAGTGGCCCCTATCAAATAGGTTTATATACAACAAGGCAACAATTAATGTTCTAGAAAATGGCCTAACAGGACTTTTTTGTTGTCTCTTCCAAGCTGCCCTCTCAATACCCTTTGGTGTGTAGAGATTCTAGGTTACTGGGGTAAGCAAATTGGAATAAGGACCACAGAGATAGCAGCTGAAACTCTGGCCACTTCCCTTAGGTTCAGCTTTACTGTAACCTCTTTGAAAAACTGAGGTAGCTCCAACAGAGGTCCACTGGCCGAAAGAGCTCCAGGGACCTTCAAAGGGTAAAGTTAGGCTGGAAGAGGGATACTGGACCTGAGACAATGATTTAGGTCATATTGTTTTTGTTTTTAAAGATTTTATTTACTTGAGGGAGAGCATGAGCTAGGGAAGGGGCAGAGAGACAAGCAAACTCCGCATTGAGCAAGGAGCCAGCCTTGGGGCTCAATCCTAGGACCCTGAGATCCTGACCGGAGCTGAAGTCAGATGCTTAACCAACAGAGCCACCCAGGCATCCTTAGGTAATACTGTTTAAAAAAAAAATTAAGGTGAAATTTGTTTCATCACTTCAAAGTAAAGCCCCTTACTCATTAAGCAGTTTCTCTCTATTCTCTCCCCAGCCTCTGGCAACCATTAATCTCCATTTCATTTCATTTCTATGGCTTTATATATTCTGGAAATTTCATATAAACAGAATCACCTAATATTTGATCTTTGTGTCTGGCTTCTTTCACATAGCATAATGTTTTGGAGGTTCATCCTTGTCGTAGCATATGTCAGTATTTCATTCCTTTTTATGGCTGAATAATATTTAATTGTGTGTATACATCACAATTCATTTATCCATTCATCTGTTTATGGACATCTGGGCTGTTTCTACCTTTGGCAATTATGAATAGGGCTGTTATGAACCTGCATGAACATGCACTTATTTGATTCCCTGTTTTCAGTATTTTGGGGTATATACCTAGAAGTGTTCCTTTGGGTATATATCTAGAAGAGGAATAGTGGGGTGATATGGTAATTCTATGTTTAACTTTCTGGGGAGCTGACAAACTGTTTTCCTCAGTAGTTGAACCAGCACTCCCACCAGCAGTGTATAAGTATTCCAGTTTTGCCATAGAGTTTCTTAGGAGAGATCTGCTCTCCTTCAAGTCATTATTCCTCTATAGGAAATGCATGGTTCTGTGACTGCTTTCAAGATTTTTTACTATCTTTAATTTTTAATGGTTTGATTATGATGTGTATGGATATGGATTTCCTTTGATTTGTACTGTTTGGGATTCACTAAGCCTCTTGGAACTTGCAGATTTTTATCTCTTGCCCAAAGTATTTTTCATCATTAACACTCTTTCTTCTCTCCTTTCTGGAACTCTGATAATTTGAATGTTAGACTTTTGTTATTGTCCATGGTTCTCTAAGACACTGTAATTTTTTAAAATTTTTATTTATTTATTTATTTATTTGACAGAGAGAGACACAGTGAGAGAGGGAACACAAGCAGGGGGAGAGGGAGAGGGAGAAGCAGGCTCCCCGCTGAACAGAGAGCCCGATGTGGGGCTCGATCCCAGGACCCTGAGATCATAACCTAAGCCAAAGGCAGATGCCTAACGACTGAGCCACCCAGGCGCCCCAACTGTGATTTTTTTAAAAACCTATTTTCTCTCTGTGGTTCAGACTGGATAACTTCTATTAGTCTATGAAATTCACTGACTTTTTCTATTATCTCCATTCTACTGTTGAGCCCATTCCATGGGTTTTATTTTATTTGTTATTGTGTTTTTCTGTTCTAAAGTTTTTTTTTTTTTTAAGATTTTATTTATTTATTTGAGTGAGAGAGAGAGAGAATGAACAGGGAGAGGAGCAGAGGGAAAGGAAGAAGCAACTCCCTGCTGAGCAGGGAGCCCCACGTGAGGCTTGATCCCAGGACCCTGGGATCATGAACTGAGCCGAAGGCAGACGCTTAAGAACTGAGCCACCCAGGTGCCCCTGTTCTAAAGTTTCTGTTTGGTGCTACTTTATGTCTTGTTTCTTTGCTGAGATTTTTTTATTTTTCATTGTTTTTAAGAGTGCTTGCTGTTGTTTGCTGGAACACTTTTTAAATATCTACTTTAAAGTTTTTGTCTGAATATTCCAAAATTTGTCATCTTGGCATTGGCATCTGTTGATTTTTCTTTTCTTAATAGAGTTGATATTTTCCACCCATTTCTTTTGCTGAGTTGCTTTGGATTGTATGAGACTGGGCTTTGTTTTGATTATATGGAGAGTGTTGATAATTTCTTCTAGCATGCTGGTCAGCCTGGTTAGGTTCAGGTCACAGGTTTCATCTGCATTCTTTGAGCTGTGGTTCTGATTTCAGTTTAGTTTTCAAAAGCCCTTGTAGTTAGTTTGGATCTGTCCTGTGTATGCCACCTGATGATCATTCTGGATCTGGGCAGTAGTCTGGCTTTTAGTTCAGTTCCTCAGGTCTTTGGTACACAGAATAGGATTAGATCCATGTGTGCCCGGCTTGGGGGTTAGTCCAGGAGTTAATAAACAACTTTATATGTTGCTCTCCTGAGCTCTTCTTTTTATTTGCTCTCCCTACTACTTTTGGATTCCATGTGGCTTCTCATTTCCATCCTACAGCCAGAATGCTAGGTTTATTTGCCCCATTGGGCCACATACCTGTGCATCTGCATCGACCACATCCAGGGCCCAGTGGTAGGAGAACGAGAACGCCTTGGGATTTGGTTCCACCCTTTTGGAGCTATAGCTCCACTTACTGGAGAGAAGCCTCAGAGTTGGGGCTGCATTAAGCTTTCATTACTGCAGTCTGACTGCTATCAGGTGATTGCTTGGAGATGGGGCATAGGAGAATGTAGAAAAGAAAAAAAGTTGGGATATTTTCCCATTCTCCCTGAGCAAATATTCCTTTCCAAGTTCTCAAGCCAGAACTAGAGAGCTTTTGGACCTTGGTTTCTCTGCCCCAGTGCCTACTTCCAGGGCATTCAGTTTGGGGGATACGAAGAGAGAAAAAGTGGTGAGCTCACTGTTGGTTGTGGGGATTTTAAATTCTGGTTCCCTCTTGTTTCACATGCGATTTACTTTTCAGGGTCTTCAAATTGCTGTTCATGTATTCTGTCCAGGTAGGAGAGACAGCTTGGAGTATGCTTAATTCCATCTAACCTGAGACTGAAACATCTGTTTGTTTTGCTATTAAATGGCATGTGCTTGACTGTGTGGTTCCAGTTTTTTTCATCTACTCTTTTAACAGACTGATCCAGAAAACATGGCTACTGCAATTAGGGAGGTGGGAGTTTGGAGACAGACCAGAACACTCCTACTGAAGAATTACCTAATCAAATGCAGGACTAAAAAAAGTAGTGTTCAGGTAAATTAAATGACTTTCTTATGCCTTATTGCAGTTTTTGCACTGACATGTTCCATCATCAAGAGAGGGTTTATTCTTCTGGATACATTTTTATTATAATTTTATGGTATTAGGTCTCTCTAAGATGCTTGGGAAATAAAACTTGTGTCAGTATAGAAAAGTACCTAAATTACCTAAAGCTTTTGGAATGTTAAAAATTTTAATAAAGATTCCTAAATTTAATTTCTGATATCAGTGCTTAAGTTTGAACTTTTAGACATGTATTTCCCAGGTTTCATGGAATTTAAAAAAATTCCACAGAAAACTTTGGAACATTTTTCCACAGTTTATTCCCCATGACTTCCCATCTTTTGGACTCTGGATTGAATTACCCAAGATTACTAAAATTATGTCACATATTTGTTCTCAACAAATGTACATTACTTTAAAAGATAAAAGAAAATAATAACTCTGGCTAGCCAGTTAATAATTCTAAAGGCTGAAAATATATTGTTCCTTTTCTGAAGCCAGCATAACAGTTAAACAGCAGGGTGAAACAATGAAGAGTTCATCCCTGATTATTCGATTTAACAGAGTATAGTTTTAACAGTAGACATTTAGGTATAATTAAGGCATGAGTTTTAAATTAGATTTGAATAAAGACATTTTTATGGTGAGCCCTACTAGGGCTGTTTGGTAAGTTAATTTAAATAATGTTATATACAAGTAAATTTATTATTATATTTTACATTTAATAATCTGAGATCTTTAAATATTAGTGTTTATGTCATTTTAATTTATTATGTGACTTGAATTTTAAAGTATTTCAGTGAAACTGAATATAAAGGAAAATTTGTCTAATATTCCTGTTGAGTTAGGTGAGATGCTCAACACAATATTTCTTTCAGGATAGAATTGCTTTTACTTTTTGTGCTTAAGAAAGAATACCCAAATTCCTCCTGTTTTTTCCTTAGTATTACATTGTTTGCTTAGAGATCTTGATGATATTTGCTGCCATTGGTATATTTTGTAACCATTTTGTTTGTCTCCTTTATTATAGGAAATTCTTTTTCCACTATTTTTTTTATTTTGGTTAATATTAATTAGTATGATGCATCCAAATAAGAGATACGAAGAAGTGCCTGATATAGAACTTAACCCTATGGACAAATCTATGCTCTCTAACCTAATTCTGGGATATACTCCAGTGACTAATATTACAAGAAACATCATGCAGAAAGTTTCTACTGACCACCTTCCTGAGGGTATTGTGAGCTTATATATGGATTCTATCTATAACAGTATTTTTCTGCTTGCTTTATTGAGTAAATTACACTCTTAACACTTGAAGATATGTCCCCTCACCAAAATATAGTTTAATAAAAATTATTAAAATCATTCAATCCTGCTGAAGCATGTTGCATAGGTCTTAATATTTTATATATATATATTTTAAAGATTTTATTTATTTATTTGAGAGAGCGAGAGATTGAGAGAGAGAGAGAGCACGCACAAGCTAGGGGGAGAGGCAGAGGGAGAGGGAGAAGCAGGCTCCCCACTGAGCAGGGAGCCCGACGTGGGACTCAATCCCAGGACCCTGGGATCATGACCTGAGCTGAAGGCAGCCGCCTAACCGACTGAGCCACCCAGGCACCCCTTAATATTTTATATTTAATTATCAGACCATTTATAAAAAAAGCACATTTGTACAGGATAAAAGATTTGGAGGCATATTTCATTTTGATTCTGACTCATATAATAAGAAGCTAGAGGTATAAAGATTACAGAGCAGTAATCATTTCAGACTGCCATTCCTATTTATGGAGGTATAAGGTGTAAACAGAAGTGGTACTTATCTTTGGAGACTAGGACTGTGGCTAAGTACCTAAGTCTTATTTCACTCAGTTTGTACTTCTCACAAGAAATAGACTGGATAACAGTGTAAGTGATTTCATACTAATGAGCCTGACGTGGCTGTGAGAGAACCCAAGACAAGAACTAAAGAAAGTGACAATTTCTACTATGATGATTAATTTAATGAAATGCTAAATTGTTGAAAATAACGAATTAACATATTGTCCTATATAATCAGGTAGTTTTAATTAACTTCTAGTATGTATCATCATAGTTTTGGATAATGCATCACTGAATAGATAATGCTTATACAATCAGGAGCCAGATAACTTTTCCCCTATTGGTTTCTTTCCGTCTTATTACTACTTAATATCTTATTGGTATATGTTTGTTGGTTTCCCTAAGCACAAGTAGCATGGATAGCCATAGCATTTAGCATGCTAGCTCAAAAAACTGATGAGAAATGTTGAGAAAAAAATTCTTTGGTAATTCTGAGTTAGAGGAAAGCATATACACCAAAGAAACCCAAGTCAGTGTGTATTAACTTAGATGCTAAAATAGTAGAAATATATATAGATTTTTTTTAAAGATTTTATTTATTTGACAGAGAGATACACAGTGAGAGAGGGAACACAAACAGATAGAGTGGGAGAGGGAGAAGCAGGTTTCCCGCGGAGCAGGAAGCCTGATGCGGGGCTCGATCCCAGGGGCCTGGGATCATGACCTGAGCCAAAGGCAGACACTTAATGACTGAGCCACCCAGGCACCCCTATATATAGATTTTTTTTTAAAAAAAAGTTCTGTCTTTTTAACCACAGAACTGTCTGAAAGTGGGACATGCATCCATATATGGTAACATGACTGGTAAGACGTTGAACTAACACCCTCTTTATTCAGATCAATCTGTGTCCAACTTAAAGGTCCAGAAAATCATGAATTAACATTGAAGTAATACTTTATAATTTACAGAGCATTTTTATGTTTGTAATTGCATTTGATCTTATCAACCAGTGTGATCAGCTAGGTATTAGGGATGAGGATACTGAAGTTTGGAGAATTAAATTGCTTATCTCTGCTCACATAGCTAGTAAATAACACAGTTAAGCACATAATCCTGTGTTCTTCTATTTCACCACATGTCCTGAAACTTCTTTAGTGAAGACTAGTTGCTTGTAAATAAAACTCTAAGAAAACATTAAAAAATTGGGATTATCTGATGTGAAAGGAATCTCAGAGATTATTTTCTCCATATGTCTTCTAGGAAAGGAACAAGCAGTCTGGGGTTGAAATGGCAATTTTTATTCAAGGGAGAGTGTGTCTTAGTTACCAGAGTATATATTTGGTTTCTGAGAAAGATAATGGAATTTTCTTCTTCAGAAGAAATATTTGAAAATAAAATATCCATTCACTTATCAAGAAGTTACTTTGAAATAGATAAATGAACTACATATACTGCATAATAAAGTTTATGCTAAACTTCATCATATTAATAACTTCTGTGTGTTACACAGACACATAATTTATGTACTCAGGTGACAGCTGAGAAATAGTGTCTGAAATTGTACTATTATTCATTATTATGTAGTATATTCATGGCTCTATTTTCTTGAAAGTTAGAGAATAACACAGAAGTGCTTATAAAATACTATATTCATCAAATATCATGCTCCATTTGGTCTATTGTTTGGTACTAAACTTTTAATTTGTGAGTTAACTTTATTGTTACAATATTTTACAGTCATAATTACTGAAGAATATGTAAATGAAAAAGAATTGTTAGTATCCAGTCTTTCTAAGCCCAACAACTTTGTGGGTGTGGTTTTCAAAGATTTCATGTCCTACGAACTCCGTTTTTTTCCTGATATAATTCCAGTATCTTCTATTTATATGGATTCAAGAGGTAAATAGCCTTAAGTAATCTTGTATTTCAAATAAATGCATATCTTTGCTGCTTTTAGTTCATATGCAGAATTTGATGGGGTCCAACATTGGCATTTTCAACTGTACTTACTGGTTAAGAGAAAAAAAAAGAGAAAAAAACTGTCAAGTATAGCATAAATGTATATGTATAAACAAATATCCGTCTACATCTACATGTAATATGAAATATAATTTATGTAGCATCCATTTTAATTTTAATACATTTGTATATATTTTAATTACAGTAACAGAAAGCAAAATTTTATCTTGAATTATATGACTTTCTGAATCGGCATTTTTTTTCTCCATGTAATTGTTTTTCATATGTGGTGTGCTACATATCTTTAAATTTCAAGGTCTTGGACCAATGAACTTTATTAGTTTTATGTTTATATCATGGAAAACAGCCTTCAGTGCTTAAACCTCTGAAGAGATACTATCAATCACAAACATTTATTGAGCAGTGTTAAAGTCCCTTATGCTGAGTACTGTATTTGTGACTTGATTCCAAAAGGCCCTTAGAAAATTTTATTTCTTCCTGTCGTCCTAACCTGGACTTCTCCTGGCATCTGGAAGTGCTTTGAATCTGACTAAGTCACTGTAGAGTGACTTACCTTGAAACAGAAAAGTGACTTATTTTAAATAACCATGCTTACAGTTGATTTCTTTCTATGTAACTCTTTATTTCAAAAATTTCAAATAAATAATTGGGAATGTGCTATTCTTTGCCTTCAAAGGGCAATTGCTTATTCTTCGATCCTATGGAGATTGATTAATTATATTGCTTTAGTAACCCTCCATATGTTATCTTTAAAAGAAAGCACGTACATGTTGTGCAAATACTTATGTCTCACATTTTGTCCCCATAGCTGGCTGTTCAACATCATGTGAGGCTGCTCAGTACTGGACCTCAGGGTTCACAGTTTTACAAGCATCCATAGATGCTGCCATTATACAGGTAATATGGTGAAGGAAATAAAATAAAGCCGAACCATATATATTTTCTAAAGATTTTATTTATTTATTTGAGAGAGAGAAAAAGCCAAACCATATTTTAACAATATGCCCTAAGTCTTTACAGTTAGGATTTGGTTTGTCTACTGTCAGATGTACAGAATACATATTACAGCTCCTTTAAGAAAAACGTTGAGGAAGAAGTCATGTTTTCTGATTTAATATTTTTCAGACCCCACTTTTATTTGTTGGTTTCTAAACATGTGAACTTAGCATTCCATATATCTGTCTTCTTGTATCTGTGTTGACCATAGGTAATATTTATGAAAGATGTATATTTACAGACTTTCCCCTTGAATAAAAATAAGTTAAGGAAAGTGAGAATTTTTATTATGTTAATCATAGTAGGAGATTTCATTTTTATATAATAAATATTTATAACTTATTTGCCAAGCATCATTTCTTTTCTTTTTTTAAAGTTTTTATTTATTTATTCATGAGAGACAGAGAGGGAGAAGCAGGCTCCCTGTGGAGCAGGGAGCCCAATGTGGGGCTTGATCTCAGGACCCTGGGATCATGACCTGAGCTGAAGGCAGATGCTTAACTGATTGAACCAACCAGGTGCCTGCCAAGCATTGCTTCTAAGTGATATACTAATATGAATCCATTTAATTTGTAGCAACCATATGAGATTTGTGCAATTACTGTCTCAATTTAAAAATGAAACTGAAGCACAGGAAGATTAAGTGACTTTCCAAAATTCAGTTAATTAGTGGCAAAGCTAATTCAAACTATGGCTTTTTGGCTCCCAAGTTTGTGTTTTAAACTGTACTGCCACTAGCATTGTGTATAACTTATAATCTAAAGACATGCTTAGATCTTACTGAGTGTCTCACATTTTAGTAGAAAAGAACAGGAGACCTTGAATAGGAGACAGGTTATTAGACTGCTATGTAGTAAACTGACTACAATCATAATGCTTTACTTGACAGGGTTGTTGTAAGAACCAAATGATAGGTATAGGATTGTCTTATATACTCTTACAAGATGGTATAAATGTATTAATATTACCCAAATTCAATAATATAGAAGTTTAAGGTAAAGACAGTGAAATATAGCATCTATCACATTGAGACTATTATACCAGTTATTTGTGTTTTGGCCAAAGACCTTAGCCATCCACAGCCCAGACCACACTGGATGGATAGACAGAGCCAGATCTTATTTTAGACAAGATAGAAGTATCATATGGCATAAAGTTTTATTATTCTGTCTATACATGCTGCATATATAGCTTTTAAAACAATAGAACGTACTATTGAAAAGATTTTTTTAAAGAGAGTCTTTCATAGTACTAATAATCATTCCTTAATTCCTCAATTTTATAAATGCGTATTTTTGTTAAGATGTATATAATAGTCTGCTTAAGATGATAGTTATTCAATATAATTATCTTCGACAAGTTATTTCCTCAAAATTTACAGACTTCCCAACTACAGACTTTATGGTATGCTTCCAGAATGAATAAAAGCAATAATGTATGCTATATCATGATATTGGGGTCAGTCACTTCATTTCAGGTGTGGTTTTTGAGGATTGTATTTGTAATGGGTTCATACTAAATTTGGGGTTGTAATTGTCACATTTTATTGGGGGTCACTATCAGAATTAAATTCATTGATTGTATTTTCCAATTCTAGCTAAAGACCAATGTTTCCTTTTGGAAGGAACTGGAGTCAACAAAAGCTGTCATTATGGGAGAAACTGCTGTGGTTGAGATAGATACCTTTCCCCGAGGAGTAATTTTAATATACCTAGTTATAGCATTTTCACCATTTGGATATTTTTTGGCAATTCATATCGTAGCAGAGAAAGAGAAAAAGTTAAAGGAGTTTTTAAAGATAATGGGACTTCATGATACTGCCTTTTGGTATGTTATTAAAAGTTTATTACTTAGTGTGATTAATAATTATATTAAGTATAAAGATCTTCAGTGTTGTAATTTTGTTATTTGCTCAGTTTGAGGAGGTGCTGATCCTGTTTACTTACAATGATTACCTTTGTCTTGGAGTATGAGACTAGGCAACAAGCTTTAGCAATATTTTGGCTTTTTTTTTCTTCTTTTACCATAAGGGAAGTGGGATTTGGAAAACTGATATTGATATATTATGTTTAAATTCTTTTTCACATTTTGTCTTAATCGATGAGATGTGTTCTATGTATTTCAGTGTATAGAACATTTGAGATCTTGGAAAGTTAGAAATTAATTGTGTGTTATAGTCTTCCCCCAGTATCATAGCATATGCATGTTATTAAAAATTTAATTAAAATGATTGAAGTTCGCATAGGTGGTATATGGGATTTTCCCCACCTGGGAAAAAAGTTATTTGTATGAATTAAGATGAAAATAACAAAATAATTTATAGAGAAACAAATTTGAAAAATGTTTTCACAAGTGAGCGTTCATGTGTCATCATTTTTACATAATGATGATTTTATAGAGACATGCATTTTTATAAATAATTTTGAGTGAATTTTCCTTACTTTTCCCACTGTGCAGTAGGAAAATTTATTTTGACCTCACTTTGGGGGGAAAGTTAATACTGTGCATGTGATTTGCTATTATAGTCCATTTTACAAAATTTTATTCCATTTAGCCCAATGCAGCAATTAATTATAACATTTTAATAATGCACTTTACATAATGGGGTCATTGTGTATAATGTATTTTCTTTGCATGTTTTTTTTTCCTGTCATTTGAGTAGTGATTGGTTTTTAAGTTGCATTAAATTATTAAAGTGCTTTGTGAGGAAGTGGTAGTTAGAAGCATTTAGGCAAATCAATTTCTTAGTGCCTCAGTTTTGCCTCTGTAAAATGATGGAGTCAGTTTTGGTAATGTAGGTATCTTTTAGTTCTATTTCACTGCTTTTATGGTAGCACACATTAAATCATGATCTGCTTACATTAAACAAACAAACAAACCTGAGTACTGTAGCAATTCCATTGAACTCTGATTTGGGAAGAAATTTTGAGTAAATATAGTGAGTCCGTTGTTGATCTTGATCTTACATGTAGTAAGTATGTTGCTGATTAGTGATTGTGTTGATTAGTTGATTAGTGTTGTTTTAAAAGAGGTACCAAAAGCTATCAGAGGTTTAATTATAGCCCAGGCCATAAGAAAATTGTCATTAAACTCTTTTGTATTTTAAGAAAATCAGTAATGTTGTACATCATTAAACTTTTGAGACTATTAGATTTAAATTAGTCATGAATTGCTATTAATTTGTAAAGTTTTTTTTGACTCTTAAAAAGATAATCACTGTTTTATCTCATGTCAGATTATACTTTTACCTCTAACTTAACTAATGTATTTTTAATTAGTTATAAGAGCATTAATTTTCAGTAAATGAGCATACACAGGAAGGAATAAACTTGATTTTAAGAATAAAATTGCTAAAATAAAGCTGATGTTTTGTTTGAAATGATTTTTTAATTGTTAAAGCCTGTGCATTTAACCATAAATGTGTTTATATTCTCATTTTAGGCTTTCCTGGGTTCTTCTGTATACAAGCTTGATTTTTCTTATGTCCCTTCTTATGGCAGTCATTGCAACAGCTTCTTCGTTATTCCCTCAAAGTAGCTGCGTTGTGATATTTCTACTTTTTTTGCTGTATGGGTTATCGTCTGTGAGTATTTTAACTTGAATGGGAATAAAAAACTGTCAAAGTAGTTGATTAATATAGCAAAGTATTATCTTTGGTTAACTTACAGTTGATTTGTTACTAGGTTACTGATAAATGAATTATATGTGGCATCATTGTACCTCAGGTAATCTGGATTGCTCTGTGGCCTGGTTACATTGCTACTTTTGTAAATTTATCTTGGATGTGTACCTGGCAGAAAATTGTGTGTGGAGCAAAACAAATTTTCTGGACTGTATTAGTGAAATAAGTAGACTCAGTGGATTTTATTGCTTTAGGGTTCATGGGATTGTCATTCAACTAAATAATGTATGTATTTTTAAAGTTATTTTCAGGAAAGGTACAAAATAGTCTCAAATTTAACTTGTTTTCATATAATGTATTTCACATACAATTTCTGAGTCTTTTACTATCTTCATATAATCAAATTATGTGTATAATTAAGATGGTCTAGTACTAGACTTTTTTCAAACCCTTTGTTTTCATGAAATCCTGACTATTTCAAGTTAATGTATGTTATAGGGTGATGATTTATAAAAGTATGCCTTTGTAGATGCAGCCCTTGGGCAGTGTTGCCATGCATTGGGTATATCGGCTGAATGCAGGCTTTGTTTCCAGGGTTCCGGTTTTCATTTTGATTGGCTTATGTGCCCATGCTATACCAGTTAAATTTTTGATGATCTCCCTTACTCTTTAACATGATAATTTACAAACAACTCAGACTTCTGTATGCAGTTACCTGATTTTGTATCTTATTAACACATTGAGTTTCAAAGATAGGTTCTCTGTTTAAAAGCTGGTTGGTTTATTGTTTCGTTCACATATGTATACATTTAACTGCAGAAACATGTGACTGCTTATGGTTTCTATAGTGTAGAGGTAATTATGTTTGCCTATATATAAATTGTAGTTTTTAATGTTTGTCATCTTAAATTTTGTTATGTATTTATCATGACTTACATAAAAATAAAATACCATAGATAGCATTTAGAAAGTATTTCAATGAATGTATTTTCCAATGAAAATAACTTGTTTTTTCAAAAGTAGAATTAATTTTATTTTCATACCAATGTATATGAACAATGCATTAACCTTTATATTTTACAGATATTTTTTGCTTTAATGCTGACACCGCTTTTTAAAAAATCAAAACATGTGGGAATAGTTGAATTTTTAGTCACTGTGGCTTTTGGATTTGTTGGCCTTTTGATAGTCTTCATGGAAAGTTTTCCCAAATCATTAGTGTGGCTTTTCAGTCCTTTCTGTCAGTGTACTTTTTTGATTGGTATTGCACAGGTAGGTAATATATTTATCTTGCTTTCACTAAATATTTTTTCTCTTCAGTTCCATGTGGCCTGTTATACTACAATGCATACTACCTTGGATTTGCAAAGAAATTATTTTAAAACGTCCACATGAGAAAGGAATGCTATTTGAATACTGGAGTACATTTTATCTGGGTTTTATTTACATTTTCTCCATTTCTAGTTTTTCATTTATATGATCTGTTTATAAGTTTTCTACTCTGTGTGTTAGTATGTCTCAGTAATCTATTTCACTGCAATAACTCAGTTTGTTAGAAGTTGTTGTTTTAAGCATCAGGTAATCTGGATTGCTCTATGGCCTGGTTACATTGCTACTTTTGTAAATTTATCTTGGATGTGTACCTGGCAGAAAACTGTGTGTGGAGCAAAACAAATTTTCTGGACTGTATTAGTGAAATAAGTAGACTCTGTGGATTTTATTGCTTTAGGGTTCATGGGATTGTCATTCAACTAAATAATATATTTATTTATTTTTAAAGTTTTTATTTGATTTTTATTAGTCTTTACAGGGGCAGTCAGGTTCTAAGGGAAAAATTCTTAAGAGAAACTACTTTATATAATAGAACATAAATTTGGTTAATGTATAAAGAAAAAATGTAATTACTAATGTAAGAGATGATTCATGTTGACTAGATAGAATATTCTGATTTGTGAGATCTAAGACACATTGTTTATGAGCATTGAGTTAAACAAGTTTTAATTATGTTGGACCTAAGAACTGTTGTTTATACATTTTAAGAGTCCACTGAGTTCTCCTTCACTTAGAGAGGTAGAATTATAGATTCATGTTTTGTTGGTTGTGAGAGGGACTTTCGTGTTTATTTAACCCATCTTCATTTCATGGATGAGGAGATTGGATCCAGAGTGGTGTGGTTAAAGTTTATTCACCTAATGGCAGATCTGGGATCTAAATAAGGCCTCAGCCTCTAGTATATTTCTTTCTGCTCTCTCACATATATCTACTATGAAAATGTAATAATAGTTGTGTTAATTATTCAGAATACCCTCTCCCTTTGCAGCATTGAAAGGATGCTGATCATAATTTTATCCTCTAATACTTAATTTGTTTGACTTCCATGTGGACCATTTGTTTGCACCAGTTAATATTAACAGCATACTTTATTGTTATTTCATTTGAAAGTCCTTGCCTTAGAATTAAAAGCCCCAGGAGTGGATATATATTAGTTTTAGAAACATAACATTAAAAAGATTGAAATGGATTGTTGTGATAAACTTATATTTTGATAAAGTTTCTGTTGTTTTCCTTGTAAATTCATACTACTAATTTGGCAGATTGTTTAATCTGTTAAAAGGCCCAGTTTGGTTACCACCAATCTGGATATAATGAGTAACTCTAGTGTTAGCTTTTAGTTATTTTTATCATTTTTATATAATAAAGTTGGTATTTCTATTTTTCAGGTCATGCACTTAGAAGATTTTAATGAAGGTGCTTTATTTTCTAATTTGACTGAAGGCCCATATCCTCTAATTATTACTATTGTCATGCTAGCACTTAATAGTATCTTCTATGTCCTCTTGGCTGTCTATCTTGATCAAGTCATTCCAGGTATGCAGGTAGTTATTGGATTTTACTTTAAAGATTTTTAGTTTTTTTGCTCACATAGAGTCAACTTAATTTAAATTTTTTTTTCTAGCCACAGTACCCTAAGTCATATTTGTTGTCCAAGCTTTTAACTTAATTTTAAATAAGTATATATTGTACCTGTATCTTAACCACTAGTGAACATAAGGAGATTCTGTTAAAATGAGAGCAGTTTGCTTTGAAAACATTAAGTCTCTAACTGAATTTATCTCTGTCCTTCCCTCTGTCCTGTCCCTGTTTTAAAACTGTTTTTTTGGCTAAAGTATTTCACTATTTTATCCTCTAAGGTACAAAATTATGAAGTCATCTTGTAACTCCTACCATTCTCCTTATCTGTTGTGCATGTCTAACCAACTCCTGTAGATTCAAAATATTATTAAAATATCTAACACTCCCTTGACTTTCCCCTTTGAGTTCCTCATTATACTTTTGTCTGTGTTCAGACCTGCACTTATATGGTAACTACAAGACACAAGTGGCTTTTAAAATTTAAATTAATTAGAATTAATTAAATTAACAGTCCATATCCTTGGTAGCACAAGTCACCTTCCGACTGCTCAGTGGCCACATGTGACCATTACCGTATTGTACAGTACAGATAGAGGACATGTCCATCACTGCAGAGGGAGAGGTTGGGCAGCACTCGTTTACACCATTGTAATACCTTTATTCTCATTACCTGCCTTCAGTCCATCTAAAACTTCACCATTCCCTTTAATCAAGTTATTCACCTGCTCAGAAATCACCTCGCTGGGCGTATCCTAGTGCATTAAATAGAAACTCCTTATGTATTAATATCCTTCACAATACTTTTATATATTTAATCCCTTATTTTCACTCTGTCCCTCCATATTGTATTCTGTATTCATCCTGTTTACCTATTTAAACACAGCTCCAGTGTATCAGTTAGATTGTTTCTAGTTATTCTTAACAGAAAACTGTTTTAATTGGCTTAAACAAGTAGGAAATCGATTGTTTTACTTAAAAGGAAGTCCAGAGATAGGATAGACTCCGAGTTGGTTGTCTTGCTCAACTGTGGGTCATCAGGGACCCACTTTCTCCATGCTTTGGCCACCTGTGTCTGAGTCTGGCAGGTTTGCTCTCTTCTTGGCTGCAGTGGTATGCAACTTTGTTCATGTCCAGGGAGGGTGGAAGAGGGAGGGTGACTCTCTCCCCCACCTAAAATCTTTGCTTTTGTCTGATTGGTTACATGCTTACAGCTGGAGCAGTAAACCAGAGAGTGCCACATACTGATTAGATCAGTTAGGATCTTCTCTGTAGTTGGGATCAGATCAGATGTGGCCATCTAGAAGAGGAGTAGATGTTTAAAAAAATGGGAAGTGTCAGTGTTTGGGGGGAAAGAGGTGAAAATGGATATATACTGTGTGAGCAACCATCACTGTCTATCATGTCTAAGTCTTCAATGCCTGTCCTGTTGCTGTGTTACTCTCCTGATTTTAAAAAGTCTTCTCCATGAACTATATCCACTTTTCTAAGTATTAAATACTAGCTGTTTTCAAAGACTAAGATGAGACTCATTTAAGCCTTCAGGACAGATTCCCTATCTAGGTATAAACTTCTCCTCTTTTGAACTGTTATGAGTACCATGCATGACATGCTTTGTGTTCTGCATTGTGTTCTAGGTGCTGTTATATATATCTGTGTAGCCATAAAGATGTAAGTTCCTTTAGAATGGAAAATGCATTTCACTCACCTTTTTTTTCATTTTTCTTTTTTTTTTAAATTTTATTATGTTATGTTAATCACCATACATTACATCATTAGTTTTTGATTCAGTGTTCCATGATTCATTGTTTGCATATAACACCCAGTGCTCCATGCAGAACGTGCCCTCTTTAATACACATCACCAGGCTAACCCATCCCCCCACCACCCTCCCCTCTAGAACCCTCAGTTTGTTTCTCAGAGTCCATCATCTCTTATGGTTCGTCTCCACCTCCGATTTCCGCTCCTTCATTTTTCCCTTCCTACTATCTTCTTCTTCTTCTTTTTTTTTTAACATATAGTGTATTATTTGTTTCGGAGGTATAGGTCTGTGATTCAACAGTCTTGCACAATTCACAGCGCTCACCATAGCACATACCCTCCCCAATGTCTATCACCCAGCCACCCTATCCCTCCCACCCCCCACCACTCCAGCAACCCTCAGTTTGTTCCCTGAGATTAAGAATTCCTCATATCAGTGAGGTCATATGATACATGTCTTTTTCTGTTTGACTTATTTCGCTCAGCATAATACCCTCCAGTTCCATCCACGTCATTGCAAATGGCAAGATCTCATTCCTTTTGATGGCTGCATAATATTCCATTGTATATATATACCACATCTTCTTTATCCATTCATCTGTCGATGGACATCTTGGCTCTTTCCATAGTATGGCTATTGTGGACATTGCTGCTATAAACATCGGGGTGCACGTACCCCTTCGGATCCCTACTTTTGTATCTTTGGGGTAAATACCCAGTAGTGCAATTGCTGGATCATATGGTAGCTCTATTTTCAACTTTTTGAGGAACCTCCATACTGTTTTCCAGAGTGGCTGCACCAGCTTGCATTCCCACCAACAGTGTAGGAGGGTTCCCCTTTCTCCGCATCCCTGCCAACATCTGTCGTTTCCTGACTTGTTAATTTTAGCCATTCTGACTGGTGTGAGGTGGTATCTCATTGAGGTTTTGATTTGGATTTCCCTGATGCCGAGCGATGTTGAGCACTTTTTCATGTGTCTGTGGGTCATTTGGATGTCTTCTTTGGAAAAATGTCTGTTCATGTCTTCTGCGCATTTCTTGATTGGATTACTTGTTCTTTGGGTGTTGAGTTTGATAAGTTCTTTATAGATTTTGGATACTAGCCCTTTATCTGATATGTCATTTGCAGCATTTCACTCACCTTTATATTCTCATTCACTCTGAGTATCTTAGACTGTTTGTGGACTGGAATTATTTGTCAATAAAACATGTTTTTCACCCAATGCTGATTTAATACTTTTTATGTAAACATTAGGTCATAAGTTTCACATACTGCTTTTATGATTCAAAACCTGGTTTTTAGAAATAATTTGTTATGATAATTAAGTTTTTTTGTTTTTCAGGGGAATTTGGCTTACGGAGATCATCTTTATATTTTCTAAAGCCATCATATTGGTCAAAGAGCAAAAGAAATTATAAGGAGTTATCAGAGGGCAGTGTTAATGGGAATATCAGTTTTAATGAAATTGTTGAGCCTGTTTCTTCAGAATTTATGGGAAAAGAAGCCATAAGGTATCATTTAATCTTTGGTAGTCTAGGTATAAGAAGTATTGATGGAAGCTGCTTCATTTAAATCCTGGTTTTTTAAAAATGTATATAAGTATTATATCTTAAGAGATTTGGTACACATCTCATGATTTTTAAAACAGTATTAATATGAGCTGGTTTCTTTTAAGTTCTTATTTTCTTTGTAACAATTTAGAATAAGGTGCTAGGTTTGAAATTTTATGTTTCAATGGAAATTTTTTAAAGTAATAAAACCTATTATTTTACAATTAAGCTGTTTTCAAATTTGCTCCATTATGTAGATTGAAACAGAATAAATATTAACTTTATAATTTTATTCAGGCTACATTGTCTATATTGTCCTTTGTTAATTTCATAGGCCTTTGGGTATTGTGAGGTAATTAAAGTATCAGTTTAATTTCTATGAACCAAAGAAATTCACTACTGTGCCTTGCTAGATCAGTCAAAACCAAATTTAAAAAATAACAGGAAAAAGAAAGAGAAAAGAAATAAAAGAAAAATGGAAGAAGAAGTGTTTTTCAAATTAAGAGAAATATATAAAAGCAAGAGAGAGCGAAATACTTAAAATGTAATAAGTGGGCTAATGGTCTGCCTTCTCGAGGGCAAATTTTAAACTGGTTAACGAAACCATTCTTTAAAAAGTTATTTAAGACATTTAAAGTGGAATGAGAGAACCACTTCACATTTATAGATAGTTTGAAGTGTGTGCTGATGTGAAATATAGCATTTGATTTTTAATCTCCCTTAACTGATGTCACAAGTATTTGATAAATTATAAATAGAAAAGTATCAAAGATGAAAAGAAATCTATAAATTGCTTGGGCCAAATGCTTTATTTTTAGAAGTTGGCTTGTTATGAAAAATGAATGAATAACACTTAAAATGGAGAGGAGTACTATATACTTCTGTTGTTTCTTTAAAATAATTTTATAATTATCTTCAGCTCTCTTAGGTTTATTGTTTTAGTAGAAAGGTACTTTATTATTATTCCTATTAAATATGACAGCTTTGATAAAAATATTATATATGGAAACACACATCCTTATAATTTACTTTAAAAACAAGTAGAAAATGGTGTTTTTCAGAATCAGTGGTATTCAGAAGACATACAGAAAGAAAGGTGAAAATGTGGAGGCTTTGAGAAGTAAGTAGCTTTCCTTGTATCAGTACATAATTGTAAAGTGCAAATCGGAAAACAGTTTGCATAGTTTGTGGGAAATTTAAAGTTCTTTATCACAATTTTCTCTTTCTTTTAGGGGAACTTTCATTTATTTATGTAATTAATACTCATAATAAAATTAATGACATCAAAATAGTAAAAGGAAAAAGTAGTATCTATTAAAGATGAAAAATATTCAACTATTAGGGCGCCTGGGTGGCTCAGTCAGTTAAGCATCTGCCTTCAACTCAGGTTGTGATCCCAGGGTCCTAGGATCAAGTCCCGCATCGAGTTCTCTGCTTGGTGGGGAGCCTACGTTTCCCTCTCCCTCTTCCCCTCCCTCTGCTCATGCTCGCTCTCTCATGAATAAAATCTTAAAAAAAAAAAAAGTATTCAACTATTTGAATAAGTATTTCCTTTTTTGATTTATTATTATGCGTGTATATATATGTTATTTTTTTTCCCTTTTGACCTAGCACAGGGTTTCTCGGTGTCAGTACAGTACTGACATTTTTAGTCTGATAATTATTTGCTGTGGAAACTATTCTGAGATTTGTGGACTGTTTAACAGTGTGGTTAGGATTCTTCAGAAGGAATAGAATAGATACACATACAGACACAGAAACACAGACAGACAGACAGCAGGTGACCTGGAGAGATAGGGGAAGGAGGGAATGAAGAGGTTATTTTTAAGAAATTGGTTCACATGATTGTGGGGCCCCACAAGTCTGAAATCTGTAGGGCAGAATGGCAGCTTGGAAACTGAGGCCAGAGTTGAAGTTGCAGTCTTGGTTCTAAAATTCATAGGATAGGCTGGCAGGCTGGAAACTCAGGAAATCTATGCTACAGTATTGAGGCAGAATTCTGTCTTCTCAGGGAAACCTGTTTTTGCTCTGTAGGCCCTCAGCTGATAAGATACGGTTCACCAATATTATGGAGGCATCCAAATTGGAGAGGAAGCAATGAAACTTTATTTGCAGTTCCTAAGAGTGTCCATTTAAAAAATCCGAAGAGATTTACAAAAAAGTTAGTGGAAATAAAAAGTGAATTTAGGAAAGGGGACAGGATATAAGATAAATATGGAAAAATCAATTATATTCCTATATACTACTAAAAAGTTAAAATTAAAAATAATATCTCTTAGTATCTAAAAATATATTTATAGATAAATCTGACAAAAGTTGTAACAGGATTGTACCCTGAAAAATAAAAAAACATTGCTGAAAGAAATTGAATATGTAAATAAGTAGAGATACTGTGTTCATGGGTAAGAAGACTCAATGTTAGATGTCAACTTTACTCAAATTTCAATAGATTCAGACACAATTAAAAATCCCATTAGACGCTTTTTTGTAGATTTTGACAAACTGACTCTAAAATTTACGTGAAAATGCAAATGACCTAGAATACTCAAAACCCCTTTGAAAAAGAACAAAGTTGGAGAACTAGTATTACCTTGTTTCAAGACTTCATATAAATGTTCCATTTATCAAGGCAGTGTAATTTTGGTATAAAACGACAGAAAAACAGATCAGTGAAACAGAACAGAGAGCACAGAAGTAGGCCCATATATATATGAATAGCTGATTTTTAACAGAGGTGCAGAGATAACCTCCTAGAGAAAAGATGGACTTTTAAACAAATGCTGTTGAAACAATTAGGTAAAGTGAGCATTGGTCTATCCTGGGCACCATATAAAAAAACTAACTGCAAAATGAGTCATACACCTAAATGTAAAACCTTAAACTATAAAACTTCAAAAAGAGCAGAACATAGGAGAAATGCTTTGAAACCTTCGGTTCAACGAAAATTTCTCAGATATGGCACCGTAAAATAACTAATTGATAAATTGGGCTATAAAAATTAAAAAGACTTCTCTTCTTTGTAAGACCCTGTTAAGGGGGAATGAAAAGACAAACTACAGACTTGGGAGAAATAGTTGTAAGTCATATATCTGATCAAGGACTTTGATCCAGAATATATAAAGATTTCTCAAAACTCAGTAATAAGAAACAACCCAATTAATGGGTAGAGTATTTGAATAGACTCTTTGCCAAAGAAGATATAAGGATAGCAAATAAGCACATGAAAAGATGTCCAACATTATTACTTATTAGGGAAATGCAAATTAAAACGTACATATTTAGTAGAATGATTTAAATTATTATTTTCTATATGTTATGCTATGCTTATCACAAACGTAGCTACCATCTGTCCCCACACAGCACTGTAGAACAATTAAAATTGGAAAAGGCTGATCATACCAAGTGTTGGTGAAGATGTGCAGCTAGAATTCATGCACTGCTGGAGGGAATGTGAGGTGACACAACTATTTTGGAAAATAGTTTGACAGCTTTTGAAAAAGTTAAATATACACCTATATCTAGCCATTTTACTTCTAGGTATTTGGCCAAGAGCATAATTTTATAATAAGACTTACATATGAATATTCATTGTAACCTTATTTGTTAGACAAAATCTGAGAACAACCTAAATGTCTTATCAGTAGGTGAATACACAAACCCAACTGTGGTATACCCATACAATGCAATGCTATTCAGCAAGGGAATGAATTCTTGATACATGCTACAACATGGATGAATCTTAAAATAATTCTGTTAAGTGAAAGAAGCCAGAAATAAAATAGTAATAGCATATGATTAAATTTGTATAAAATTATAGAAGAGGCAGAACTAGTCTTTAGTGAAAAAAAGCAGATCAGTGATTATCTGGAGATGCGTAAAGGTGGGTAGAACAGGCAGAAGGGGAAGACATTTTATTTTTATTATTATTATTTTTTAAAGATTTTATTTGTCAGAGAGCGAGCGAGAGAGAGCACAAGCATGGGCAGCAGCAGGTAGAGGGAAAGGAAGCTCCCTGATGAGCAAGGAGCCTGATGTGGGACTCGATCCCAGGACCCTGGGATCATGACCCAAGCCGAAGGCAGACGCTTAACCAACTGAGCCACCCAGGTGCCCAGGAGAGACATTTTAAAGCAGCACTTTTTGTGGAGATGGATATGTTCATTATCTTGATAGTGGTGATGGTTTTATGGTTATATACACATGTCAAATTAGCAGATTGTTTGACATATGTACAGTTTATTGTTTATCAACCATATCTCAGTAGTTATTTTAAAAATTAAATCAAGTGACTCTGGGTTGTGAGATCGAGCCCTGCATTGGGCTCTGCTCTGGGCGTGGAGTCTGCTTAAGATTCTCTCTCCCTCTGCCCACCACCCCCCTGTAAAAAAAAAAAATTAAACCAAGTGATTATAAATTTGTGGTTTAACTTCTGAACTCTTTTGTTCCAATGGTCTGTTTATCTATCCTTGCTTCTAACTATTTTAACTATCATAGCTGTATAGTTAGTCTTGATAACTTTAAATACTGTAATTTTGGGCACTTTGCATTCTCATGTAAAGAATTACATGGAAGTGCATTAGAATCAGTTTATAAGTTTTCAGCACTGTGTCTCTTTTGGTGAGTTATTTTCAAGGGATTTGTTCATTTAAATTGCCAAATTGATTGTTATAGGTTGTTCATAATAATCTCTTCTTATCTTTTTAATGTCTGTAGAGGCTGTAATGATGTTCCCTCTCTTCATTTAGTAATTTGTGATTATTTTTTTCATTTGCTTTACAGTGGGTTTGTCAATTTTATTAATCTTTCAAGGAATCAACTTTTGACTTTGATGGTTTTCTTTTTTTTTAAAGATTTTATTTATTTGAGACAGAGAGAGTGAGGAGTGAGAGGGAGAACATGAGTTGGGGGGAGCTGGGTAGAAGGAGAGGGGAGAATCTAAGCAGACTCTGCACTGAGCACAGAGCCTATCACGGGGCTTGATCTCACAATCCTGAGGTCATGGCCTGAGCCAAAACCAGGAGTCAGACAATTAAATGACTGAGCCACCCAGGTGACCCTGACTTTGTTAGTTTTCTTTATCATTTATTTGCTTTGTAGTTTATTGAGCTGCGTTACTCTCTTTGTTATTTCTGTATTACTACATTCTTTGGGTTTAATTTGTTCTCCTTTTCCTAGCTTCTCGGTATGGAATCATTTATCTATTTCTGCTCTAACCATTAAGCTTTAGCCACCCTAATGCTCAGTGGCTGAAGGCATCCCTTATTTTACTATAGCTAAGGAATCTCCAGTTTGCCTGGGCAGTTCTTCAGTCAGTTCGTGGATTATCTGGGATTGGATGGTGGTCTGGGCACATACATAATTGGCTAATAGGTTAGTTGGTCTAGTGGACTGTAGGTGGGATAATTTGCCTTTTTTTATATGGTCTCTCATCCTTCAATAGGCTAGTTGAACTGGAAGCAATGATTTTTTATTGTGCCATTTCTCATTTTTCCCCTGTTGTTTTCTTAGCTATGTATGCCTTTTTTAGAAATTACTCTTGATATTATGACATACATTCTTGACTTCTATAAATTAGTGCTTTACTAATTAATAGTATTTGTAGAATAGCAAAGCAAGAAAAGGAAGTCCGGGATCTTACTTTTATCCTTACTTATCCCTTTTATCCCTATTCCAATTTATATGCTGTTGTTTTCATGTATTTTAATTCTACGTACATTTTAAACCAGAGATAATGTTACTAGCGTTGTTTTTATATTTACCTATATATTTACCACATCATTTATCTTTGTTACTTCCTGCATTTCTGATCTTCTATCTAGGATAATTTTCCTTGTGTGTGAAAAAGATGTTTTTACTGTTTCTTTTAATGCAGGTCTAACAATGATACATTTTCTCAGTTTTTGTTTGCAAATATCTTTCTTTCACCTTTAGTTTTGAAGGATATTTCTCTGAATATATAATTTTAGTTTGACGGTTATTCTTTTTCAGCACTTTAAAATGTAATCTGTTGTCTTCTTGTTTCCATTGTTTGAGCTGCAGAGACAGCTGTTAGTTTTATCATTTCTCTGTTGTTGGTATATTCGTTTACCCTGGCTGTTTTTAAAGATCTTTTTTTTGGTTTTCAGCAGTTTTACTACCACCTGCCTTGTTGGTGTTTGTTTTACATTTATTCTGCTTTGGGTATATAAGTGCTTCTTGAATCTCTGGCTTGATGTCTTTCTTCTGTTTAAAAATATTCTCAGCCATTTCTTTTCCAGTATTGCTTTTGTCCTATTTTTTCTCTCCCTTTAGGTTTATTATTACAGGTTTATGACTTTTCATTTTATCCCAGTTGTCTTTTATTCTCTCTACTGAATTTTTTATTGTTTTGTCTCTCTGCTTTAGTCTAGATATTTGCTTATGATGTTTCTTGTCATTTACTAATTTTCTGTAGTTTGGCCTAACCTGATTAAACTATGTATGGAAATATTTTTCACTTACCCTTTCCAGTTTTTGTCTTGCCACTTGGTTCTTTTATGTGGATTTCAGTGCTTTGTCAGCATTCTCTTGAGAGCATGATCGAATGGTTGTTTTAGAATCTTATGGTGTCAGTATCTAAATCTCCTCTAGGTCTGTTTCTGTCACCTGTCTTTTCTCTTGGGTTTTGATCTTCTCTTGCTGTTTCCTGCCCAGTTGGTTTTGATTGAGTGTGTATTGCATATGAAAATTATAGAGATTATTTGATGCTCTGGATGATGTGATCTTCCTCCAGAGAGGATTTATTTTTGCTTCTGGCCTGAAGCTCTAGGGATAACTCAGAATCCCAGGTCACCTTCATCAAATCAGGGTCTACAATGATTCAAAGCTGGGTTTTCAGATCCCTGTCTTTTGTCCTTTAATCATTGACACGTCCATCTAGTGATATCTCTTCATTTTATGTTTTACTTATTTATTTATTTTTTTTAGAGGAGAGAGAGAGTGAGAAGGGGGGGAGGTGCAGAGGGAGAGAGAGAATCTCAAGCAGGTTCCCCTCTGAGTATAGAGCCCGACTCGGGGCTATATCCCACGACCCTGAGACCATGACCTGAGCTGAAATCAAGAGTCAGATGCCCAACCAACTGAGCCACCCAGGTTCCCCATGTTTCTTTTATTTAAATTGAATTTCTAAGGCATTTACTCTTCCATTCCCATGCTATTGGTTAATTACTAGATTTTTACCAATGTTTAACCTTGTTAATACCCTTGGAAACAAATTTTTGTTTTAATTATCTTAGAAAGTCTCAAAAGTGGGTTCACAGAACCCCTCCACAATGTTTTGTATATTCTTAAATTCTGTTAATATAACAAAAAATAAGTTTATTTTTACTACTTGTTGCCCATAACACTGACTGTAACAAGGAATTTTTGTCCTATAATATTAAGTATTATGCTATTAAATACACTAACAACTTTAAATCTATCATTGAACTTACTGATTTATTTAAAGATTATTCAAGTATTATCATTTTGCATAGCTCAACAGAAATAAAAATCACATTTGAGTCGTCTTCTTTTCTGAATTAGATTTGTCATTTGACATATATGAGGGTCAGATTACTGCATTACTTGGCCACAGTGGAACAGGAAAGAGTACATTGATGAATATTCTTTGTGGACTATGCCCGCCTTCTGATGGTGAGAGTTTTCTGACTTAAAAAATCTCTTACTTTGGTTTATTAGTATTATTAACCAAGGTATCATAAAATAATTATATATCCTTGATTTATATTTATATAAATATATATCATTTATTATTTATCCTTGATTCATCCAAACATGTACTGATTGATTTTTTTCAATGATTTGAGACCAACCTCAGTGTCTGTAAATGTGTTTTATTATTTTTTTTATTATACACGTTTGTTTTTCAATAGAAAATAAAAATGATTCAATCATGTTTAATAAAGTAAAAAGGATCTGATTTTGTTACTTATTTTATCAGATATTTGTGTGTATTTTCATTTTCAAGAAAAGATAAATCAGTAATTAATTGGAAATTAAATGAGACCTATAGATATTTTAGATTGTAGGTACAGATTTCTAAATATGAAACAACAGTTCAAAAGGAAAGAATGATAAATATCAACACCATCTCCCAAAATAGGATTATAAGAGCAATACCTTAAACATATAATTGTTGTATGTGATTGCCGTGTACATGAGAATTTAATATAGCAGCTCCATATTTCCACAATGACCTCATAGAGTGGCAGTACAATAAATATTTTAAGAAAGGCTGAATTTCCATGTATTGAATCTGCATTTCTTAAAATGTAGTTTAACTTCTGAAATTAGTTTTGTTGCTTATCCCTAATTGTGTCACTTTTTAATGATAGTGGTAATATATTTAATAGGAATTTATGATTTTTATTATAATTCTTCTTACATTATCACATTGATTTAATAGTTCTTAAATTTAAGTAGGATATATTTGTATTTAGTTTATAGAAGAGAAAAGCTGGAATTCAGATTGATTTTTCTCAAGACCACACATCTAGTTAGGGGAAATTTTTTAGGTTCTTTCTTCTTTCCACTATTGAATGATGCCTGGAAATGAAGGAAAATTGCTACTAAAATATAAGTGTAAATAATGTACCAGTACACAGTTATTTTTAGTGTTAAGCTCGGATTCCTTGCTCTTTCCACTATGTAACATCACCTGAAAATGAAGGAAAATGAGGTTGGAAATAAGGTGGAAGCAGATCACCAATAGTATGGAAATGAGGGTTTGTTGTATCTTCCAAGTTTATATTAACTCATACTTTATATATTTACTACATACAGGTAACTAAATGATTAGTGTACATTAAGGCATATATACTTTTTAATATTTAATATAGTTAATATAAATTTAAATATATATTTTGCTTTTAGGATTTGCATCTATATATGGACACAGAGTCTCAGAAATAGACGAAATGTTTGAAGCAAGAAAAATGATTGGCATTTGTCCACAGTTAGATATACACTTTGATGTTTTGACAGTAGAAGAAAACTTAACCATTTTGGCTTCAATCAAAGGAATACCAGCCAATAATGTAATACAAGAAGTATGTCATTCATATAGAAATTTTTACTTTATTCCCTATAAATTACTAACCTTTCATAATAACTGTTGTAAAAAAATGCATGAAAAGCTAAATAAAAACCTGTTCTGGGTCAGTAAACAAATTTATTACAAAGAATTGGATGGAATTTGGAGTAAATATTTTAGCACATATAAAATAGTCCTTGTTTCATCTGGAGGATACTAGCCTCTCAATATAGGTTTTTCTTTTCTTCCTTCCTTTCCTTTCCTTTCACATCTGCCTCCTTTCCTCTATCACACGCACACACACACACGCACATACACACACATAGAGCTTTCTAACTGATCCCTTCACCAGTACCCAGGAAGTCACAAAAGTAAAACAGACCTATCAATCAGGAATCTTTTTATCTGTTATTTCAAAATTATATATGAATACACGTCAAAATTAAAGTCTGTACTAAAAGAACATTTTTTAAGTTGATATTAAAATCAAAACACTTAAAAATTAATATTGATAATTATGTAAATCATATAATTTAAAAAATAACGTTGTTCTCACTTTACAGGTACAGAAGGTTTTACTGGATTTAGACATGCAGGCTATCAAAGATAATCAAGCTAAAAAGTTAAGTGGTGGTCAAAAAAGAAAACTGTCTTTAGGAATTGCTGTTCTTGGGAATCCAAAGGTAAATAAATATTAATGTATTATGCACAAATATAATCTATTGTATGTTTACATGCAATAATACGTTATGTAAAGTTTCAGTATGCATAAAATGCTGTACATTATTATGGATGTGATTATAGTAAAAAGGTTTGAAACTCCAGTCATAAAGATAAAACATTTACGATAGTGGTTACTTCTAGGAAGGGGAATGGAAAGGATGGATTTTAGTTATATTTGCAATGTTTTATTTCTTTAAAAAAAGATCTGCAGAAAATATGGCCTTAAAAATGGCATTTGTTGCATTTCACTGGTGGCTTTAACAGTATTGTTCTAATTCTCTCTTTAGTTTTCTATATGTTTGTAATAGTTCAGAATAAAATTTAAAAAGAGAACAAAACCAAAGGAATAGTTCAGTTTTTCACTGTTCTACTGATTTTATTTTCTATGTGTCTGTTCTGTGCTCTTCTTTGTCCTGTAAAACAGAACCATCTGTTAAAGTGCTTTGCATAGGGCTAGAAAGCTATAGCCTGAGCCCTCTTGGTCCCCGCCATCCTGCTCCATTTCTCCTTGCTGCTGTGGCTTGGGATGACTCTGGGTTCTGGCTTTATGTTATCTTTCTTTCAACCCCCATCAATGTTTTATTTTTTAGTTTACATATCTGATTGTTATTACACTTATGTCATATATGTTACTGATATTAGTCTTTTAAAATTGAAACAAGGAAAATATTCACTTGCCAAACTGATAGTTTAAAAAATTTATGCTAGCTCATATATGAGTGAAAAACTCAGATCTAATAAACTTCTTGTTGGAAATAATAATTTGAAATGGGAAATTTTCCCATGTCCGTAAATTTTATGTATTTTAGTTTTTCTGAGGATTCTCTGCCATTCCCTGCTCTTTTTCACACAGATACTATTGCTAGATGAACCAACAGCTGGAATGGACCCCTGTTCTCGTCATATTGTTTGGAATCTTCTGAAATATGGAAAATCTAATCGAGTAACAGTGTTTAGTACTCATTTCATGGATGAAGCTGACATTCTTGCTGGTGAGATTTTTACTTTATTTTTGAAGGATAAGGTCATGGGGCCAAATAGGAGATGGATGGAGATACTAAATCCTAAGGAATAAAGAAAGTATGTGATCTTCACAGCTGTGTGTTTTAAACTGTTTAAAAATTACATATTTTTGTGTTTGGGAGTCCTGCAGACCATCTCAGATTGAGTAATTTGCCAGGAGAGCTAACAGGATTCGGCATATAGTTATACTTACGAGTTCTTACCACAGACTGAAAGGATACAAAGCAAAATCAGCAAAATGAAAAGGCATATGGGACATGGAGGAAACCAGACATGAGCTTCCAAAAATCTTGTCCCAGTGGAGTCATGCAGAATATGCTTAATTTCTCTAGAAAGGAGTTGTTAACAACCTATGTGAAATGTTGTCTACCAGGAAAGCTCATTAGAGACTCTGTGCCCAAGATTTTTAATGGGTGCTGGTCATAGAGGCACGGGCTGACTGCCATGTACCAAAATTCCACTCTCCCAGAAGGAAGCCAGTGTTCATCTACATTGTAGATTCATTTTTTCAGTACTATCTTTGTTTAAAAAATAAGTATTTAGAAAACCCAACAAACTGACGTTTTTGTTGTTGTTGCTTTTTGTTGTTTTTACATTTGATTATAAAGGAAATTGTGAACATGCTTGCAATAGTGAGCCTTTTAGGAAGAGTCTGAGTCGGAACAGTATTAGGGAAGTAGACTCCAGAATCGGAACTGTGTGGGTACAATGTCTGGCTTTGTCACTTAAAGCTATGTAAAACTTGGGCAAATGATATGTTTTCTCATTGCCTCAGTGTTCTCATTTAAAAACCAGGGAGTTGGGCGCCTGGGTGGCTCAGTTGGTTAAGCGACTGCCTTCGGCTCAGGTCATGATCCTGGAGTCCCGGGATCGAGTCCCGCATCGGGCTCCCTGCTCGGGGAGGAGCCTGCTTCTCCCTCTAACCCTCCCCGCTCTCATGTACTCTCTCTCTCTCTCATTCTCACTCTCTCAAATAAATAAATAAATCTTTAAAAAAAATAAAAAAAAAAATAAAAAACAGGAAGTGATAATCTGGTTTCTTTCTAATAAGATTGTGAATATTTAATGATGATATTGGTGTCTTATATGGGAGAAATATAAATGCCAACTGACTTAAAAAATTGAAATGCAAATGCTGTTACTAACTTAAAAATTGAAATGCAAATTTCTGTTTGCAGATAGGAAAGCAGTCATATCACAAGGAATGTTGAAATGTGTTGGTTCTTCAATTTTTCTCAAAAGTAAATGGGGGATTGGCTACCGCCTAAGGTATCATTTATTCTTGATTGACTTTATTCTTTATAGTATTCTTGATCTGCTGTTACTATATTCCAGATTTGCCATAATGTGCTTTGGCCAATTTTTATGGCACTAACTTTACTTCAAGCATTCAGAATTTACTTTTGGTTGTTTATTATTAAAAAAATTATGACTTTTGTTTTTCTCTAGCATGTACATAGACAGATATTGTGCCACTGAAGCTCTTTCTTCCTTGGTTAAACAACATATACCTGGAGCTACCTTACTACAACAGAATGACCAACAACTTGTGTATAGCTTGCCTTTAAAGGACATGGACAAATTTGCAGGTATTACTTCCAGTTTCCTGATTGTTGAACCAGCATCTTGCATTGGGAATAGGTTTTCTTGGTTTACTTTGTTATATATTTTTCTGTGTAATATTTACATGTTCCCAGGTGGCTTTACTTTACTTTTACGTTTCTACTTTACTTTTGAAAATCAGAAACTACAAGCTAACGTGGGTTTTTTTTCTTTCTGTTTTTTACAAACACTATGCAGGAAACTGTAACTAATATGTTAAGTAAATGTATTTGCTTTGTTGTCAAGAAAGATTGCTCCATTTGCTCGGCGGCCTCCTGGGAATATGTAATTATATACACACAATTGTTTGTGTTCTCAAGTTCTTTTCCAATTTCATGATTCCATAACGAAGGACATAATAATATGGTAAACCCTTGAATTATTTTAATTGTGACATTTTTCTGCTTTCTAATGAGGAACTCATACTCGGTCTCCATATCTGTTTAGGGATCTCTTAATAATCAAAAGGATATTATTGATGCAGATATGTTGTGCAGAATTCCTGTAACATTTATGTCATTTAACAGATTTTCTCTATTAATTTAATTGATTTTTTCCTAGGGAAAAAAATCCTTAATTAACTGGAATGAACTTCATAAGCCAACTTTAATGTGCCCTGCCTGTCATTCTGTCTGTAAAATATTTCTTAGGTTTAATTTATAATATGATAAATATCCACTAGATATATCTTTATAAGCAAACATTCTTGGGGTCCTTACAATTTTTAGGAATGTTAATGGGGTTCTGAGACCAAAATGTTTGAGAACTACTGTGCTAGCAGAGTAAATTTAGTCCTATCCCATTTAAAAGAGTATTTTAGAATAATTCATGATGATATGCTTAACTACACAACATTCTTTTTTTTTTCCTTTAGGTTTATTTTCTGCTCTAGACACGCATTCAAATTTGGGTGTAATTTCTTACGGTGTTTCAATGACGACTTTGGAAGATGTGTTCTTAAAGCTAGAAGTTGAAGCAGAAATTGACCAAGCAGGTAAAAACAAAACTAATAAAAAATTTTAGGCAATGAACCAGAGAGATGGTAAATGAGATGAATAATTAAATAAACGTGAAATATGTTCTTAGAGGAAGAAAGGGTAGATAGAAACAGGTAAATAAGTAACTGAGATATTTACTGATAGCACTAGGACTGTGAAGGAAATAATGGGGTGGTCTTGAGAGGCATGTAACTTAGACTGTATCTTCAGGGAGGACTGTGTTGAGATGATAAACTAAGTTGGATGGCAAGAAAAATCTAAATATGTGAGGATTTTATTGCAAAGCTTTTTAGATAAAGGGAACTGCTGCAAACTTTTTTTTTAAAAGATTTTATTTATTTATTTGACAGAGAGAGAGAGAGCGCATGCACAAGCAGGGGGAGTGGCAGGCAGAGGGGGAGGGAGAAGGAGGTTCCCCACTGAGTAGGGAGCCCGATGTGGGGCTCGATCCCAGGACCCTCAGATCATGACCTGAGCCAAAGGCAGATGCTTAACCAACTGAGCCACCCAGGTGCCCCTGCAAACTGTTAATTAAGGAATGAGTTGGATGTATTTGATGATAAAGAAAAGGCCACTGTGGATAGAGTTTAGAGAGCCAAAGAGAGATTAGAGGGGAGGGCCAGGGGCCAGATCGTGTTTAGTCTTTGAATATCTGGAAAAGAATTTGGTTTGTTTTCTTAGTGCAGTGTGAAGCTACTGAGAGTTCAAAAGCAAAGGAGTAACATGATCTGATTTGCATGTTTAAAAAATGCATTCTGGGGGTGCCTGGGTGGCCCAGTTGGTTAAGTGTCCGACTCTTGATTACAGCTCAGGTCATGATCTCAGGGTTGTAAGATTGAATCCCACATCTGGCTCTGCACTGGATATGGAGCCTGCTTAAGATTCTCTCTCTCCCTCTTCCTTTGCCCCTGTCCCCTCCCTAAAAAAGTAAATAAATAATAATAAAAAAGTTAAAAATGCATTCTGATTGTTAAATGATGAGTAGATTGTAAAGGAAGTGTGGAAGCAGGAGGGCTGTTAGGAAACTATTACACTTAATCTTGTCTTAAGCTAGGGTGGTTGAGAAAATAGGGAAACAGAATAGACGGGTTATATTCATGGTACTGGTGATGTCTTGCTGATGGATTGTCAGGTGTTGGGGAAAGGGAGAAATCAAGAATAATTCTTAAGCTTTTTGCTTGAGAACTGGGAGTGGAATTGCCATTTCCTGAGAGTGGGGGAGGAGCAAGTTTGTGGAAAGGAGGAATCCCGGCACAAATTTTGGGTATATTGTTTGAGATGCTTATTGGACATCCAAGTGGAGGTGTACAGTGGGCAGTTGGATTAACACATTTGGAGCTGAGTGAAGATGTTAGGGCTGAAGATTTAAATTCTGGAGTTACCCACAGATAGATGGTGCCATGGGTTTGGATGAAATAACTCAGGGAAAGAGTACAGATAAAGAGTGGACAGGCAAACCCTGAGGTTGAGTGGTGAAGGGCCAGAAAGGGCTGACTGAGAAGGACCTATCATTGCATTTTCTCTCTTCACAAAAGGAGATGTAAAAGCCCAGACAAAATAGTGTTTTAGGAAAGAGGAAGTGATCACTTATTTCCTGATTGCTGTGAAGAATAAGATAAGAACAGAAAAGATGATTTTGGTAAACAGGGAAAGACAGTGAGGGCTTTGGTAGTGTGGAAGTCAATGGTGACCTTGAAAGTAACCTGGTAAAGGTCAAAGCTGGTTCTGTGAAGTTTAAGGTGAGAATGTGAGTTGAGTTCTTATGATTGAAAGTTAGCAAGATGGTGGTGGTGATGGTGGGTCAGGAGGGTGAAGGAAACAGGGTGTTTCTCTCAAACATGGAGAAAGGACAAAGTCAGGTTTATTTTGAGCACGTGATATCAGACTGTAGTCAGAGAAAGTTCACATAAAAGTTTTAGATCTTACATATTTGGAGAGAGAACAAGATACCAAATTTGGACATGTGTCCAGTTTGATGAAATTGAGTAGAGATAAAGGTGTGGAAATAGAAGAAATAGAGGAAGGTAGAGGTGAGGATGTAGAACGCATTATTGGTGAGTATGTTTGTAATACTTTGGGTGATGGAAGAGAATTAGATGGAGAAGATGCTTATTATCTGTAATGCTAAATATTTTGAGGTATAGGAAGTAGTCTGTAGAGTTGGGAAGGGGGATAAAGATGAGAAGGCTATGTGCAGTGTAGGTATTACTGGCTTTATTTTATATACCTTTAAGTCCACCGTGCAGAATAAATGTACCTCTAACATCGGCTTGCTTTCAGTTTGGCTGATTTTAATTGTTTTATTTTTCAAAGGTTAAAAATATCAAATTCTGTAGAAGGTAAGTTGGTGCTCACTGAATACCATGATTGTGATATATAAATTTTAGCCCCCATTTTTAGTTTGATTTAGTCCATTTTATCAGGGGAAGAGAGGGTTTAGATTGGTTCATCTTACTAAGTCATTCATCTAAACTGTTGAGTTGCAAAGGTCCCAAGATAACCAGGCTGTGGTTCATTATTTTATGCATTATTCCATTCCACTCTTACAGTTTTTAATGTTTACTCATTTTTTAAATTTAACGTAAGTCAAGGAAGTCCTTCTTTGTGGCTCTCCTCATACTGAAACCAATTTTCATCTCTTCATTATTTTTCATTTTTTAAAAATTGAATCACTGGGGCACCTGGGTGGCTCAGTCATTAAGTGTCTGCCTTTGGGGGCGCCTGGGTGGCTCAGATGGTTGAGCGTCTGCCTTCGGCTCAGGTCATGATCCCAGAGTCCTGGGATCGAGTCCCACTCAGGCTCCCTGCTCCTTGGGAGCCTGCTTCTCCCTCTGCCTCTCTCTCTCTCTGTCTCTCTGTCTCTCATGAATAAACAAATAAAATCTTAAAAAAAAAAAAAAAAGTGTCTGCCTTTGGCTCAGGTCATGATCCCAGGGTCCTGGGATCGAGACCCACGTCAGGCTCCCTGCTCAAGTGGGAAGCCTGCTTCTCCCTCTCCCACTCCCCCTGCTATGTTCCCTCTCTCGCTGTCTCTATCAAATAAATGAAAATCTTTATAAAAAAAATTAAAAAATAAAAATTGAATCACTTATAAAAATATCCTTTTTCCTATTCTCATTGATTAATTTTTTCTGTGTTTGGTCTCACGGTATAAATCATATAGTGTGGGGGCGCCTGGGTGGCTCAGTCAGTTACTCGTCGTCGAGCCCCGCATTGGGCTCCCTGCTCAGCGGGGAGTTTGCTTCTCCCTCTCCCTGTCCTCCCCACTCGTGCTCTCTCTTTCTGTCAAATAAATAAATAAAATCTTTTTAAAAAATCATATAGTATGTCTCTTTTGTGTCTGATTTCTTTAACCTAGTACAAGTTTGTAAGGTTTAAACTACTGTAGTTGTATAGTAGTTTATTGAGTTTCATTGTTTTAGACTATTTTATTGTGAGAGTATTTCACAACTTACGCATTCACCTGTTGGTAGACTTTTGGGTTCTTCCCAGTTTATAGCTATTCTTGACAGGTAGCTAGCTAAGAATATTCTTGTATATGTGTTTTGGTGGACCTATGTATGTATCTTTGTTGCTAGTGGAGAATTTCTGGGTCATAAGATATGCATGTGTTCAGTTTTTTTTTTTTTTTCTTAAGATTTTATTTATTCATTTGAGACACAGAGATAGAGAGCACAAGCAGGGGGAGAGGCAGGCAGAGGGAGAGGGAGAAGAAGGCTCTCCTCTGAGCCAGGAGCCTGATGTGGGACTCTGTCCCAGGACCCTGGGATCATGACCCGAGCCAAAGGCAGATGCTCAACTGACTGAGCCACCCAGGCGCCTGCATGTGTTCAGTTTTAATAATGTTGCCAAAGTATACGAGAGTTCTGTTTGTCTACATCACCACCAGATGTGTGCTTCTTTAAAATTTACATGCCTCAGAAAGATTTTCATTCTTTTAAGGAATATCCCATAATTTTCTGTCTTTGTTTTGTTTTGGCAAATAGATTATAGTGTATTTTCTCAGCAGCCACCAGAGGAAGAAATGGATTCAAAATCTTTTGATGAAATGGAGCAGAGCTTACTTATTCTTTCTGAAACCAAGGCTTCCCTTGTGAGCACCATGAGCCTTTGGAAACAGCAGGTGTATACAATAGCAAAGTTTCATTTGCTTACCTTGAAACGGGAAAGTAAATCAGTAAGATCAGTGTAAGTATGATCACTTTCCTGCCTGATGAGTTGTTTTTTTTAAGGCTACAAATTCAGTTTGTCATCTTAATTTTTTAAACGTAGACATATGTAAATCTATGTAGTTTTGAAAGATTAAGACTATAACTTCACGTCCGAGAAAAGAACTATGCATTTAGTGATTTCTTTGAATACCACTAGGGCTTTCACTCTTTTTTTAAACTAGCACTTTTTTGTCTCCTCTAACTGAGGGACTGTCGTAATATTCTTTAATTGTGTAATTTTTGAATTATTACTACTATTTACATTTTATTTTGCTATTTTACACAATGTGTTGTGTATGTATTACTATTACGTATAACTGCTTTTTGTAAACAGCAGGAAGAGTAAGTTTTATCTCTGTATCAGATAAAGAAACAGAAATATAAAGAAGGCTTTATAGCTTATAGAACTGGGATCAAAATGATATCTTTTCAACTTTGCTTTACCTCTCTCAGGTTCCCAATGCATGCTAGACTTTCAGTTACTGGGACATAACATGAAATATTTTCATGTAACACACACCAATCTTGTTAGATCCAAAATGGCAGTAGAAATAAAATTTAATAAGCAAGAATATTGTTATGTGCTTGATATATGCTGAATTCATTTGCTTTTTTTTTGTTGTTTGTTTTGTTTTGTTTTTTTATATTTATTTTTTTATTCTTATGTTAATCCCCATACATTACATCATTAGTTTTAGATGAAGTGTTCCATGATTCATTGTGCATAACACCCAGTGCTCCATGCAGAACGTGCCCTCCTCAATACCCACCACCAGGCTAACCCATCCTCCCACCCCCCTCCCCTCCAGAACCCTGCTTGTTCTTCAGAGTCCATCGTCTCTCATGGTTCGTCTACCCCTTCGATTTCCCCCGCTTCATTCTTCCCCTCCCGCTACCTTCTTCTTCTTTTTTTTTTTTCTTAACATATATTGCATTATTTGTTTCAGAGGTACAGATCTGAGATTCAACAGTCTTGCACAATTCACAGCGCTTACCAGAGCACATACCCTCCCCAGTGTCTATCACCCAGTCACCCCATCCCTCCCACTGCACCCCCCACTCCAACAACACTCAGTTTGTTTCCTGCGATTAAGAATTCCTCATATCAGTGAGATCATATGATACATGTCTTTCTCTGTTTGACTTATTTCACTCAACATAATACCCCCCAGTTCCATCCACGTCGTTGCAAATGGCAAGATCTCATTCCTTTTGATGGCTGCATAATATGCTCTATTACAAAGCTGTCATCATCAAGACAGCATGGTACTGGCACAAAAACAGACACATAGATCAATGGAACAGAATAGAGAGCCCAGAAATGGACCCTCAACTCTATGGCCAACTCATCTTCGACAAAGCAGGAAAGAATGTCCAGTGGAACAAAGACAGTCTCTTCAACAAATGGTGTTGGGAAAATTGGATAGCCACATGCAGAAGAATGAAACTGGACCATTTCCTTACACCACACACAAAAATAGACTCCAAATGGTTGAAAGACCTCAATGTGAGACAGGAGTCCATCAAAATCCTAAAGGAGAACACAGGCAGCAACCTCTTTGACCTCAGCCGAAGCAACTTCTTCCTAGAATTCATTTGCTTTTTTGCCCTAGTTTATTCAGTATCAAAGAAATGTCAGTCAAGTGTCTCAAATAGTCCAGTCTCAGCATTACTAAAAGAAAAATATTTATTTAAATCAGCATGTTTCAGTTTTTTTAATTGAACACTACTCTCCTAAAATACTCCCTGAAAAACAATAAAAGTCTTAGTTCAGACGGCCATAACAAAGTAACATAGACTTGGATTGCTTAAACAACAGAAATTTATTTTATCATGGTTTTAGAGAGTGGAAATCAGATTAGGGTACAAAATTGGTCCTGAGGGCACCCTTCCTGGCTTGCAGAGATGGGCCATTATCTTGCTGTGTGCTCATATGACTTTCTTTGTTGACACGCAGGGGACAGAGAGCAAGCTATCTGATCTCTTAGAAGGGCACTAATCCTATCTCAAGGGCCCTATGCCCATGACCTCATCTAATCCTGATTACCTCCCAAAGGCCTTCTTCCTAATACCATCACACTAGGGGTTAGGGCTTCAGTGTATGAGTTTAGGGGGAGGGTGACACAAATATTCAAGTCCTAACAAAAGTATTCCAAATATGCATTTGACCATCTGTGCATTTATTACTGTATCTTATATTTCCTGTCTTAAAGAGTTGTTTATTAACATATGAAAACACATGAGAGGTTCTGTGGTAAAGAAATTGCTTCAGTTTTGTTAAATCTAGAGTTTCCAAATACTGTTTAATCATGAATTTTTTAATGTAAAACACCTATTAACTGATTATGGAACTAGGGTTTAATGCAGTATGCTTTTGGAAATGCTGATTCAGGTATACTTAAACAATTTATAAGAATGATTTTTTTTTAAAATTAGATGGTTTCTGAAAATTATAAAATGCTAAACTGAAATAATCTAAGCTCTCTCTACCCACTTGCTATGACACCTATCACATAAAATATAGCAGATATTTTATAGGATAAGACAGAAGGATACCTACCTTCCAGATAGAAGGGCATTTTGAATAGGTAATAGAATTATGTACTTGACCAACAGCAAATAATGATCCTTGTAACTGGCTGTAGTATATCTTGCTTTGCCTCTCTCTAGAGGAACAATGGAGTGTAGAGGAACAAGGGAAATTAATATGGTGTGGATGACATTTCAAAGATATCAGTCATTCAAAGTTTCACTGTGTTTAAAAACAAAACAAAGGTTCCCTGTATTTTTGTTTCCTTCTCTATATCTAAAATATTTTTGTATTATATCTTTTCTAAAACATAGGAGAGTAAATAGTTAAGATGTAGGGCAGGAAATACAGTAGTTCCCTGAGGACAATAGACGTGTAAATGTGGCATAATGTCTGGTTCTTAAAAAACTATAAGCACAAGTTTATAGACCCCATAAAAGTTTCAGGATGACTCTGATCTTAGTTTCATAACTTTTAATTTTGTCATTGAATACTGGCTTTCTGTCCAATATTGTCATGAGATCATTTTGGAGAGTAGAAATTCTATTCCCAAGTACTATTTCCTTAAGGTCTTTCTTTTCTCTCTTTCTCTCTCTGTCTCTGTCTCTGTCTCTTTTTTTTTTTTATGTGTACTTTTAATTGTTATTTGAAGGAGAATTTTTAAAAATAGATTTACATATTAATGTGTCCTGTGTTGTTTTATTTTTTTCCTTTCAGGTTGCTTCTGCTTTTAATTTTTTTCGCTGTTCAGATTTTTATGTTTTTGGTGCATCGCTCTTTTAAAAATGCCGTGGTTCCCGTCAAACTTGTTCCAGACTTATATTTGCTAAAACCTGGAGATAAACCTCATAAATACAAAACAAGTCTGCTTCTTCAAAATTCTACTGGTGAGAGTGTGTGAAGGTCTGTGAATGTGTGTTGGTTGGGGCATGGGGTGTGGGATATAGGTCAGAGGTTGGGATTTTAGAAATAGATGTAAGGTAAAGGCATGGTCTGTCCATGCAGATCTAAGTTTTAAAAAACTCCTTACTGATGCTGAGTAATATATTACAGATATGAAATTTTGGTTAAGTGTAGATTACATTTTTTAAAACTAACCTTGTCCTGTTTATGATAGTAAGATTTCCTTTTTTAATGGTAGCAACATATTCTCAGAGTAGTGTGTTTCATATTAAAGTTTATGACAAGCTAAATAAACTTCAGAAGTTGAAACATCTTTAGAAAGAGTTACAGTATGTAATATTTATGCAGTTAGATATCTAAATTTTTCAAGCACTGAAAAATTAGAATTAAGAAAAATTGCATTAGATATAAATATAATCAAATACCTTAAATTAATGAATATTTTTGAATTTGCTGTTGATTATTCTTAATTACATTGTTGTCAGATATGAAAAAAAATTAAGAACCGTGGTCTTGAGCTAGGCTAGAGCAAGTTTAAAAAAAAAACAAAAAACCTGACATTGGATTCTGCTTTTCAAAATAATTAAACCTAATACAAAATTTCATTCATATATGAACAGTTATTCCTACAAAATCTCTCATCTGCATAGATACAGTCCCAAGGTTCTTCAAGAGTAAATCAAGGTTAGCTAACTCTGGCAAATTTACAGCAAAACAGAGGCAACTTTATTTGCTTATCTTGCTGAAATAAGTTAGAAAATTGCATTTAATATAATCATTTATATACCTCACAAACTCTTTGGGGTTTAATATTTTCCAACACTTACCTATATTCTAGTATCTTTCCTTTTTGATTCACTCTTAACCTGAAGAGCTTTGACCAGTGTTAGATAATAATCATAGTTAGGGATGATTATAAATTACTCTTAAAATCATCACTTTTAAAATGTGACTCTCAGTTTATTATATAATCTTTATTCTTTTGGAGAAAGAATGTATTTCGTGACAGAAAACTACTCTTGAATAGAAAATGTGATGTTTTATAATTTATTTCTTTCATTAGAATTTTTGTTTTGATTTTAATACACATTTCATATTGGTAAAATATAGTGCTGCATAGAGCCTTATACTCATATAGTGGCACTTTTCGTGTGTTTGGGAAATTGTATATGTATCTCAAATCATTTTGTTTTGAACTCACTCTCACTGATCTGTAGAAATACTAGTATTTTCAAAGTTGTCCCTTTTGTTATTTTTTTAGTATTTCTAGAATTGCTCACGTATGTACACTATATCTTCCTAGGCCTTTTTGGTCCTAAATAAAGCCATGTTTCCTTTGGAAACTGCTGGCCTCTGTGTATCTATATTAGATTGTATCTGATCCTCCTTGCAAAGCTTTTTGTGTCACAAGTGATATAGTTCCTTCAGTTACAATGTAGCACTCTTCTCAAGAGTACAGAGCCACTGTGGCAAACTAGAGAAGAGAGATCATTTGAGATACTAGGTAAGAAAGCACCAGTGAAAGCACTAAAAGCACCATTCTCTCTGACACTCAAGTTTGGTGCTGAGTCTGATCCACCTGCCATACTATTTTTAATTACTGATAGTGGTTTCCTTTGCTTGGTTTTGATTTCTCTCCAAGTCACATTTGTCCTTTCTGGCTTTTGTGAAGATGGAGAGCAGTTTCCATTCCTCAGACTTGTTGGTATAGATTTAAACCTCAGACAGGATTCACAATCTTTCCCTTGGCTCTAGGCAATTTAAAGAATGTAGATGGAGACCTGATTATGTGTTTTAATATTTTAAAGCAATTGACATTTATAAAATTTGTCTGTTCAGAGCACACACAAATCCTCTAAGGAGTGATGTTACCTGACTCCACACCCTGCCTGGTTCTACCTTTCTGAGCCTAGCAGGTTCTCTTATTACATAAAACTGCCAGATTTTTATTCTCACAATTTAACCAAATTTCATGTGAGTATTATAGGTAAACTTTCAATGTAATAATAGTAGCAGCAGCGGGAGCTGAAATCTGTACAATTACTGTGCCCGGTTCTGTTTTTAAAGCCTGTGTATGTATTGACTTGGATTTGAATCCAGGCTGACGGCCTCCAGAGCTAGTGTTCTTAATCATGTCTTATCTAACGAAGATAACCTGCTTTTAAAAAAAAGCTCTTTCCAATGTTATGAGAAGTCTGTGTCTGTTTCTTATTTAAACCGATTCTTTATTATTTGCTTATTTTCTCTTACCAGACTCCGATATCAGCGATCTTACTAGCTTTTTCACAAACCGGAACATAATGGTGACAATGTTTAATGACAGTGACTATGTGTCTGCTGCCCCCCACAGTGCGGCTTTAAATGTGATGTATTCGGAAAAGGTAAGAGTAAAATATGTGAGTGGAGACCTATTTGAAAGTTATAGGACATTAAGGTATTTTCTCTAAAATCCGTCGTTTGCTGATTTGACGTCATTAGTTGGAAATGAGAATTTACTTTTGGACCTAGCTAGCTGTGTTTATCATGTGTTTTATGACCTGGTGGGGGAACAATATACAAAACTGTAAAAAATTTAATTTAATCTTTGTGTTCTATTTCTGTTTAAAATACCAAAATATTTATAGACTCCAAACCAGGTTATCTTTATCCATCTATCTTTATCTGTTGAATATTATTTCTGTAATTTGTTGAATCAACTTTTAGTTAGTGAGGATTCTCTTAGTCTGTGAGAAGGCTTAGTACACCGTAGCAGTGTATTTATATATAGTATGTAATAACACTCTCTTTTTTTAAATCGTAGGACTATGTTTTTACAGCTGTTTTCAACAGTACTATGGTTTGTTCTTTACCTGTATTGATGAATATTATCAGTAATTATTATCTTTATCATTTAAATGTGACCGAAAGCATCCAGGTCTGGAATACCCCATTCTTTCAAGTAAGCAAACTTTAAAAAGTGTGTGTGTATGTGTGTGTGTGTGTGTGTGTAATAAAAGCCAGGCACTACTACAAAGGAAATCTGTAGATGTTTATCATGTGACAGTTCTTAGTCTTACTAAAGCTTGACTTGGGGATGCTTTACATCGGGGTTTAGGAGTGCCCAGTATTAGTTTGCTTCAGGGTCAAGGAAGTTCTCTGTCTTGGTACCAATACTTTTTTAAAGCATAAGTATTTTTTGTATTAATCAGACAAGAAAAATTAAGATAACTTAAAAATGAGTATTGTTCATCTAAAATGTCTTACTGGGGTAGCGGAATAAACTTGAGAAGTTGCTCATACAGTCATTTTTCCTCTAGATAGGACTATTGGGTTATAAATGTGAAAATTAACTCTTCAGAAAAATAGTCAACATTTTTCTCTCACCCTTATGTTTTATTTTTCACATGTTGAAAAATAAATGGGCACTTATCTTTCTGTAATAGCATTTTTTACTTTCCATTGCTATACTTTTTTAACAGTTTTATTGAGATACACTTCATACACTATTAACTCATTTCAATCCAATGATTTTTATTATGTTCATAGAGTTCTGCATCCATCACTACATCAGTTCTAGATTTCATTATCCGCCCCCCCCCCCCAGAAGACCCTTGTACCTGTTGAGGGCAGGGGTAATACAGTGCAATGGGTAGTTTGTATTTGGGGCACCAGCTGTTTACTTTAGTTGTCTGGAAAAGTTTCCTTCCCTACTTGGGTCTTTGGGGCAGCAAGGGACCATTGAGGCCTGTGGGAGTTATAGCCCCTGCTGCTGGGGAGAAGAAACTCCTGTTTCCATAGGAGGCTGAGCTTGTTCCCAAGTACAGCTTTTTCAAAAGGAAGAGGGCCCCCAAGATCCCAAATGGCTCATAGTCCCAGCAACCAATGAGTGCATCAGAAATCATTCTGTCTGTTCATTGCATAGGACTACTGGTGGACATGTTAACTGCTTTTTCATGTACATTATTATTTTTAGTTAAATGGTAAAGCTTAATTTAAATGCCCTATTATTCTGTGTTGTAGATAAGAAAATGGAAATACGATGACTTGCTCAGGATTATGTAGCTACTTACTAAGTGGCAGAGTTGGTCCTGTAACTCACAGCCTGTTAACTCTGCCACCTGTTTTTTCATATAGACTATGCCTAGGATAGATACCCTAATGTGTTTCTTCAGAGGTTTTGATAGTCTTTTATTTAGAAAGTACTAAGATGATATAAAGTGATTCTCAGTTTCATTTCTTACTCTGTGATTGTCTTTCAGGAAATTACAGACATCGTTTTCAAAATTGAGCTGTATTTTCAAGCAGCTCTACTGGGAATCATTGTTACTGCAATGCCACCTTACTTTGCCATGGAAAATGCAGAGAATCATAAGGTAATGATTGAGTTAAAATTACAGGTAACGTATGTTAATAAGACTCATACAGAACAATAACCTGCTCTGCATGAGTGCAAGACTTATATTTTAGGAGTAAGTAAATGGAGAATAAGCATATTTAATATAGTAATAGTAATAACTATCATTTATTAGTTGAGTCCCTGTCACGCTTCAAAAGTTACATCCTTTAATCCTTACAAGATTGTGATATAAGTTTTATGTTACCGACTTTATTTATAGGTCAGGAAGTGGGGATGGGAGTGGTATTATCATGTGCCCATGTTGTCTCATCTCAGTTGAGATGTTCTTATGTTCTTAACAGGTACACTAACCTGCCTCTGCCCCTTAACCTTTAATGGAATGTGTTGAATGTACAAGGTACTTAATTTTTGCTAAATGAAAAAAATAGGTAGATAATGATTGTGATCACCAGAGCCTAGGAAAAATTGCTATGTATACCGAGGTTATTCGGTATCTTTTTACTTTCTTTTCTGCTCCTTTCTCTTCTGTCCTCAGGCACATGGTGTCTTGTATGGTCTCTTGGCTGTTCAAAGCCTTCCACCCTTCTACCCTGCTGACATTGTCCCTCTCTTACTCCTGTAATCAAAATTCTCATTTTCCACATGTCTTCTTAGTTCAGTGGAAGCAGAGTTGTCTACATTAATTTACCCAGTGTGACAAATAATGAAGTCTCAGAGCAGACAATTACATATTTTAGTAATTTTCTTTAGTGGAAAAGTAATACATGAGTCTCAGGAGATATTTTAAAAATATATTCATTTCATTTTTTTTCTGTTATATATATTCATTGTTCTAATTTAGAAAATGTAGGAAAGGGGCACCTGGGTGGCTCAGTCAATTAAGCATCTGCCTTCAACTCAGTTCATGATCCCAGGGTCCTGGGATCGAGCCCCGAGTGGCGCTCCCTGCTCAGCGGGGAGTCTGCTTCTCCCTCTCCCTCAACCCCTCCCCACCCCCACTTGTGCGCTTGCTCTCTCTCTCTCAAATAAATAAATAAAATCTTTAAAAAAAAATGTAGGAAAGTTGGGGTGCCTGGGTGGCTCAGTCGTTAAGCGTCTGCCTTCGGCTCAGGTTATGGTCCCAAGGTCCTGGGATCAAGCTCCACGTCGGGCTACCTGCTGGGCGGGAAGCCTCCTTCTCCCTCTCTCACTCCCCCTGCTTGTGTTCCCTCTCTTGCTGTGTCTCTCTCTGGCAAATAAATAAAATCTTTAAAAAAAAAGTAGGAAAGCATAAGAAAATTAAAAAATACCCATAACACCACCATTGACATATAAAACTTACTAGACAATTGCATTTTTCTCTTTTGTTTCAACTTAAATGTTTTTTAACTCAAATTTTTATTTAGAGATAATTGTAGATTCATATTAGGTGTTAAATAATACAGTGAGATCCTCTGTATCCTACTCACTTCACCTCAGTAATATCTTGTAAAACTGTGGTATAATAGTAAAATCCTGGGATATTGACATTGATACGGTCAAGATAGAGAACAGTGGCTTCACCACAGAGATCCCTCCTATTGCCCTTTTCAAGCCCACACACCCACCCCCTCCCTGACCTCTGGCAACCACTAATCTATTCTCTGTTTCTGTAATTTTGATATTTCGAGAATGTATATATGGAATCATAACGTATTTTTGGGAGGGATTAGATGTTTTCACTTAGGATAATTCCCTGGAGATTCATTCAATTGGTTTATATATATCAGTAGTCCATTCTTTTTATTGCTGGGTAGTATTCCATGGTGTGGATCTGGATTGTTTCCAGTTCTTGACTATTATGAATAAAGCTGCTATGAACATTTGTGTACAGGTTTTTTTTTTTTAATTTTTTATTATGTTATGTTAATCACCATACATTACATCATTAGTTTTTGATGTAGTGTTCCATGATTTATTATTTGCATATAACACCCAGTGCTCCATGCAGAACATGCCCTCTTTAATACCCATCACTGGGCTAACCCATCCCCCCACCCCCCTCCCCTCTAGAACCCTCAGTTTGTTTTTCAGAGTCCATCGTCTCTTATGGTTCGGTTTTTGTGTGAACCTAAGTTTTCATTTCTCTGGGATAAATGCCCAAGAGTACCATTGCTGTGTCATATGGTGATTCCGTGTTTAGTTTTAAAAGAAATAGTCAAACAGTTTTCCAGAGTGGATATTCTGTTTTATGTTCCCACCAGCATTATATGAATGACAAAAGCATGGATGATCCAGAATAACTCTATTTGATTGGGTTTATGTTTTCTTATATTGTTTATATTTTTGTTCTTATAATTCACTGAACACAAAAGTTGTCCATTTTTTATCACTTCTCTTCTTCTTAACTAATCTTTATATTCCATATTTCTGTTATCTCTATGGCTAGCTCTTTCTTATAATATTATTAGGAGTATAGATGCCAAAAATCAACTGAGTAAATTTATTAGGTATTTGGATTTATAAAAGATTTTTAAAATTTCAAATTATAATGAGAGGATGAGAGGGGAAAACTCAGCTCATTTAAGTTTACTGTTTGTATACATGAAAATGCTAATTACTTGTAGCAATAACAACTTACGTTTTTGTACTACACAGGAGGATTATAAAAGGCTAAAAATGAATTATCAGTACAGAGTTTCACACTTCAGCTGAAAGCCTTCTGTAAATCCCAAAGACACTTGGCAGTTTATTAGTGTTTTCATGAAAGGTTAATTTTTAAAAATGAGAATCTGTTTTCTGTTTAGACATATCTTTCATCTACTTCCAGAGTTGTAAAAGCAGCATTGTTTTGGCTGCTTTTTGTTTGCACAGCTATAACTCCCATGACACCTTTTGCTTTATTTTAGTTTTGTGTTTCTTAATTCTACTGTATTCTGATTCTGAAAAATTTTGTCAAAATTGTTACATCTCAGAACTGAGCCAAATTAAAGACTATATGGAATTTATATTTAATTGTAGGAGGGTTTTTATTACCTAGAGACCTGGAATGTGACCTGTGTTGTTTTGTTGATGTAAAATGAAGAGTTCCACAATAATTTGCTAGAGTTTTTTGTGTGTAAAGTGTTTACAATTATAACCAGTTTTCCCTCCTACCTCTTTTTGTTTTGTAGATCAAAGCTTATACCCAACTTAAACTTTCAGGGCTTTTGCCATCTGCATATTGGATTGGACAAGCTATTGTTGATATTCCCTTATTTTTTCTTGTTCTTATTTTGATGCTAGGAAGTTTATTTGCATTTCATTATGGATTATATTTTTATGCTATAAAGTTCCTTTCTGTGGTAAGTTAACATTACTTGCACTCATGCTATTTATAAGTGAAATGTTATTTTAAAAAACTAAGTATTTATAAACATGACAAGTGGTTCGTCAAGTAATTTGAATATTAATTTTTTTATAGAAAGTAGAACCAGTATCTTTTAATTATTGTATATGATACTGATAATGCAATTTATATTACTGTAAGTGGTTTTTTAAGAAACAACAACTAGCTATCATTATGAAATAATTCCTTGAGACTGAGGTGGTCTTTTCTGTAGACTGTATACTTGTATGTAATCAGGAATAATTAAACAGTCCTTCCTTATATCTTCCTTGTCTCTATGTCTGAAAATAATTTCACAAAGAAGCGCTTTTATTCCATAATTTAAAATATCACTTATAATACTAAGGAAGAGTATGGCTTACATTCGTGTTCACATGGAAATGACTGATACTAGACCCTTCATGTGAATGATTTATATTAGGAAAAAGGGAAAATAGAACTAGGTAAGGTTGGGGTTACTGAAAGTAATTTTATCATTTTGCCAGAGATAATACTGACTTTACATATTAATTTCTGCTTTATAAATTAATAAATGTTTTTCTTAAATATTTACCAAATACATTGAATGCTGTATATTGAAATGGTAGCTAATAGTTGATTGAGAAGGATAAAGTTGTAACCAGCTAGTGTACTTGTTTTTATAACATGATTAGAGACAGCTTTTCAACTGGCATAAAAAAGAACTACAGATAGTGTTCAGTGTAAATTACTTATTCAGGATTGTGTTAACAAGTAGTTAAAAGTATGAGTTTTACTGATTTAGGAAGAATGTGCATGGTAATTCCTCAAGTAACTACAATTTCAGTTTTTGGAGTGATTGAGCAATAAAATTTGAAGAATAATCATTCCTTAATATTTTGATACAACTGGTGTTTTATATCATATATACTGTTAGCTATTCATATTTTTACATAAAAATACACATTTCTGTTTTACAGGTTTTTTGCCTTATTGGTTATGTTCCATCAGTCATTCTGTTTACCTATGTTACCTCCTTCACTTTTAAAAAAATTTTGAATACCAAAGAGTTTTGGTCATTTATCTATTCTGTGGTAAGTCATGTTTTGTATTATTTCACCCCAGCTTTTCATAGTAGCTTACTTGAAAGTCATGAACTCTTTCAAGATTATGTTCAAAATGTTATTGTGTCTTTTCTAAGTACAGAACTTAGGTTAATGGCAGGCAGCACTTTTTATGTGTACATTTGTCTTCTGCATCATCCATTCCACAAAGGGATGGTACTGAAGGCATTTAAGAATTACGTGGCAAGGATGCCAGTGGCAAAACAGCTGGGCCTGGTGCTTCCCCGCTAAGTATCATCTGTGGTTCCGTGTTTCATTAGAGGATTGAAAACGTAATAAATGCCGAGGCACAAACTTACAAGTGAGTTTGTATGAAATTGCTAAATATTTTTTTACTTGTTTTCTGATTTTTTTCCTTTAGACAGCGTTGGTTTGCATTGCAGTCACTGAAATAACGTTCTTTATGGGATACACAGTTACGGCTGTTCTTCATTATACCTTTTCCATAGTCATCCCAATCTATCCACTTCTAGGTTGTCTGATTTGTTTCATAAAGGTAGGTCTGTTATGTGTTTTAATATTTGTAAAGCATAAATACTGTCTAATCTTTGAGATCTTAGTTCTTTTTTTTTTTAAAGATTTTATTTATTTGAGAGAGAGAGAGAGAGAGAGCGAAAGAGCACGAGCAGCAGTTTAAGATTACCGTGAAATCTTTTCATGCATGTCTTTAAGCCATAAAATCTCAAAGGAGGAGTATGTCCGTTACCTGTTCTTTGACTCCCAAAAGTATGTACAGAAATTCCAAGTATGATCTGACTTCAGTCAGTATCTGTTTTGGGGGAGTTTTTCAGGGATTAAATAATGTATTGTGCTATAAAGGGATGAGAGAAAATAAAGTGTAAGAGACTTTTTTCCAAAGAAAATATAAAATGTTAGTTTAATTAAGCCTGGATAATTGAAAAAATTTGCATGTGATTAGAAAAAAATTAAATGATGAATTTTTTATTTAGAATGATTACTGACTTAATTCTACACACTGACCCTCCCCCCCCCACTTTCTTTTTTGCTTCGGTTTAATATGTTTAATTTATATATCCCCAGATAGAAATATTTTGGTGTGGGGAAGATCTTAATCTAAGTAGAAATCATAGCTATTAATATTAATAGCTAACTTATGTATAGAGAATACATGTTTGCTGAACAAAATGCATTTTAATCTAAATATTCCTACATATTGCAGCCATAAGAAAACTACTACTCAAAAAAAGAAAACTACTACTCACAACACTTCTGACATCAAATGTGTGGGTTTTTCCCTCACACAAAGCAATTCTGATATTTAACTACCTGGAGTTAATGCAGACTCAGGGCTACCTTCAGGGTTCTCAGGGGTAAGCGCTCGGTCCCACAAGATCGCCCCCCTCCCTCCATTTCAGATGCCAGATCCAAGTAGTGGATCCGCAGGTAACCCCTGCTTGTGTCTGATGTGGCTACAAATCCAGGGTTCCTATGACCCCTTGACAGGTTCAATAATTTGTTATAATGGCTTATAGAATTTAGGGAAACACTTTATGTACTTTTACCAGTTTATTATATTGCATATGCAAATAAGTAGATTAAGAGATAGGGAAGGCGAAGTCCAGAATGGTCCGAAGTACTGGAGCTTTTGTCCCTATGGAGTTTTGAGCGTGCCACTCTCCCAGCATGTGGATGCGGTCACCATCCTGGAAAGTCTCCAAACCCTGTGTTTATGGAGGATTTTATGGAGCTTCCATTACGGAGGCACAATGAGATTATTAGTCTTCAAGGCCCTCTCCCTTTTGGATGAGGCTGGAAGTTCCCATCTTGTAATTAATCACTTGGCTTGTCCCTGTCCTCTGTCTGTCCGTCCGTCCCTCCATCCATCAGTTCCGTCTCCTCTGTAGCATAAACTGTTTTGGTTGATTGGGCCTACTTTAAATAACAAAAGATGCTTCTGTCACCTCTGTCACTCTCCAAGGGTGTTTAGAAGCTAGGAGCTATGTCCTGGGAACTGCATCAAAGACAAAATACCATTGTGTCATCTTACCACAGCAGCATATCAATTTTCAAAAATTTTTGTCTTAGATTTCTTGGAAGAATATTCGAAAAAATGAGTACACCTATAATCCATGGGATAGGCTTTTGGTGGCTGTTATATCGGTAAGAAATAACAAAAATGTTGGCATTAGCATGCTACCTTAAGAGCAGTTGGTTGTATGATTTTAACTCTCTTTTTAGTTTTTACCGTGTTGCATAAGAATGAAGGTGCCTCAAAAAGTCCAGTGTGTCAGTGCCATCCAATATGCATTTTGGTGGTAATACATTTATTGAATATGTCCATTTTAATATATTTGGCTCTCTCATGTTATTCTATTTAATTATAATTCTGGCTTCCTTAGAAACAAAAACAACTTTTTTCTCCTTTGATTATATTTTATGAAGCTGACAACAATGAACTTTACAGAGGTAGAAAAATATGTGAAGGATTATTTTACTAAAAATCTATGTTGGTTTCCATTAAAATTCTTAACTTATATGACATGTGAAGAAAATAATGATTATTTTGGTGATGGTGAGGAACCTGATGTATGTGGTCTTTGTTCTGTTGATATAGGGGGAAAAAAGATTGAGTCATGAGCTCTTATGTGTTCTTCTTGTAGCCTTACCTGCAGTGTGTACTCTGGATTTTCCTCTTACAGTACTATGAGAAAAAATATGGAGGCAGGTCAATAAGAAAGGATCCTTTTTTCAGGTCAGTTAATTTTTTAAAAAGTTTTAATGTTTTTTAGTAAGTTTACATAGTATAAGGTAATTTCCTTCACTCTCAAAAAAAACCTTACAGTCATCCATGGCCCCTCTCACGCATATCCCCAGCCCTGTATAACTGCTAAGCTGCTAATCTAGTTGCTATAGATCTGCCAATTCTGAACATTTATATAAATAGAACTTTACAATATATAGTCTTTTTGTGTCTGGCTTCTTTTACTTACCATAATGTTTTGAAGGTTCATGATGTAGCAATACTTCATTACTTTTTTCTTTTCTTAGTAATATTACATTGCATGGAAATACCACACTTGACTTATCTTTTCATCAGTTGGTGGACATTTGAGTTGTTTCTCTTCTTTGGCCATTACGAATAATGCTGCTGTGAACAAATTATTAACCACTGGATTCTCCCCATATCCACTGACGACTTAGCATCTGGCTCTCCTTCTTTCTCCTGCTGTCATCTTGGGGGAGAATCAGCTTCCACTGAGATAACCTTTCTAACATCCTACTCCTCAGTTTCTGATTTTCTCCGCACTCACGACTTCTGTGTCCTTTGTGTCTCACGTGTTGATTTGGGTCAGAGCCCTGCCATCACCGCTCTTCACTTCATCTGTGTCCTGTACTACCAGTAACACTTCATCTTTCCAGCTGTCTTATTTTATTAGTCTTTTTGGACTTTCCTGCTGTAGTTTCTACCCCTGAGTTTTTTCTGTTGTTCAAATGTATCCACTAATCACTGTTTTCACCTTTTCTCTATTCAGCTTCACTCACGTGATTCATCACTTTCACCCTCTTTCAGCACCCTCTATTCAACTTCTGTATTTCTTTGACTGTCTGCTAAAACTCATAATTTTTGCTAAGTCTAATTACAGGCTGGAGAAAATTAACATAGAAGTGCAGTTTGTTAATACCACGTATTTATCCTGCATAAACTCAGCTTTGTTTTAACACTTGTTACCCCGTTTTCTTCCTCTTTTCGATAGTTACCCCAAACCTTCTTTGTATTCCTCAAATTCTCCAGTTCACCTCACCTCGTTTTCTACTTCTCACTAGATGATCTTGCCATCTCTGAAAACAAAAGGACTTAATTAGAAATTTTTACACATCTGTCCACCTCTTTCATCATTTTTGCCTTTTCCTAGTCCCAGAGGGAGAGACACCCCTTCTGTTATCCATGTCTTCATTTATTCTGTCAACTTAAGGACGTTGCTCTGTCAATTTTATTTTCTCTTTCTGTACCTTTCCCTTTTGAATCTAAATAGGGTATTTTTCTCTGGGGAGGGATTTTGTATAAAACAAACTAATAGACATCAGAACTCCTAAATCTCATTTAAGCTTGAATCTCTAGCTCTTGTCCCGTGTATCTTTTATTTCATAACCAAGAAGCTTCCACTTCCAGTTCCTCACCTCCCAGTCACTCCTTACATCCCTGCAGTTTGGTCTCTGCACTTGCTTCTCTGCTCATGCTATTTTCATTAAGGTGACTAATGATTTCCTCCGTATCTCCTGAAGTAGGCTTTGCTTATTCACCTCATCTGCTACTTTAGTGTGATTGACTTCTTCCTTCTTATACTTTTCTCTTGTTCCTTTGTTGTCCATAATGTCAACTCCTGTTTTACCTCTTTACTTCTCTTACACTTCAAAATTTCCTTTCAAAGCACTTTTTTCTCTACCTATTTTTCTAGTGTTCCTGTGAGTTCTGAGTTCAGCCCTCTATATCCACTCTGCCCGGGACATGTCATTTATACCCAGACTGTAAATTCTTTGAGGGATGGATACATGCTTTTTAAAATCTTTTTGTGAAATAGTGCATGACACATACCAGTCATATAAGATGTTGAAAAATGAATGAATTCTGATAATATCATCAAATGGATCCATGAGTGAAAAATAGCTCTGTAATTCCACCTTTCAGAAATAAGATCACAGATCTCAGATTGGTGTATTTTTTCGGTCTTTTCTCCATGGAGTGCTTGAATTTCTTACTCTGTTAGTTATTTGAAAATCTGTTATCTTTATATATTTAGGACTCTTCCAACAAAGTCCAAAAATAGGAAGTATCCAGAACCACCGAACAATGAGGATGAAGATGAAGATGTCAAAGCTGAAAGACTAAAGGTCAAAGAGCTAATGAGTTGCCAGTGTTGTGAGGAGGTAATTTAGTCTTTATCGTAAGTCTTATTAAATGTGAAGTGATCAGTTCCTCATGTATAGGAATTAATCTGAAAAATACTTTTCTTTTCATGTGAATCAATATGAAAAAAAGTCTTTGAAAAAATATTTGTCTACTTCTGAATAAGCCATTATTTCAGTCATAAATGGATATTTATTTACATAATACCTCTTATTAGTGAATATAGTTCATATGATATATGGACATGAATTATGGGCAACCTGTCATTTCATGATAGGTATATCTGATTTATTATTTTCTTTTTAAATCCTATTTCTCTTATTAGAAGCCAGCCATTATGGTCAGCAATTTGCATAAAGAATATGATGACAAGAAAGATTTTCTTCTTACAAGAAAAGTAAAGAAAGTGGCAACTAAATATGTCTCTTTCTGTGTGAAAAAAGGCTGGTATTTGTTTTTTCTTAAATAATTTTTCCAGAAGAGTTATTTCCATTTTTAGTTTGATTTACATATGATAATTTTTCTTTCAATTTCTTTAGGAGAGATCTTAGGGCTACTGGGTCCAAATGGTGCAGGCAAAAGCACAATTATCAATATTCTGGTTGGTGATATTGAACCAACTTCAGGCCAGGTATGATATATAAGGGTGTGGGAGATGCTGTGATTTACATTTTTAGTTAAAATAAATTTCTTAATGGCAGATTAGGATTTTATGTTTTTAGTATTAATTTTTAGTATAGCTTAATCAAGTTATTATCTTTTTGGTTATCTTTGAAAATAATGTACACAATAAAATTTTCACACATGCAGATGCACACATAGACAGTATTTCTGCTTTTATAATTATTACATGCATGGGTGATTTGCCTACCTACTTAATGGAAGACAATCTTTTTTTTTTTATTATTTAAATGTTGTTAGTTAACATATAGTGCAATATTGGTTTCTGGAGTAGAATTCAGTGATTCGTCACATACATACAACACCCGGTGCTCATCACAAGTGCCCTCTTTAATACCTATCACCCATCTAGCCCATCCCCCCACCCACTTCCTTCCATCAACCCTCAGTTTGTTGTCTATCATTAAGAGTCACTTATAGCTTGTTTCCTTGTCTCCTTTTTTTCTTTTCCCCCTTCCTGTATGTTTATTTGCTTTCTTTCCTGAATTCCACATATGAATGAGATCATACAGTAAATATTGTCTTTGACAGACTTATTTCACTTAGCATAATACACTCTAGCTTCATCCACATCATTGCTAATGACAAGATTTCATTCTTTTTGGTGGTTGAGTAATATTCCTGTGTGTGTGTGTGTGTGTGTGTGTGTGTGTGTGTGTGTGTGTGTAGACACCACATCTTTATCCATTCATCAGTTGATGGACGTTTGGGCTCTCTCCATAGTTTGGCTATTGTTAATGCCACTGTAAACATCAGGGTGCATGTACCCCTTCTAATCTATTTTTGTATCCTTTGGGTAAATACTTAGTTGTACAATTGCTGGATTACAGTGTGGTTCTGTTTTTTACTTTTTGGGGAACCTCCAAACTGTTCTCCAGAGTGGCTGCACCAGTTTGCATTCCCACCAATAGCACAAGAGGGTTCCTCTTTCTTGGCATCCTTGCCAACACCTGTTGTTTCTTGTGTTGTTAATTTTAGCCGTTCTGACAGGTGTGAGGTGGCATCGCATTATGGTTTTGATTTGTATTTCCCTGATGGTGAGTGGTGAGTGATGTTGAGCATCTTCCATAGTTTTCAGAGTACAGGTCTTTTACCTCTTTAGTTAGGTTTATTCCTATGTATCTCACTGTTTTTGGTGCAGTTGCAAATGGGATGGATTCCTTGATTTCCTTTTCTGCTGCTTTGTTATTGGTGTAGAGAAATGCAACAGATTTCTGCACATTGATTTTATATCCTGCAACTTTGCTGAATTCATGTATGAGTTCTAGCAATGTTTTGGTGGAGTCTTTCAGGTTTTCTACATAGAGTGTCATGTCATCTGTAAATAGTGAAAGTTTGAATTCTTCCTTGCCATTTCGGATGCCTTTGATTTCTCTTTGTTGTCTGATTGCCGAGGTAAGACTTATGTTAAATAGTAATGGTGAGAGTGGACATCCTTGTCTTGTTCCTGTCTGTAGGGGAAAGGCTCTCAGTTTCCCCATTGAGGATGACCTGTGGGTCTTTTGTATATGGCCTTTATACGAAGGCCATATTGAGGTATGTTCCATCTATCCTTACTTTTTGAGGGTTTTTATCAAGGAAAGATCTGTATTTTGTCAAACGCTTTTTCTGCATCTGACAGGATCATATGGTTCTTATAATGTGGTGTATCATGTTGATTGATTTGCGAGTGTTCAACCACCCCTGCAGCCCAGGAATAAATCCCGCTTGATCGTGGTGAATAATTCTTTTAATGTACTGTTGAATTCGATTCACTAGTATTTTATTGAGAATTTTTGCATCCATGTTCATGAGGGGTATTGGCCTGTAATTCTCCTTTTTAGTGGGGTCTTTGGTTTTGGAATCAAGGTAATGCTGGTTTCATAGAATGAGTTTGGAAGTTTTCCTTCAATATCTATTTTTGGAATAGTTTGAGGAGAATAGATATTAACTCTTCTTAAAATGTCTTGGAATCCATCCAGCCCTGGACTTTGTTTGTTGAGAGATTTTTGATTACTGATTCAGTTTCTTTGCTGGTTTGGGGTCTGTTCAAAATTTTTATTTCTTACTGTTTCAGTTTTGGCTTTGTTAGTTTGTAGGTATCTAGGAATTTGTCCATTTCTTCCAGGTTGCCCAGTTTGTTGGCATATACTTTTTCATAGCATTGTCTTATAATTGTGTTTCTGTGGTGTTGGTTGTGATCTCTCCTCTTTCATTCATGATTTTATCTATTTGGGTCCTTTCTCTTTTCTTTTTGATGTCTCGCTAGAGGTTTATCAGTTTTATTAATTCTTTTGAAAAACCAGCTCTTAGTTTTGTTAATCCATTCTACTGTTTTTTTGTTTGTTTGTTTCTATATTGTTTATTTATATTCTAATCTTTATTATTTACCTTCTGCTGGCTTTAGGCTTTATTTGCCGTTCCTTTTCTAGCTCCTTTAGGCGTAAAGTTAGGTTGTATATTTGAGACTTTTCTTGCTTCTTGAGGTGGACCTGTATTGCAATATACTTCCCTCCTGGAACTGCTTTTGCTGCATCCCAAAGATTTTGGACAGTCCTGTTTTCATTTTCATTTGCTTCTATGTATTTTTTTTTTCTTCTTTAATTTCCTGGTTAACCCATTCATTCTTTAGTAGGATGTTCTTCAACCTCCATGTATTAAATTTTTCTTGTGGTTGACTTCAAGTTTCATAGCATCGTGGTCTAAAAATATGCATGGTATGATCTCAGTCTTTTTGTACTTGTTGAGGGTTGATTTGTGACCCAGTATGTGATCTGTTCTGGAGAATGTTCCATGGGTACTTGAAAAGAATGTGTATTCTTCTGCTTTAAGATGGATGAAATGTCTGTATATCTGTTAAGTCCATCTGGTCCAGTGTGTCACTGAAAGCCATTGTTTCCTTATTGATTTTCTGCTTACATGATCTGTCTATTGCTGTAAGTGGGGTGTTAAAGTCCCTACTCTTACTGTATTATTATCAATGAGTTTCTTTATATTTATTATTAATTGAATTGTGTATTTGGTTGCTCCCAAGTTGGGGACATAAATATTTACAATTGTTAGATCTTCTTGATGGATAGACCCCTTAATTATGATATAATGCCCTTCTTCATCTCTTTTTAGTCTTTGTTTTAAAATCTAGTTTGTCTGGGGTCCCTGGGTGGCTCAGTCGTTAAGCATCTGCCTTCGGCTCAGGTCATGATCCCAGGGTCCTGGGATCGAGCCCCGCATCGGGCTCCCTGCTCAAGGGGAAGCCTGCTTCTCCCTCTCCCACTCCTCCTGCTTGTATTCCTGCTGTCACTATCTCTCCCTCTGTCAAATAAATAAATTAAAGTTTTTAACAAAAATAAAATCCAGTTTGTCTGATGGAAGTGAGACTACTCGGCTTTAGGTCTAAAATGAGTCTCTTGTAGGCAGCATATAGATCGATCTTGTTTTTTTGTGTGTGGGTGAACCTACAGCTTTATTGACACCTTTCAGTAAGCTCTTAATACTCATATTTTCATGGGTTCACGCCTTGTAATGAATTTGAGTTGTAGATAATCAACTTCCACAGAGAAATGTGTAGCCAAACCAAATTAAGAATAACCCATTCTGATACCCTTTGTCTTACAATTGAAGCATTTAGTCTGTTTACATTCAGAGTGATTACTGAAAGATAAGAATTTAGTGCCATTGTGTTACCTGTAAAATTGGTGTTTCTGGTGATGTTCTGTGCTCCTTTCTAGTCTTTGTTGCTTTTGCTCTTTTTTTTTTCCTCCACTCAAAGAGTCCACCTTAAAATTTCTTGCAGGGCTGGTTTAGTGGTCATGAACTAATAAAAGTAGTTTTTGTTTGTCTGGGAAACTCCTTTGTAAAAAAAAGAGATTGATTTATTTACTTGAGGGAGGGGGGAGGGGTAAAGGGAGAGAACCACCAAGCAGACTCCCCACCGCACGTGGAGCCCAATTCAGGGCTTGATCCCATGACCCATGAGATCATGACCTGAGCCAAAAGCAAGAGTCAGGTGCTCAGCCAACTGAGCCACCCCGGTGCCCCTGTCTGGGAGACTCTTTATCTGTCCTTCTATTCTGAATAACAACCTGGATAAACAATTCTTGGCTGTATATTTTTCCCATTCAGCACGATGAATATTTCCTTCCACTCCTCTCTGGCCTGCCAGGTTTCAGTGGACAGATCTGCTGCCAACCTGATCTGTAGAAGACAATCTTACTAACTTCAGGAGATATAGGAGCTAATATTGACCCTGCCATTAATTAGCCTTTGATTGTAAGCATATCACCAGTTTGTGGAAACTTCACAAAACTGCTCTAATCCTGTCTTCCGCTGCTCTCCCCCTTCCTTACTTTACACCAACCACACTGACCCATTGATTTCCTGGAAAATGCCAGGCACACTCTTCTCTGGGTTTTTGCCTTAACTGTTCCTTTTATAGGGTATTCCTTACCCTGTAAAAATCCAAATGATTAAATTTGTTTTACGTCCATGGCACCAATAGCACCTTCCAGTGAGGTCCTTTGATCATCCTAGTTAAAATTGGAGTTTGCCTTTTCAATCAACCTGCATTCCTGATCGCCCTTTTGGGCCATGTCACTGAACTCTGACTTAGCTATGTATGTCCTTTCTTCATCAAAAGGAATAAAAATTTGACTTACTATTACCCTGGTTCTAGGAAAGAGTTTGAATTAATTCACTTACCACTTCTTCACAATGTAAATTAAGCCAAAACTTATTTAAAATTGGTTTGTATTTCTGTAGGTATTCCTTGGAGATTATTCTCCAGAACCAACTGAAGATGATGATTCCATTAAGTATATGGGATACTGTCCTCAGATAAACCCACTGTGGCCAGATATTACATTGCGGGAACATTTTGAAATTTATGGAGCTGTGAAAGGAATGAGCTCAAGTGACATGAAAGAAGTCATAAATCGGTAAAATTAAAACCTTTTTATTACCCAGAGAAAGGTTGACATTTCACATTTTAAAAGTTTAATTTTTAAAAGCATTTTTTGTTATACTTTTAATAGAAAATGGTCATTACTTTTTCATATATTCTTTATAGAATAATGATAGTTATAAAAATAAAAAGGTAGTTTTTCTATTTTTAATTACAGGGTGAACATACCTATAAGTGTCAAACGTAAAGTGAATCTTTTTATTAAAATAGTGATTTGTTTAAGATGATGTAAATTGGGGGTGCCTGGGTGGCTCAGTTGTTAAGCATCTGCCTTGGGCTCAGGTCATGATCCCAGGGTCCTGGGATCAAGCCCCGCATCGGGCTCCCTGCTCAGCGGGAAGCCTGCTTCTCCCTCTCCCACTCCCCCTGCTTGTGTTCCCTCTCTCACTGTGTCTCTCTCTGTCAAATAAATAAATAAAATCTTTAAAAAAAAAAGAGATGTAAATTGGAGGTCTAATTATATAGTAAGTTCCAACTGAGTGTTCTAGAAAAAAAACTGTGAATGATCACAGTGAGTGATAATACAATCATTTTGTATTACCTATTTTGCAGGATAACAAATGCACTTGATTTAAAAGAACATCTTCAGAAAACTATAAAGAAACTACCTGTAGGAATCAAGCGAAAGGTACTTTTATTAACAGATATATGTATGTCTTATTCATAGTTGAGAGCCTGATACTGTCTTCATAAAATTTCTTATGCAAAGCCTTATTAGTCCCCTCTACATTTTCTTTCTAACTAGTTGTGTTTTGCCCTGAGTATGCTGGGGAATCCTCACATTACCCTGCTAGATGAACCATCTACAGGTATGGATCCTAAAGCCAAACAGCACATGTGGTGAGTATGACATTAAAGATACTTGAGACATGGTATACTATTTCATACTTTAGAATAAAAGAGTAGTTTGTTTTATTATCACTAATGGATTTATATTAGTTATATATATTGATTTAACATCTTACACAAATGACAAAATAGTAATTAAAAATTAATTACTATTGATACCTAGAGAAGCTCATAAAATTTTATTTTATTTATTTTTAAGATTTTATTTATTTGAGAGAGAGAGAGAGACAGCAAGAGAGGGAACAGAAGCAGGGGGAGTGGGAGAAGGAGAAGCAGGCTTCCTGCTAAGCAGAGAGCCTGACGAGGGGCTTGGTCCCAGGACCCTGAGATCATGACCTGAGTGGAAGGCAGATGCTTAACCGACTGAGCCACCCAGGCACCCCTGCCATAAACTTTTAAACTTTATCATACTTTATACTTTCATGAAATATTAATAATATTTTATTTATTCCAGAATAAAAATAAATATATGAGTAATTATTAAGATAAAGAGTACTGCTGTCTGAATAGCTTTTTTTTTTTTAAAGATTTTATTTATTTATTTATTAGAGAGCAAGTGAGAGAGAAGCAGCATGAGAGGGGAGAGGGTCAGAGGGAGAAGCAGGCTCCCCGCTGAGCAGGGAGCCCAATGTGGAACTCGGTCCCAGGACTCAGGGATCATGACCTGAGCCGAAGGCAGTCGCTTAACCAACTGAGATACCCAGGCGCCCTGAATGGCTTTTAAAAGATTTTTTCCTAGTCATTTAACATAAATTCTAATTCTCATAACATTGGCTTGAGTTTATGTTGGAACGCCTAGGAATTCATGGTGCTAGTTAGTTGACCAACTCTTTGAGCCTACATTTCCATGTCTATAAAATGTGAGGTGGGGTAGAAGCATATTAAGTTTTCCCTATGATTTTATGGCTATTTTAGTTATAACATGAAAAAGCATCAAATTTTATAATTTATTTTTTAATGCATAGAAACATTTGAAGTCATGGAATTTCTGTTTATTTGACAAACTTTCAAAAATAGAGGAAAAGAAGTTAAAAGAATCGTAGTTGGGCAGTATGTAATAACTATAGCAATAGATATTGATAAATTTTAATTAACCAAATAGTTAGATTTTCATTAATATTCAGATGCTTTACTCTGTTTATTTTACATATGTATTATAGGCGAGCAATTCGAACTGCATTTAAAAACAAAAAGCGGGCTGCTATTCTAACCACTCATTATATGGAGGAAGCAGAAGCTGTCTGTGACCGGGTAGCCGTCATGGTATCTGGGCAGTTAAGGTAAATGTCTGAAAGGCATGCCGTTGGGGGGAGGGGTTGAATAATCATTTCAGAAACTTAACAATAATAAATTTAAATGCCAAAAAAAGTGTCCTTACTTGAGTTTTTGACTATTAGCTTTCTGTAGAATTACTTGGAAATGTGTTAGTTTATTTCTAAGAAATGGCTAGCTAATTTGCATTTGTAATTAGTTTAATGGTTCAACAACTTGGAATGTTGTTTGTCAGCCATGATATTTGTTATTTTAAAAAATTGCTAGGCATTGTATTGGGTTGTAATCCGAAGTATAAAATAAATATATTCGTAATTCAAGTTCATACTCTTATAAATAAATGGTTGAATAAATAAAATAAATGTGGGAGGAGAGCAAATTTTCCTTATGGTAAGATTCCAAACAGTATACGTAGATACTGCTCCCTCTGGGAGGGTAGGGTAATTCTCCACTTCCTAAGTGTAGTCTGAATTTAGCCAGTCCCTTCTAATGTATGGAAAGAGGGCGATAGTGACTTCACTGAAGAGCAGCGTTGTGTGGATATCATGTACCCCTGATAGGATGTCATAGGAAAGGTACTTCAGCTCCATGGCATTTCCTCCAAAACCCCTAACCCCAGTCTAATGAGAAAACTGTCAGACTACTCCAAATTGAGAGACATTCTGCCAAAACACTTGACAAATTCCTAAAACTGTCAAAGGTAAAAAAGGAAGGAAAGAGTAAGAAACTGTCACAGACCCGTGGGGGCTAAGTGCAGTGTGTATCCTGGATAGATCCTGGAACAGAAAAAGGACATTAGTGAAAAACTGGTGAAATCCAAATAAAGTCAAATATGAAGTTAATAGTAATATACCAGTGTTCGTTTCTTAATTTTGACAAATGCGCCATGGTTATATAAGATCATAATATTAGGGAAACTAAAACTGGGTGAGGGGTATATGGAGTCTCTCTGTATTATATTTGCAACTTCTCTATACATTTAAAAGTATCCCATCAAACATTTAATTTAAATCATCTTTTGAGAAATCATTCTTTGAAGCTGTCAAGTCATCTTATAATGTCTGAGCTTTCTTCTAAAAATCACTACAGATGTATTGGGACTGTCCAGCATCTGAAGAGTAAATTTGGAAAAGGCTACTTTTTGGAAATAAAGTTAAAGGAGTGGATAGAAAACCTAGAAGTAGACCGCCTTCAAAGAGAAATTCAGTATATTTTCCCAAATGCAAGCCGTCAGGAGAGGTAAAGATTTTAATAATTTAGTTATATTTTTTTGTAGAGCAATAATCGTAAAAATTGGTTACTGCATTAAGGATTAGAAAAAAAAGGTCTGTTAATATCACCAGTATTGGACTAATAACGTAGTCTGATAACTGGAGTTTTATATCTAACTTAGTGTTAGATCTTGCAATATTCAATAGTATTTAAACTTTTAAAAGTTCTCATATCAGTAATAATGAGAGAGTTATTTTGCATGGAAATATTTTAAGATTTAAAACAATTTTTTTCTAAATATGTATCAAAATAAGTTGTTGGAGTTTAATTTTGAACTTTAAATAAAGTTTGAACTTTAGCTTTAGAACATATTAGTAGTCATTCTTAAATTTTTCTATATTTTATCCGTTTCCAGTTTTTCTTCTATTTTGGCTTATAAGATTCCTAAGGAAGATGTTCCATCCCTTTCACAATCTTTTTCTAAGTTGGAAGAAGGTAAGATTTGAAAAACATTGTAAGGTAGCTTTCAATTTATAAAAGAATTTTATTTTCAAGTTTAGAAATTGGGACTGTTTATTGTGGAAGCTATTGTAAATAAAAAGATAACCTTTTATTAATTTAATGTAAGACATAGGATAAATACTAACACTGTAGAGGTTTAGTAGGTCAGCTATATTATAGTGTAAATCTTTTACTATTTTAGTTGACATCACCATGGTTTTTCACATTGCATCTGTAAGAAAGTTCAGTTTAATTAGCACTCAGTGGTTCATTTCAGAAGTGAGAGCATTGAGTTTCCAGAACCCTCACTTGGTATCAGGCCCTAGAAGTAACAATGGTAGCAAGACTTCAGTGGCAGCAGAAGAGGGGAGAGGAAAATCCATAGTGTAGGGATGTGGACATTCCTAAAAGCTTAAAGAAGCTTATTGGAACTTGACATTTTTTAAAATAAATGGTTGGTAGGATAAAGATATTCTGGTAGCAAGTCATGAGAGGTAAGCTCCTGGATGGAACAGGTATTCATACACAAGTTGTTTTATGGAATTTATAAACTATGAAACAACCTAATAAAGCTTGGGGAGAATTTCACTACAGGAATGAATAGGAAGCCAGAAAATTTGAGGTTAGAATAGATTGCAAAAGGATCTGAAATAAACTTAAAAAGAGTATATGGCCATAAGAACTAATCCAGAATCTAGTTCAAGAAGTTCAGAACAGGCTGTAATGGAAATTGGGGAAGGGAAGATAGGGAGCAGGGAGCCAAAGAAGTCATGAGAAGAGGCATAGTAAGGAAGACAGAGGAGGGTAAACAGGAGATGCTTGGAAAGGGCAAGGTGAAGCAAGTAAGGCTGCAGATAGGGTGCCTCAGGGAACAAAGAGGAAAGGAACATGTTTTGGCAGCTTCCAATTTAAATGAGTTGATTGCAGAATTTTTTTTTTTAAACAGGTTGTTAGCCATTTAGTAGTTACTGCCATTTTTATTCTTTAGAAATATTAATAAGTTAAATATTGTTTTCATATTTTAATAGCTAAACATACTTTTGCCATTGAAGAATATAGCTTTTCTCAAGCAACATTGGAACAGGTACTATAAAGTTAAATTTTTAAAAGTTTTTTTATAGAAGAAAGTGATATCTAATTGTTTAGATTTATTTATTTATTATTATTATTTTTTAAAGATTTTATTTATTTATTTGAGAGAGAGAGAATGAGAGAGAGCACATGAGAGGGGGGAGGGTCAGAGGGAGAAGCACACTCCCTGCCGAGCAGGGAGCCCCATGCGGGACTCGATCCAGGGACTCCAGGATCATGACCTGAGCCGAAGGCAGTCGCCTAACCAACTGAGCCACCCTGGCGCCCCTATTTATTTATTTTTAAAGATTTATTTGAGAGAGAGAAAATGTGTGCGAGTGAGGGGAGGTGAAGAGGGGGAGGGGAAGCAGACTCCCCGCTGAGAGCGGAGCCACATGGGGCTTGGCTGATCTCATGACACTGAGATCATGACCTGAGCTGAAACCAAGAGTTGGAAGCTTAACCAACTGAGCTACGCAGGTGCCCCTAATTATTTAGATTTATACTGGAGAGGGAGGGTGTTTATGAACCAGAGACAAATTGTTATACAATATGCCTAAACTTTGTATAATCTTAAACAACTTTAGGCTCTCCATCTGCTTATTTTGAAAAACTCAATATTGTTTCTTTAGTAAAGAAAATGGGTGTTTTTGATGTTATTTCATATATCTGAAGTTACATTGCTAAATATTTATAAATTATTTTTTATGACTGCTACTTATATATTTATCAAAAAACAACCTTAATCCTTATAGCATTCAACTTTGTATGTGATTAAAGGAGGTTATTCTGTTTAAATAATATTAATGCCAACATATCTCTTGATAGTTGAATGGTTAATGTATGTAGATGGAGCCTTACAGTGTTTTTTATTTAATTAAAAATTATTTGAGATAATTACAATACAGAATACTGTATTCATTTATTTACTTCCATTTAGGTTTTTGTAGAGCTCACTAAAGAACAAGAGGAAGAGGATAGCAGTTGTGGAGCTTTAAACAGCACGCTTTGGTGGGAGAGAACACAGGAAGACAGAGTAGTGTTTTGAAGCAGTTCAGTCTGCTTACTGAATGTCTTTAACTCTGGCTGAAAAGGTATATTATTGGAGTGGTAACTGAAGAACCATGAAAGCACTTGGGATTTTCCTAAGTTCCTTGATTGAAACGCTGTGGTTTTGTGTTTTGCTTTTCTTTAAATAAAGCTTGTATATAAATAATTGAAACTGCGTGTTTGTACATGAAGTATATTGAACTGTAGTCTGTATGTGAGGTCGAATATTTGCTTTTTTACCTTTCAAAAACAGTGCTTTTAAATTTATGATTAAAAGAAATAGTGATAGAATAATTTTATCTTTAACGGTTATCTTTATTTTTAAACTTATACCATCTTGTTACGTAAGTATGTGATATCCCAGTCTAAACAAAAAGAACTAAGACATAAATAATACATAGAAAAGAAATATAAAGCAAAAGTTTCTTGCTTCTCCTTTTTAATTTCTAAAGAAACTCTGAGAGGAGGTTGGCATCCCAGAAAGCAATAAATACCAGGTAGTCTCCGTGAAGGTAGAGTTTGCAGGAGGTGACATCTGCTAGGTGGCACTCATTCATCATAATAAATGAAATGAGACCCTGTTCTATTAGGTGATGTTAGACATAGGTGATTTAGGTCTTTGAAGAAACATTTCTTTTGCTTACAGTAAAATTCACAGGTTTTTAAATTATAATATAATTAAAGGAAGACTGTCTAGAGTCTTATTATGTAATAGCCTGATTGCAGTTAGAATGACATCATCTACACAGTTGGAAGAATCGGCCATACCTTTTCCTGTACCCCTCATGGAATATATAAATTTTTTTGTCATCTTTCTCCCAAAGGGCACATTATATTATAGAATAAAATAATTTGTTGGGTAATCAATTTTGTTGGTAAACTTTATTTGAATCTCTCCTTTATAGTTTAAAGTTTGTGTAGATTTACTTAGTAACTCACTTCAGATTTACTTTGGAACATGGAGGGAGATAAATAAACCTTTGGGGGTTAAGTTAAGGATTAGAAGTAAACTATACATAATTCACTTTAATGAGAAACCAGAATTTTACTGTCAGAGTTGAAGTAAGGTTATGGTTAATGTAATCTTGGAAATACTTCCTTGTAGAACCCATGTGTGGACTATAGGTAAAATGTAATATAAATAACACCAGCTGACATTCTATTTCAACCAGATGAATGACAGTTACTAACTCGCAAAGACAAATATGTTGGGAGTGTGATTTTTGCATTATAAAGAGTCAGAAAAAACAACAGCAACAACAGAAGAATTTGGTACTGAGTTACTGTAAATAGCCAAATCCTTTACTGAAATACTGTTAACTCTTTAACTTAGGTAAACTTAATGAACTTTTTTTTTTTTTTTTAAAGATTTTATTTATTTGACAGAGACACAGCGAGAGAGGGAACACAAGCAGGGGGAATGGGAGAGGGAGAAGCAGGCTTCCCACGGAACAGGGAGCCCGACGTGGGGCTCGACGTGGGGCTCGATCCCAGAACCCTGGGATCATGACCTGAGCCAAAGGCAGATGCTTAACGACTGAGCCACCCAGGCGCCCCAACTTAATGAACTTTTAACACTACTGTGTAATAAAACATCTGTGGTTTTAGGCTCTAGCAGCTGATTTAAAATAGCATTCCTTTCTGAGCAAGGTCCATGACTGATACTTTCCCCCCATTGTTTTGGCAACTGCTGTACACATTCCTAAAGATACCTACTTTTCCAGCTATCTCTGATAGCTTGTCAGTCAGAGATAATCTGATCTAATCTGTCACTCGTCTAAATGAGCTGTTTTACGGTCTGTGCTTGGATTTTACAACCCACAGCTAAGTTATTTCTCCTTGTAAGATTTAGTTGGCACTAGTTTTTAATGTTCTATCAGCAGCTAACAGCCACTTGCCTCATAATACCAAGCTTTTGGATTCTTCACCTGAGAATCTCACTTTTACACCTTTAGTAATAAAATTGTGACTTTTACTGAACTTTAGTACTGCATAATGAATACAACTCAAGATGCATTTGAAAGAAAATCTTTACCTTTGTAGATAATTAAATAGCACATTGCATCTTGTAAACAAGTCACAGCTAAATGGTGCCATAAATTTAAAGAGATCCCTTTCAGTATCTAGTATTCATATAAATACCCAGGGGCTTTTTTTGGGGGGTATGTTTTCATAGCCGCGTATTGCCTGGAGTACTTAAACTCAGTGTAAGAAACAAAGCGATCTCAGACAGTCATTGAAAAGGTAGTTTCTTAGGACCTGACTATACTGAGGAAAATATGTTATTTTAAATAGAGCTTGGCTAACTGAGAACATTACCTGCTTCCGCACAATGATTCACTACATCTGTGAATGAACGTGTGACCAACGTAAAGGGAAGTGAAAGTTGAGGTTGTGCTGAGTAGTTGTAATCATGTTCTTATCCATTATGTTTGTTCAGTTACGGACTATTGTGCTCCTGTAAGCAATTTTTTTAAAGACACTTGAATTATTTTTTTTTTAGTTTTTACAGAGTGAATATATTTTGATCATGAATTAAATTATATGTAGGAATATTCCATTTTTACAGTAGTAAAATCTTTCCTAATCAGAAGTTTAAGTTTTTAGAGTTCTTATTTAAATTCCAGAAGTATAATTTAACTAATACTTAGGAAAGCAAGGGTAATTGGGGTGAAAAAAAGGAGACAAAAAGTCAAATAGGAAGTTTATCTTTATTTACAGTGGACAGTTCATGTTTTTGAACACATTTTATTTCAAAATGTCTTAAATTACTGATCTTAAAATTTTTTCTATACCAATAATAAATATAAATACATACATTAGGCAAAAGTTGGAAAAAACAGCACCACCTAGTTTATACTTTCTGTCTACAATCAAATTTTAAAAGTGAAGCCTGGATTTTACTGAGTGACTCTGGTTACTGACTGATAAGGCGAACCTCTGTCTGCAGCTGTTAGGAACCAAGCAGATGGTAACAATGAAAACACTATGTGAGTGTACTTTACATTTCATTTTGTGGGCTCTTAATTTTTTTTCGAGTTCATTTCCAGTAGAGAACAACAAAAGGCTGTAGGTTTTCTTTAAAAACATTTTTCTTTTGGGCGCCTGGGTGGCTCAGTTGGTTAAGCGACTGCCTTCGGCTCAGGTCATGATCCTGGAGTCCCGGGATCGAGTCCCGCATCGGGCTCCCTGCTCGGCAGGGAGTCTGCTTCTCCCTCTGACCCTCCCCCCTCTCATGTGCTTGCTCTCTCTCATTCTCTCTCTCTCAAATAAATAAATAAAATCTTTAAAAAAAAAAAATTTTTTTTTCTTTTAAATTGGCACAAGCTACCTTAAATCAATATTTTGATTTTAATCATTAAAATATTTTTAGAGAAATTTAATTCAACAGACCGTTTTAGTGATGATCTTTCAAGCAGTGGGTTCTTTGGATACAAAGATGACTATCCATTTTGGCCCTTGTAAGATCTTACAATCTAGTAGGGGGAAGATCAATACTTATGTAACTATAATAGCACAAATGCTTTGCTAGTGTTACTAATACTTTTATTGGAGCACAATTAATTCTACTTAGGGTAGGTATGTCCTTGTTTCTATTGTTCTGTTGGTCATACATTTCATTCTGATTGTACTATGAGTTTCATGAAATACCATTCTGTATTTTCATAAATAGGCATTGTTTTGTGAAAAACAGGAATGCTTATCATAACTTAATGTATTTTTAATATTGCTAACATCCATTTTTCATTTTCTCTCCTGAAAGAACATATTACATACAATGAAAGAATGATTTCTCAGGTGAATAATTTTTATATCAGCTATTCTTCTAAGGTAAAAGTTTACTTATTTTTTATTCATAATGTGTTATATGTAAGTAATTCTCAATGCTACTCTTCAAGAAAAATAAATATTATATTAGTAATAAGCTTTAAGAACTGAACATTTAAGATAACCTTTCGTTTTGTATACTAAAATGGATTTTTTTTAATTTAGTGTTGATAAATGAATAACGAGTGACTCATTAAAAATGAAGAAAAAACCTGGCACTAAGATTGTTAGTAATTATTGTTTTAGTATCTGTTGGGAGTTTCCAAGTACAATGGGAACATTGACAGTACTTGTGTTTTAATTCACATTTATAATTTAAGCTTGAACAGAGTATTCCCTTTTTCTTTTTTAAGATTTTATTTATTTATTTGTGTGAGAGAGCAAGCAGGGGCAGCAGCAGAGGGAGAGGGAGAAGCAGGCTCCCCGCCGAGCAAGGAACCCGATGTGGGACTTGATCCCAGAACCCTGGGATCATGACCTGAGCCAAAGGCAGATGCTTAATGACTGAGCTACCCAGGCTCCCCAAACAGGGTATTCTTGTAGATCTTTTTATCTCAATTCTATTTTGTGAAAATATAAAGCAACCACTTTGATTTACATTTTATTACATTTAACAGATTAAATTATTCCCAAATACTTAACACTACTTATATACTTATTAATTTCCTTAGAATTTTTTGAATAACTTTGATTCTCCCAAACACTTGGACAAGATTTTAAATTTAATGGACAAATTCTTCCCAAGAACCTAAGATACGCTTGCAAATCTAATCACCTTTTTTAATTAAGCAAATAAACTTAATTTCAAACGTCTTAAAAATGGACAACATACACAAAACTACATGATTAAAAGGTTTACTTCACACATGCATAAATGCAGGATTCAAAAAAAGTGTTAATATAATAATTTGAAGTAATTTTTTTCCACCATCTCTACACATATATCTGCCCAGGGTTACACATTTACTAATAAAAGGGCCATCTCAGGTCACCAAAGTTTACCTCTTGATAACTGGAAATTAAGACATGGATGGTGGTTAGGTTGCTCAGTTAATGATTGGAACGGATCAGGGACTATCTATGAAGTAAACCAAATGCTAATATGAGCATAAAATCTGGATTATGAGTTTCCCAGCAGCTGTCCAGGTGGCCCTTCTTTTATATTCAAGCTTTGACTGAGCTTTCAGCTGTGCCTTAACTAAGTTGCAGGTTTTTGTGACCCAGTATTTTTCTCTATGACAAGATATCACTTAAGTTTTATTGTTAGTTTTCATTGAAATTTATGATAATAGGGTTTTTCAAGTTCTGTGTTGTGACTATAGCGTACCTTTCTCAATTAAAGACTAGCTAAATGAATCCCTCACTTGGATTGCAATTTTATTTTCCTTTTTGTTTTGTAGTTCTTACATGTGCATTAACCATAATACTGTGGTCATTTTACTAACAGAATGATACCATTGCTTTGGATCAATTTATCTAATTCTTACCTATTAATATAAAGTCTGTCACATAGTTGTAGGAGAAGATACTTTGAAAGCTGATTTTCTTGTTTATGTTTTGGCTTGTAGTTTTTTTCACCACATGATTCTTGTGTAATTATTATTTAGTTGATGTTCACTCATCCAACAAGGGTTCACTCATCCAACAAGGGTTAAGTTATAAAATAACTTGGCCAAAGTTACGCGGGGTTTGCTGAGGGAAGAAAGGGACAGTCCCATGCAGGAGCTGCAGGACCTCGCCATATCTACCCACAGGAGCTAGGACAGTATACATAGGATTGGATTCTGAGGGTACTTGACATAGTGGTGCCAAACATAAAGTTAGATAAGAAAGAATATTTCTTTGGGAGCACTTTTGGGCATGCAGGATTTTTAACACCCTGCCAAGAACCCCAGGAGATGTGAACATGCTAAAATAGCTCCTAGAAGCATAAAAAAAGCAGTGGCCCATCTGATGTCACAAATGCCAAAAAGCCATGGTACGTGATGAAAAAGGAGTGAAAAGATTCAGAAAATTGGGCATGCGTGAGGTTTACTATGAGACTGGAGAACACAGTCGAGGGTTAAGTTAAAAGCAACAAGGAATGTGCTAGTGAGGGACACACCAACATCACTCTAAAGTTAGTGGAAGCTGTCCTCTGAGCTGATGGTCTGCAGTCATTACATCACTAGGCACACAAATAGCAATATCATAGCAAGTGTACATGGTATCTATCCCTGTAGACCTCCTCCAAAGGGATCTCTGGCCATTAACCCAAGTAATTATACAGTGGGAAAGGGGAATACCCAAACATTTTTTTTTTTTTAAGATTTTATTTATTTATTTGAGAGAGAGAGAATGAGAGAGAGCACATGAGAGGGGGGAGGGTCAGAGGGAGAAGCAGACTCCCTGCTGAGCAGGGAGCCCGACGCGGGACTCGATCCAGGGACTCCAGGATCATGACCTGAGCCGAAGGCAGTCGCTTAACCAACTGAGCCACCCAGGCGCCCCGGGGAATACCCAAACATTTTAAGGTGCATTGGACATAGGAAAGAAATTGATACAGAGACCCAAAGCATCATCATGGCCCCTCTGACCACCAGATGGTAGCAGAGGGCTGTGTTTAAAGGGCATTTTCCCAGGACCGGAAATGGGTCGAGTAGGGCCTCCTGAGCAATGGCCAAAGAAGAGCCCAAGTTGGAGCCAGCAAGATAGTCTGGGAAGCCTGAGGCTGAACTCTACTGAGTCAAATGGTCATCCTTGTGCTAGTTCATTTGGGAAGTAGTGAGGAGACAGCGGGGTTCATGATGTTTGAACAAAGAACAAGAAATGAGGGATGAGCCAGAAGACAGTCCTAGCCATTCAACAAATGGAAGAAGGCAGAACAGCCAAGAGGTTTGAAAGGACAGGAAGTGTGTGGTAGAGAGACATTCAGGGTGGATTTTTAAATCCCTCCTTCTGTTCATTTTAAGGAGCCAAAAATCCAAAACTTTTCAGGTACTCTCCAAAAGGTGGACAGGGAATACTATGTTACCTCTTATCTGGGAAGTCAACTTTATTGATAACTGGGATAATTGGGAGGGAGATGGGCAGAGGTGGTAAAAAGAAACTGCCAGAAAAGGTGTTTTGGGGTAACGAGGTTAATAAAGATAACTACAGTCTGTAATCTGATTTTTAATTCTTTCTTTGTTTCAAATAGTAAAACCAGTGATACATATTTGAGAAAATTCAGGTTTTTTTCCCATGTAAAGAATTACTTAAGAATTTCAATGATGATTCTCAGGTGGGCAAAAGTATCAAGATGAGTCAAAAAAAAAAAGTGCCATTGGAATATTTTAAAGGTAAGTCAATTCCCACTGTTAGAAGAGACTTGATATGTTAAGAACTAAGCTTTAGAAATAGTAATTGCTAACATTTATTGAGGGCTTACTTTGTGCAGGGCATCATTCCATTGTTCTGTGCACTTCTGTAGACAGAGCAGTGGTTCTCTGACCAGCCGTATCAGAATCTGCTGGGGACTGTTACAAGCGTAAATTCTCAGGTCACCCCAGAGCTACCGAATCAGAAACTCCAGGAGTGGGGTCCAGCCACCTGTGTAATTATAGCAAACTCTCCAGGTGATCTTGACACTTGCTAACGTTGGAGCATGTATTCACCAGTGTTGAATATTGTATTTAATCCTTACAACAAGCCTAAAAAATAAGGATCTTTATCTTCACCCTCCACTTTATAGCTGGAAAATCTGAGGCCAGAGAAGTTGTGATTTACCCAGTGACACTGAGTCCCTAGGTAGCACAGCTGCAGTTTGACTTCAGAGCTTATATTCTTGATGTCTTCCTTTTAGAGAGAGTGCCACTAAGCCTCTCGTGGGATCTGGCTTCTGTCCTATGGCACTTACATTGAATTCACTCATTAAAAGCAACATATGTAATAGGTAGATCTCTCTGGGTATGCGCACACCTCCAAACACATATGAGAGTATCTGTTGCCAAAGGTGGCCGGTAGTGACTGAAATTTTATTTGTCTTGTCTTCCTGCAAGGTCAGTTGAGGATAATCAGTCAAAAGTGGTCCGTTGTGAAAAGCATAGAGAAATGAGAATTTGCATTAGCTGAACAGTGATTTTCAAACTTAAGTGGGCATCTGAATTGCCTGCTTTGAGAAATCCTGAATGCAGTGAAGCCTGAGGGGTCTGGACCAAAGTTGTGAATGGTCTAAGGAAGGAGACAGTTCAGGAACAGACTTTGGAGGGTTTAGCACCTTTCCCTGAGGGTCTTCTGAAAACTAACCCTCCCTGATTTTCACTTTAAAGCTATTGAGTCATTGGGGCACCTGGGTGGCTCAGTCGTTAAGCGTCTGCCTTCAGCTCGGGTCATGATCCCAGGGTCCTGGGATCGAGCCCCACATCGGGCTCCCTGCTCTGCGGGAAGCCTGCTTCTCCCTCTCCCACTCCCCCTGCTTGTGTTCCCTCTCTCGCTGTGTCTCTCTCTGTCAAATAAATAAAATCTTTTAAAAAATAAAATAAAGCTATTGAGTCATTTAGATTAGAAAAGATAAATCCGTGAAGAGTGCATAATTAGAAGACTGACTTTTTGTGGCACAGGAGTTTTATATTCTAAGATGTGTGAGTGTGTGTGTGTTGGGAAAGGGAGCCTGGGAGTGCATAGCAAGCCACCCCCCAGACTGGACTGGCTTCGGTCACACACAGAGTAGTCAGTGATTCAGTTCAACGTCTTTTGTTTTTAAATTCTTGCAGTAGCCCAAACACTAGGTTAGGAGCTGCAGATACAAGGTAAACAATACAGTCCTGACTTTAAAGGGCTTCTAGTATATTAGGAGATACAGAGAAATAGATGGGTATGTTATCTATTGCTATGTAACAAATCACCCCAAAACTTAGCATCTTAAATATAACATTCATCAACTCACAGTGTCTGGAGGTCGGGAATCTGAGTGTAGCTTAGCTATATGCTTTTAAAATTAATGACCAAATAAACAGGACAAAAGGCAATTTGGAGATAGGGAGACTGTATAAGGAAATATGAACTACAAGAGACTTAATGCAGTACCATAAAAAGAAGCAGGATGCTATAAAAAAGAACAGTCAGAGGATGAGACTACATTAGGAACAAGTGGGTTTTATGCCAGGAATTCAACTTCAGAGAATTGTTAGAATTGTTAGAAAACATACTGCAAACTCATTTTTTGCAGATGAATTTATTGTTTAGAAAATTTTATAAGTTTCCTCTTAGAATAAATAAGGGTTCAGCAAAGTTCAAATTAATATACAAAGTTAATAATGCTTCTGTATACAAACAAAAATTAAGTAGAAAATATATTTAAAAATAGATCCTATTAAGTTAGTAATGGAAATTCTTTGCTATGGCAAAAGACATGGAAGACTATTAAAGTAAAACATACATAGTTTATTGAAGGATGTAGAAGTGACCCAAATAAGCAGAGTTTCATCATGTTGTGGGGGAGGGGATATTCAACATTATGAAGAAATGAATTCTCTTAAAACTAAACTATAAATGCAAAAATATTTTGAGAGAGAGATGACAATAAATGTTAAAATTCTTTTATTTTTAAATTTTTTATTTAAATTCAATATAGTTAACATATAGTGTATTATTAGTTTCAGGGATAGAATTTAGTGACTCATCAGTCGCCTATAACACCCAGTGCTCATTCCATCCTGTGCCCTCTTTAATGCCCTTCATCCAGTGTGACCCCTTCCCCCCACCCCACCCCCTCCAGCAACCCTCAGTTTGTTTCCTAGAGTTAAGAGTCTCTTATGGTTTACCTCCATCTCTGTTTTCATCTTATTTTATTTTTTGTTCCCTTCCCCGATGTTCATCTGTTTTGTTTCTTAAATTCCACATATGAGTGAAGTCATATGGTATTTGTCTTTCTCTGACTGACTTATATTGCTCAGCATAAATTAACCCTCTAGTTCCATCCATGTCCTTGTAGATGGCAAGATTCCATTCTTTCTGATGGCTGAGTAATATTCCGTTGTGTATATGTACCACCTCTTCTTTATCCATTCAACAAGTGTTGAAATTCTGAACCGGCTATATAGTAGGAGAAAAGAAAAGACAGAGTGAGCCAAGTGTATTAGGAAGATAAATTATCAACAAGTTTTGACATGTTGAAATGGAATAGATAGATCCAGTATAGGGAGGTCATGGCTAGAAACCTAGATCTAGGATAAAGCTGAAAGGGTGGATCTCTTTATTAAAGGAAAGGTCAAAACTTGAAGTAAAAAGTGCCAAGGGACATAAATAAACAGGATTTTAGAAAAAGAGAAGTCAGGGAAGAAAAGAGTGAATTGTAATACAGAATTCCTAGCAGTGGGTCTCAACACTGTCAAATGCTGCAGAAAGGTTAAAAAAAGTGAGAGAATGCTACTGAAGATGTTGATGTCAAGATGTCGGAAGCCATTGGCAAGCTTTGAGAGCTTAGTTTCATTGACATGGGTACAAGGGTAAGGAAAACTGTTGGATGGCCATCAGATGTAAAAATTGAGGTGTTGACTACGTACGGCCTATGTGTTTGTTATGGGTTAAATTGTATGCCTCAGAAAGATACGTTGAAGTCCCAACCCCTGGTACCTGTGAATATGATTTTATTTGGGAAATAGGGTCTTTAATAGATATAATCTCATACTGGAGTACAGTGGGCCCTTAATCCAATATGACTGGTCTCCTTGTATAAGAAGAGGAGACAAAACAGACCCAGAGGGCACCACCACGTGATGATGGAGGCAGAGCAAAGACAAGGCATGCCAAGGATGATTGGCAAGCATCGGGAGCAGGAGAGAGCATGGCCCTGAGGATGACACCTTGATTTCAGACTTCCAGCCTGTGAGAGAATAAATTTCTGTGGTTTTAACGCACCCAATTTGTGGTACCTTGTTACAGCGCCCCCGAGAAACTAATACTGTGGGGATTTGTGCGGTGAATGTGAGATGAGCTAGTAGATGAAGTTTATATGATTGAGTAGCTTAAGAAAGGTGACAGCAGCCAGTGGAAAATATTTCCCCATATTTAATTATTAGGCATGTCTCAAAAAAGGAGGGAGGAGAGAAGATATATCAGAAGTCATAAAACAAAGAGGGAGCCAGATTTTAGAGTAGGTGATAAGACTGGGTTGAGAGATGGGGCAGTGGGATTGAGCTTAGCAAAGACTTTCCTCTGGGAAGTTCACACGAAGTAGAGAGAGGGGAGGGAAGCCTCCACCCCATGGTCTCTGCGATTTCAGTAAAATGGTAAGTTTATGCATGGAAACAGAAGTGCAGAAAGGAGGGCTGAGGACCCAGGGAGAGTAGGAGGACAAAGGAGTAGATTAAAAGATCTGTAAAGTGTGCTGAGGAGGGCTGGCTCGATGTGACATGGGCCCCAAGAAATCCAGGTCTGGTGGAGTTCAGCATTGGGACCCAGAAGCAGTAAACCCAGGTATCAATGTGCGGAGGCTTGGAACAGAAAAAGTGCAGCCCCCATAATGCATGTGCAACAGAGGATTCTGTGTCACCTGTCCAAGCCGATGAGTGACAGCACTTCCTGCACCCTATTGGAGATTAAAACCCCTAAAATGACAGAAATAAATTAGTTTTTAAATTTAGTTGCTAAGAAAGTGTGTGTGTGTATCATAATATGATTTTTGTTGTTTCTTCCCACCCATATAAGTCTCATCATTAATGCCTGGGATTGGAACCAGGTTAAATATTTGGTGTTGTTTGGTTTGTGGACTTTTACTTCTAGTAGTGACTGGCAAAACGAGGAGAAATGTGACCAACAACAAAGGAGGGATACAATTAGAGTCAAAGACTATATTCATATCCATTTTCTTTTTTTTTTTTTTTTAAGGTTTTATTTATTTGCGAAAGAGAGAATGAGAGACAGAGAGCACGAGAGGGAGGAGGGTCAGAGGGAGAAGCAGACTCCCTGCTGAGCAGGGAGCCCGATGCGGGACTCGATCCTGGGACTCCAGGATCATGACCTGAGCCGAAGGCAGTCGCTTAACCGACTGAGCCACCCAGGCGCCCTCATATCCATTTTCTTAATGAAAATGATAATCATTGAAATCATCTCAGGTGCTTACTTCACTGGTTTGTCTGTTCTCTTTCGTGAATGGTTATTAGCTCATGTATACATCTAGGAAGTGTATTGATGACAGTAAAAAATCATGGAATGAGATTTTCAGGATTGATAAGCAGGGATTATTTACAGTTCTGAGAATGTCCCATTTATTCGCAGCTGAAGAAAAGAAGTAACACAATCATTAAAGTTCCACCATCTTGTCTAAACTATTAAACTATGAAAATGGGAATTAGATACTGTTTTGATTAGCATAATTTTCATAGCGGTCGTTGAGAGCGAGGGGCTTGGGGTCCAAACACTGTTCTGGACTCACATGTGGGTCCTTTATTGAACATCTGCAGATAACTTGCGCCTGTAAGCCTCACTTTTCGAATCTGTAACACGGTTGTGACTGTGGTACTGACCTCATAGGTTTGCTTTCAGGAGTAAATGAGGAAATTCATACTTTGTACACACAGGATTCCATCAGCACAGGAGCCACCTAATGGAAGTGCAGTTAAGTTTTAGGTAAAGGCTTCTCATGTGAATTACTGTGATTTCTGAGATGATTGAGCCTCATTTTCCCTCTCTGCTCAACTCCCTTTATCTTTAATCTGTCCTTTTTTTTACTTGGCTGTCTAATTTTTTTTATTATGTTATGTTAATCACCATACATTACATCATTATTTTTTTTTATTCTTATGTTAATCCCCATACATTACATCATTAGTTTTTGATGTAGCGTTCCATGATTCATTGTTTGCGTATAACACCCAGTGCTCCATGCAGAACGTGCCCTCCTCAATACCCATCACCAGGCTAACCCATCCTCCCACCCCTCTCCCCTCTAGAACCCTCATTTGTTTCTCAGAGTCCATCGTCTCTCATGATTCGTCTCCCCCTCCGATTTCCCCCCCTTCATTTTTCCCTTCCTACTATCTTCTTTTTTTTTTTAACATATAATGTATTATTTGTTTCAGAGGTACAGGTCTGTGATTCAACAGTCTTACACAATTCACAGCTGTCTAATTTTTAATCATTAAAAGCTAATAAAGACTTACCCAACACCATGGGGTTTTTTCATCCTTTTAGAATCTGATCACTTTTTATGAATGCCAGAAAGACAGAACAATAAATACCACGTGCCATGCTTAGCCAACCGTCCACAACTACACGGTCCCTGCAGAGTAATTGGACAAGAAAGACATGGGGGAAAAAAAACCAAACACCAACTTAACAAAGAACATTTGGCAGGCTTTTTACACACAGACCATGTCCTGTTTTCATATGCCAAACTGAATAAAAACAGTTTTAAGAGAGACAGGCATTTGCAGAAGAGCCCTTGAAAGAATCTTAGCTGTTCTAGAAAAAAAAGAGAACAGTGAATCAGAGGTGCTTCTAAGTTCCTCACTCATTTTCCTGAGAGTCAAATTTGTGTTTACCTTCCACTTTGCGTAAGGTGAGTAAGGCATAAAGTATGCATATAGCCAATGCCAAACACATTGATTGATATTGTTAAAATTATTGTATTGATCTGATATTTCTAAATTATTGTATGTTTTATATTGTAGACCTAATGAGTGATTTAATCTTTTAAACTCAGTTATATAGTATTTTAGTGTGGTAGTAAAATGTAAGAGAGACTCAGAAGTGTGTACAAATATAATTAGTTTCTTTTGGTCAGCTTTATACATCTCTGGGTAGCCTTTTGAGAATTTGCAAGGTTTTAGTTCTTGGGAATGTGTAGGCACTAGGACAAGTTACTTTTTCCTGTGGCTTCTTTTTTCTTTTAAAATGTCTTTGTGGGTAGCTTACTGAGCTATTCAAACATACCTGTATAGCCATAAGGTGAAGATGAATGTTATGACTTAGAAACTTTCTCAAGTTAGAGTTTAGAGATTATTTTGATATTTGGTCACTTTACCTTTTCTTTTGTCAAAAAAAGAAAGTAGAGCAAGTTCTCTGAACATTGTAATTTGTATATGACATCAACATTTATTCAAATGAATTTGAGTAACCAGAGTTGTGATACCAAATCATCTCTGGAATTTCAAACTGAAAACAGAAGGATCCTTGTTACACATCATGGCGATCTGCAAATCAATTACCTCAGTGATATCCACTAACATGTTTGGTTTTCATCTACATCTGTCTTACATTCTTAGTTCAAAAAAGGGGAACCCATGGATTTAAGAGAAGAAATTAGCTCTTTGGGATTCTAAGAATGACTATGATGTTATTCAACTTTGCTTTACTCAAGTGGTTACCTACATATTAAATAAGCATGCAAAAATGTGCCATTCAAAGTATAGACTGCTCATGGGCAATTCTCTGACAAAAAAAACTGGATATGGTTTTATTCCTGTTATACTTTCTTTTTTTTTTTTAAGGACTTTATTTATTTGAGGGAGAAAGAAGCCGGGAAGGGGGGGGCAGGCATGGGTGGGCAGAGGGAGAGGGACAAGCAGACCCCCTCTGAGCAAGAAGCCCGATGTTGTACTCGATTCCAGGACCCCAAGATAATGACCTGAGCCAAAGGCAGATGCTTACCTGACTGAGCTACCCAGGTGCCCCTGTTATACTTCTTTACTTAAAATACGTAAAGGGCAAAGTGTTTTTTGAATTTCAAACATTGCGAACATCTTATTCCCTGATTTATTTTAGATTGTTGTAATGTCAAGATTTGGCAGAAAAAAGTTACTTTTGAGACAAGAGAGGAAAGACCTCCTTACACTACCACCCTCATCATCCATAGCCGTGAGGGCCTGGAGAGAAATACTCGCAGACAGGATAGTTTACATTCATTAATACTTTATACTCTCACAAAAACCCCTACTGAATGTGTTTCTGCAATGTCAAATAAGGCATCATGTTAGTGCATCTGAAGCTATGTTTTCAAAGAGTTCAGAAGCTTTTTTGTAACTGGACTTTTTTGGTCTTTTTTTTCTTCTAGCTGTACAATATTTACCCTCTCTCTCCACGAACAGGAGAAAATGATTAAAAAAGAGATAAGCGTGTATCAACAAACTCAGGCCATTTTATACAAGAATTTTCTTAAACAATGGAGAATGAAAAAAGAGCTTATTGGTATGGTTCACAATATCTATTTTTCCATATTTAGTAAATGAAAATCCATCATTTAGTATTATGCTATTTTTATTGCTTTTTTATATTCACAAATTCCATAGGTTAGTTGATTTGGAGTTCTAAATACAATATTTTACAAATATTGCAGAATATGACATATTACAGAAAAGGATAATATTTCTGGCAAATTGATGAAATTAACTAAAGAACTCATATGGCAGCTCCTGAAAAACAAAGTAATATTTTATTAAATAGAACTAGCCATTCTCCAAATAATTACTCCATTTGGATCTTGTGGAGTCATTCTGATTTACTTTAAGCCAACTTCAGTGTTAGGAATAAAAATAGATTTTAAATGAGTAAATGATTGCACTCTACTGGGGACATTTTGATTAAGATTCTATTAATTGGGAGGGCTGAGGAATAAAATTCTATGGCGAAAAATTAGGGAAATTTTTTGAGGATCTCTTTTCAAGACTATGCTTTTTTGTAAACATAGAGTGGCTTTAGGGAGCTAGACTTCTGATTGTCAGTATCTTTGCATTCTGTTGAGTTCCTAGCATAAGGACATGGACATTAGGTCCAAGAGATTTGCTATATTTCCTTGAAATATGTCTGGGGCTGTCTTGGCCACATCGAGGCTGTATTCTGTTTAAAAATAGCGAATAACATTTCCATGGGAGCTAGCAGAGTTCACATACTCTTTTCATTCTCTGCAATAGCTCTTGAAGCAATTCAGTTTGAATATTTTAGCTGTTATGTTGATGGAGGGTACATTTATAATCATCACCCACTAGAATTTTAAAAGAACTTATCAAAAATGTTTTAAATCTCAAAATGTAGAAATACTGGTCCAATAAAGCCACATCCTATCCTATTCACCCACAACCCAAATTTGACAAGTGTTAACTTCTTGCCATCTTTGCTTCATCTCTCTGTCTCTCCTCTTTCAAGATATATGACACTTGACTGTCATACTTGAGCTAGAATCTACAAAAATTAAACACTATATAACCACTAATATACTTCACAAAATTAGAAAAATGCATATAATCATCTCATTTCAAGTTCAATTTCCTAAACTTCCTGAAAATTTCTTTTTAAAAAAAGATTATTTATTTGAGAGAGAGAAAGAATGAGAGTGAGCACAAGTGGGAGGGACAAAGGGAGAGGGAGAGGGAATCTCCAGCAGACTGTCCGGAGCGCAGAGCCCACACAGGGCTTGATCTCACAACCCTGAGATCACAATCTGAGCCAAAACCAAGAGTCGGGACGCTTTACAAGCTGCACCACCCAGGTGCCCTGAAAAATACTTTCAAAGTTGGTTTTGATAAGCCTGGAAACAATGAGACCTCATATCTTGTTGAATATTCATTTTTTTTTTAAAGATTTTATTTATTTGACAGAGAGAAAGCCAGAGAGGAAACACAAGCAGGGGGAGTGGGAGAGGGAGAAGCAGGCTTCCCGCGGAGCAGGGAGCCCGATGCGGGGCTTGATGCCAGGACCCCAGGATCATGACCCGAGCTGAAGGCAGACCCCTAACGACTGAGCCACCCAGGTGCCCCAATATTCATGTTTTGTATTTATCTCATTCCTTCTTCATGCTGTCATTTAACTCATTCCTTTGCCTTCTTACATTTCTTTAAACAGAAAATTAGATTGAAAGACAGGATTAACTTCAGGTTGAACATTTTTGGCAGGAATATCTCATATGTGATGCTAGTTCAGCCCAAATATTCATGTTTTGCCCTTGACAGTCTTTGTATACTGCTAGAGAAAAATCAGTGAAGTTAGCATTGTCCTCATAAAAATGTCACAGACTTATTCCATGTTTGGAAGGATGAATATTTTTGAAAGATATGGCTACACTATGAAAATAAATACCTTTTCCTTCTCCATGTAGACATTGTCCTGAGTAAGATTTAAATACTGTGTTAAAATTAATAAAAATCTTAGAATGTAATACATGAAATTATTAAAAAGTCTTTAAAAAGGAGGTCATATACTGGACTTCAGAGGTTTCCGAAATTTCCATTAGTAATGGATCAATTAACCATTTATTGGGTGGATTACTTCTGCAGATTTTGAACTCATCCATTATGAATTTTTTGAGCTCAATTCTAAGGAGTGTTCTTGACTCCAAAGAACCTGTAGGTGGACTGTAACTTCACTTGTGATTTTTGTACTCTAATTATTTGCATGCAATTTATTTCTACTGGCATAGTATTTCCATGTGATAGAAATTAGTACTCTTGGCAGGAAAAAAAACCCCACCAAATTCTTAAGTATTTCCATTGATTATTTTAAATATTTTTTCTTTTTAATTTTTTAATTACTTTAATCACCAAGGTAATAGCCACCCTAAAAAAAGCTAAGCAATAAAAACTGAAGAAAAAAGAAAAGAGAGAGCTTTTGCTTTCATCCTAGCCACACCTTCCTCCCTACCATACCTCCCATTTAAATTTGTATCTTTTTAGGATAATATGTACACCTGGTCACATATATAGACATATATTTTCATATATGTATATAGGCACACAGATTCAGTTTCTTTACTAAAATGCGATCACACTAAAAAAATGCAAATGGGTTTTTTTTAAAGATTGATTTTAGAGCGGGGGAGGGGCAGAGGGAGAGGGAGAGACAGAATCTCAAGAAGTCTTCCCACGGAGCACAGGGCCCGATGTGGGGCTCGATCTCACGACCCTGAGATCATGACTTGAGCTGAAACCAAGAGTCGTACGCTCAACTGACTGAGCCACCCAGGCGCCCCTGCAAATGGTTTTTAAAAGACATGTCATTTATATCTTTTCACATATTTACATTGAGCCTAAGACAATAGAATAGACTTTCAGTACCTAATTTAGAGACACCTACTTAGGGATAGTGTGTGACCCAATAAACCTAAATAATTGCAACTTGATTTTATGTTCTCTAGTGATGAGTTGATATGATTATTGATTTTTTTCATAAATGACAGGAAGAACAATCATGAGGATTGCTGATAAAGAAATGATGGATATGGTACTTTCAGAAAACCATCATGAAATGGTGGGAATTGTGTTTAATGATACTTTTTCATATCAGCTGAAGTTTATTTGGGGATATGAAATCCCAAATATGGAAGAAAACTCTGAACACGCAGGTAACTATATAAGAATTGATTCAATCTTTTTTGCTACTTTATCAAATCCACAGTTGGGAATGACTGATAGAAACATTAATAAAGTCAAGAAACAAAGTAATATACTTTTTATTCCTCAACTTAGTGATCAGTCTTTTGGCCAACATTCAATAATAGGCTTCTTTCTTCCAGTTTTGCAGAATGCTTTAAAAATGCTCTAGATTGTATAATCCTGGGCTCTGAACAGGCATGTAGATATTTCCACTTTAGAGTCAAAGTTAAGGTTTTAATTCCATTGATTGATTCCATTGTATAATAATGACGGACACGTTTTTCTCCTTCCTTAAAGAACACTGTTGGGATTCTGATGATAAAATTTTTTGTTACATGACAAGATACTGGCAAAATGGGTTTGTGGCATTTCAAACTGCAATTAATGCTGCAATTATAGAAGTAAGTGCCTTACTTAAGTAATCTATTTTATACTTTCTGTATTTTCTCTGTATCTTCAGTCTCTACCTCTTCCTCCTCTTTGCCCCTATACTCTTAGGAGATTATGCTCTGCCTCTTATTCTCAGAGAAAGAAGAAACTGATGGGAATATCCCCACTTCCCAACACAAACCCTGCTAAACTACAGACCTACTACTTACTACACCCATCCTTTTCTTTCTGCCTCATCTCATGTCCTTCATCAATTCACAGGCTGGATCCTGTTCCTTCCAACATTATTAGTAAGGTTGCACAATGGATCTTCCCTTCTGTCTCCTCCTTTTTCAATTTCTCCTTTCAACTAGATTCTTCTCTTTGGGATTGAAAAGTATTGATTTCCTCACATATTATCAGGACCTTTCCTTCTTTCCTTCTCAGGCAAGTACTTTAGCTCCCTCCACAGCTAAGTTTCTTGAAAGGGTTGCCTTCACTTAGGCTGCATTCAACTCAACTATTTCTGTCCCCATCCACACCACCCAAATGGCTTTTTCTGAGGTTGGTAACCACTCCCATGTCAATTAACAACTGACATTTTTCATTCCTTATTTTACTTGACCTTTTAACTAAGTAATGTAGCCTTCACCTGATTTTCATGCACTTTTCTAGCCTTTCCTTCTCAGTCTTCTTGCCACCTTATCCAGCTTCACACTCATGCTTCTTTAAATCTGTAGTTCCACAAGTTTCTAACCTAGGCATCTTTCCCCATCCTATATACTTTCTCTAAACAATGTTATTTATTTCCATAACTTTAATTACGATTTACATGCTGATAACTCTAAGAACCCCACTTCAACTTGTAGACCAGCAAACTTGTTCTGTAAGGGGCCAGGTAATAAATATTGTAGGCTCTGGGGGCCAAACTTTTTTATGGTACCTATTCAACTCAGCTGTTGTAACATGAAAGAAACCATAGACAGTACATAAAGAAATGAGTATGGCTTTATTCCAATAAAAACTTTATTTACAAAGGCAGGTGGTGGACTAGATTTTGTCCATGGACTGTAGTTTGCTAACCTCTGCCGTAGTTCCATGTATCTGACTATTTGCTGAATGTCTCTACTTTGATGCTTCCTAAACGATTTAAACTAGTATGTTCAAAACTGACTGTGGGTGGGGGGCGCCTGGGTGGCTCAGTCGTTAAGCATCTGCCTTCAGCTCAGGTCATGATCCCAGAGTCCTGGGATCGAGCCCTGCATCGGGCTCCCTGCTCGGCGGGAAGCCTGCTTCTCCCTCTCCCACTCCCCCTGCTTGTGTTCCCTCTCTCGCTGTGTCTCTCTCTGTCAAATAAATAAAAATCTTAAAAAAAAAAAATTAAGAAAAAACTGAATGTGGGTGTTTTTATCTTCATGTGGCTTTTGCATCTTCATGTGGCTGAGTCTTTTAAAAATGTTCCTATCTTAGTGAATGCTAAGGCTACCCACCTAGGTGATCAGTTAATTAAAAACTAAGGAATTATCAGAGAAAATTTCCTCTGCCTTTCCCATTACCTCCAATCTCTCATCCAGCCTTGTTAATCCTAAACTGAAATCCACGTGCTTCTCAACTCTGCCACCAGCACTAGTCCAGGCCATTACCATCTTTTGCCTGAACTGTGGGAGTAGTTTACTTCTCTAGCCTGCTCTCTCTCCCTCCTTTCCTCCCTCCCTCTCCCCCTGTCAGTTTTGCTTCAAGGACCTCCTTCCTGTGCCTCCAATGCACTGTACCCCTTCCTTCCTTTGCAAATGCTGTTTCCTCTGCTCAGATTTTTCTTCTCCATCCTCAACTTCCCTCCCTGCCCAAGCTTTGTTTAGGTAAGATCACTGTATAAATAAATGTCATTTCTTTAGGGAAGCCTTCCCTACTTTTGTTCTCAGAACACCCTCTACTTCTCCTTTAATGCAGTTCATCAATGATAATCAAACTATTGATTGTGCAATGGGTTGTTTGATGTCTCACCTTCCTTCTCTGCTCCACCATGAGATGTAAAGCTCCATGAGAGTGAGGAGTGTTCCTGTGGATCACTGCTATCTTTCCACCACCCATCACAGTATATTGGGCATGACAGACATCTAGTAATTTTTTAAATGACTCTTATAAGTAATGTCAACATTACTAATACCAGAAGTCATCAAGAATGTTCTAATGGGGGAGATGAACCATGAGAGACAATGGACTCTGAGAAACAAACAGGGTTTTAGAGGGGAGGGGGGTGGGAGGATGGGTTAGCCTGGTGATGGGTGTCAAAGAGGGCACGTTCTGCATGGAGCACTGGGTATTATACGCAAACAATGAATCATGGATCACCACATCAAAAACTAATGATGCAATGTATGGCGATTAACATAACATAAAAAAAAAGAGGTAGAATTAACACCCCCAAAAAAGAATGTTCTAATGATGTTAATAGTTCACCATATTTTTAAATGATGAAATATATAAGTACTGAAAATGAAACAAAATGTGTATGGTTTTCTAATATATTTTTCTATAGTTAATATAATGAATTTGTTTAACATCCCAATTTAGGTCACAATAAATCATTCTGTGATAGAACAGCTGACTTCAGTTATTGGAATCAATATGAGGATGCTGCCTTTCATTTCTAACGGAGAAATCATAAATACATGGTTTACTTTTATTTGTATGGTTTATTTCTCCCATGTTGTGTATCTCCCTTCATTAAATGTTACACGGGAAAGAAAAAAGTTTAAGAAACTGATGACAGTGTTGGGTCTCCCGAGAGTCAGCATTCTGGTGAGTTAAGTTGCTTTCTTGCCTGTGTATCACACATTAATAAACAAAGAAACCCATTAGATTATAAAAGAAATTCGATGCTTTCAGGGGTTTGTTTTTTGCATGCATTCAATATAATTAGCTTACCCGTATTACATTTTAAGATGCTGGCGGTAGAAATGAAGTAAGCATTGTGCTTACGTTTCCTTGAATTGAAGAATAGAAATATGGTGCTTGTATCTGTTAGCTGTTGCCAGAAAGATGCTGCATAAAACACCACCCCAAACCCAGTAACTTCAAACAACACTCATTTATTCCTTCTCATTTGTCTGTGGCATGACTGGAGTCTGGCGGATCTAGTCTGGGCTTGGTTGGGCTTGGATCCAAGTTATAGGTTGCATTAAGCCTGCCCCGTGTGGTTTAATCCCCTGTCGGTCAGCAGCAGACCTGGACACATTCTTCTCCTTCAGTCACAGAAGTGCATGAGGGCAAGTCCCGCTGCACCACACATTTCAAGCTCCTTCTCAAGCCACATTTGATAAAATCCCATCGGTTAAAGCAAGTCATGTGGACAAATCCAAAGTCAAGGGGCAAAAAAGTATATTCTGCCCACCATAAAGCCAAAGCAAGTCAAAGAGCCAAGCCCAGGATCAGTGATATGGATAATTCTATCCCTTCATGGAAGGGAAGCAGGGAAGAAGGGATTGAAAAATTTGAACATTAAACTAATTTGCCATAATGTTATTAAAGCCAATTCATGCAGTTAGTCAATAAAGATGTTCTTTGGGTAAGACTAAGGATTGGATGAGACAGTATCTTTAATCTGCTTAGCACAGATGGTGTTGCTGCTTGTAAGGCACAAGACACAGAGTAAAATGAATCTGTCTCTCCATTTATCTATTGTCCCTTTCCCCATAGACTTTGAGAGAGTATACAATAATAACAGTAATAGTAGCAAACACTGAACTTACTGTATTCCAGGGACCGCTCACAGTTTATAGTGCTATTATTTCACAAGAAAACCAAGGCACAGAAAAGTTAAGATTTTTGTCTAAGAAATCCCTTTCTTTCAGACACTGTGCTACATAACTCAAAAAGATGAATAAAATGAAATTAGTGACAAGGTGATATTTTTCCCTTGGTAGAAAAAGCTGTTTGTGAAATGTGCCAACAGAAATGCATACCATATTGTCTTCAGTGTTTTTGAGATAAACATTCCATTTGGATCCAATTTGCTAAGTACCTCAAATTGAGAAAAAACACAGCTCGAAAGTTTTCCTGATAGAGAACTGTCCAAGTTAGCAGGGTTTACGTTGGCTGGAGATTTTTAAAAAATAGTTAATCTTGCATGCTGTTGGGGAGAGTGTCTTCAAATACAAGGAAAAGAGATTTTTAAAATGAAATAATACGCATAAAAAAGTATGGCTTTGACAATTTAACTTTGAGGAAAATACCCCAATAACTGGGGTAAAACTGATATATTTCTTATAAAGTCCCCACAGTTCTTGTATATTTTATCCTCTTCCACTTTCTTCCTGATTGCACACAAATTTTGCTATAATCTACTTAACCCAAATAAGGCTCAAGAATGCAGAATTTTCAGTTTTCAACAACAACAACAACAACAAAAGAATGCAGAATTTTCAAAGGATCTCAAGAGTGATTTCTTATATAAAACATTGTGAATAGATCATGGGAATTATTTATAATAATCACTTTCCAACTATACATTTCTGTTATATGAAATTCTAGCAATTTCAGTTCAGAACAGAAACAGTTCTGTTTCATAGAACTGAAACAGTTAAGAGAATTTGGTTTAAATATACATGAATTATGATTAGCTCCTATTGGGGCAAACTATTTTTTTAAGAGGGTGGAACAGGAAAACAAAGAGATAAAACAAATGATTGAAAACAGAATTTTTTGCTTAACTTTTTCCTTTATTAGGTAATTAAGTGTTTGCCTAACGTTCTTCAAAGATGACTGATTTTTTAAAATACCATTATAAACTCATGGATCTAAACATGTCTAATATGTTTCAAGCCATTGTAATTATTATTCTTACTGAAGCTCAGATTGTCCCATCTTTGGTCAAAGGGAGCTGAAGGTTGGTTTGTGATTCTTTTTGACAAGATTCTAAGTGGGTTTTGAAAAAAATAGATTCCTTGCTATTTTGTGTGGCAAGATTTCTTTTAGTTAGAAAAAGTATTTCAAGAGCATTGTATACTAGAAATATTTTTTGATATTGGATTGGTCATTGTTTCTAGCCTTTTTCAATAGCAGAGATAGAATCATGATATATTTTCTACATTTTGTATACAGAATAACATACACATACTAAAGATAAATGCCTTATGAACTCACACTGATATTTATAATTTATAATTCAAATATAGAACTATAGAGTTTTACGTAGCCTCCCCCATATTACAACTATATTTCCTTTCCTATGTACTGAGAATTCTGGTTCTCCAGGAGAGATACAGAGAATCTGAGAATTAGAACATCCCTGTTACTCACTTGTTTTATCCAGAAATAATACATATGTCTAACAATACTAATAATATTATTTCAATATAACTGAAAGCATTTAAAGTACTTTTTTTCCCACGTGCTCTCCCAATCCTCCCAGTTGTTTATAGTTCACTGAATGTTACTGACATGGTACAGACCACTCTTTCTCCTTTTAAAACATCATTTAGTCTTAGCTTTTCAGGTAACTACAATTTTTTTTAATAAAACATTTTTTATTTTGGGTAGATACATACTCCGTTTTAAGAACTAGATTGCGTGTACACTTTACCCAGTTTCCCCCAATGATAACATCTGCAGAACTGTCATACGGTATCACAATCTCACTGTGGACGTTGATACAATTAAGATACAGGACAGTTCCATTGTTCCATCATTATAGATTCCATCAACTCTCTTCCTTATCCCCCATTTCTAACCCCTGCTAACCACCAATCTCTTCACCATTTCTATAATTTTGACATTTCAAGAATGCTGTATAAATGGAATCACATAACCTTTGGGGCTTCCCCCACACACACACTAAGTACAATTTCCTGGCACTTCATCCAAGTTTGTATTTATTAGTAGTTTGCTGCTTTTTATTGCTAAGAACTGTTCCATGGTAGCAATATCTCTGTTTGATTAGTTGTTCAACCTTTGAAAGAGGTTGGAGTTGTTTCCAGTTTGGGATATTACAAATAAAGCTACTGTGAACATTGATGTCCAGGTATTCTTATTAACATAAGTTTTCATTTCTCTGAGGTAAATGCCCAATGGTATAATTTCTGGGTTGTATGGTGATTTAGTTTTATAAGAAACTGTTGAACTGGTTTCCAGAGTGGATACACCATTTTATATTCCAACCAGCAGTGTATAAATGACAAAAGCATAGAAAATAATTGTATTTGACTTGGTTTATGTTTTCATACATATATTGGAATTTACATATGTCTAATATTTTTATTAATTCATTGAACATAATAGTCCATTTTTCTTACTCCTTTTCTTCTCCTTAACTAATCTTCATACTTCATGCTCTCTTTACTTCAATCTATGACCAGCTCTTTTGAAAAATTATTATTAATTATTAGAAGTAGATGTTTTAATATATGAAAGATTTACCCTAGCTTCAAAAAATTAATTGAATAAGATTGTTAGGTGTTTAGTTTTGTAAAAGATTTTTAAAATTTCAAATTGAATGAGAGCATGAGAGAGGAAAACCATGATCTTTTTTTATTGAGATATAATTGATATATAATATATTAGTTTCAGGTGAAAAACATAAAGATTCAATATTTGTATATATTGTGAAATGATCACAATAATCTAGCTAACATCTATCATCCAGACAGATTTTTAATTCTTTTCTTGTGATGAGAACTTTTAAGATCCACTCTCAACAACTTTCAAAAAGATAATACAATATTATTAACTACAGTCACTGTGCTGCACATTACATTCCCATGTTTTATTTTTGTAACTTGTTTGTGCTTTTTAATCACCTTCACCCATTTCGCCTTCTCCCCACCCCCGCCTCTGGCAACCACCAAACTGTTCTCTGTATCTATGAGTTTGTTTATTTCAGATTCTGTGTATAAGTGAGATTATATGATATTAATCTTTGTCTATTTTAACTTAGCAAATGCCCTCAAGTTCCATCCTTGTTATTGCAAATACCAAGATTTCCTTCTTTTTTGTGGCTGAATTAATATTCCATTGTGTGTGTATCAGTATCTATCACTTTTTTTTTTATCGTTTCATCCATTGATGGACGCTTAAGTTGCTTCCATGTCTTGGCTATTGTAAATAATGCTGCAATAAACATAGGGGGGCATTTATCTTTTTGAATTAGGGTTTTAATTTCTTTCAGATAAATACCCAGAAGTAGAGGGGTGCCTGGTTGGCATGGTCGGTTAAGCATCCATCTCTTGTTTCAGCTCAGGTCATGATCTCACGGTGGTGGTGGGATCAAGCCCTGCGTTGGGCTTCCCACTCAGTGTGGAGTCCACCTCAGATCCTTTCTCCCTCCCCCTCTGCACCTCCCCACTTGCGCTCCCTCTGTCTCAAAGAAATAAATACAATCTTAAAAAAAAAGAAAATACCCAGAAGTAGAATTGCTAGATCATTTAGTAGTTCTATTTGTAATTTTTTGAGGAATCTCCTTACTAGGAAAATTATAATCATTTAAGCTTACTGTTTGTATACATGAAAATGCTATTTACATGTGATAGTAAAACAATTTATGTACTGCACAAAATGATATAAAAGGATTCCAAATGCATCATCTGTACAAAGTTCCACACTTGAGCTGAAAGCCCTGTGTAAATTTAGAGGGTACTTGGCAATTTATTAGTGTGTTCGTGAAAGGTCAGTTTTTAAAAGTGAGAGCCATTTTCCTGTTTAAACATATCTTTCCATCTATTCCCTCAAATTTTCAAAAACAACCATGCTTTGACCACTGTGACGCAGGATCCCTGTTATACAGCTGTTAACTCCCAGGACACCTTTTGCTTTCCTTTAGTTTTGTGCTTTCTAGCTGCACTGTAGTATTCTAATTTCTAAAAACAATACCCTGAATGGTTAATGTCAAAAGCCATATAAGGATAAAAAATGAAATGAGCTTTCCTTATATCAGAGAGATTTCAATTAAACATTAAGAAAAATGTTATACCAAAAAGAATTTAGTATAAGAGAGTTTAAAGATGAGATTATTATATTTCCATTTCATATTTAGTCACTTGACTGAAAGAATCAGATTATGTGTAATATGAATTTTTAAATTCAACAATTGTAAAGTAATTATAATAACAGCTCAGCTAAAGAGTTCATACACAGTATCTTAAAACAACCATATGAGGTAACTACCACAATTAATTCCAATTCATAGATGAGGGTGAGAAAGGAAAAGTCCTACCTATGACCTCATGGCTAGAAAGTGTAAAGCCACAGTTTTATAGTAAATTTGACTCTGTTGTGTTTGCTTTCAGAACTTGTACTCATAACTGTTGTGCATATTGCCTCTCCAAACATTTACCTGTGTGTGACATTCTGAAGTAAAACTTTGTTTCTACCATAGGCTCTCCTGGGGATTAATGTATGCTGGCTTCGTATTTATCCTGTCGATTTTTATGGCTCTGATCATAACATCTATCCAAATTGTAGTAATTGTTGGCTTCATGGTGATATTCACACTCTTTGTCTTATATGGCCTGTCTTTGGTGAGTTGGCAAAATGTATCTCTTAATTTGTTTCACATCTCAGATATATGAGTAAATGATGTTTCTTTACGATATAGGTATGGCATAGTCACTAATTTGATATCTTGTTTTCTGTATGTTTTGAAAAAGTTTTTGACAATGTGAGAAATTGATTATTATTGCTAAAAATGATTCTCAAAGGGACAAACATACCATTTGGAACTCTTCTTTCTTCCTTCAGATAGCATTGGCTTTCCTCCTGAGTGTGCTGATAAAGGAACCTATGCTTACTGGTTTGGTTGGGTTTCTCTTCACTGTATTTTGGGGATGTCTGGGATTCACTGTATTGTACAGACAACTTCCTTCATCTTTGGGATGGACTTTAGGTCTTTTTAGCCCCTTTGCCTTCACTGCTGGCATGGCCCAGGTAAAGAGCACAATGATTTTATGATTTTTTTATTTATTAGATTTTCAAAATTTTGAAAAGTTTGATAACTTCATGAAACTTAGCGATTAATCACCTTGTATTTTAAGAAGTTCTGCATTCTCTTGTGAATTATCATCAAAGTAATAAAGCAGATAGATCATTTATAAAATCCTAGAAAATTTAAAGAAAAATAATTGCCCATTATCTGACCCCTCAGTTTGTCTGATTTATGTCCCCTTTGAAGAGGCAGTAAAACGTGGAGATATGAGTAATAGTGAATAAGTAATAATGCCTGAATCAGTCTCAGCTCTGCCCACGTACCAGCTGGGTAAACTTGGGCAGACTTGACTTCTGTAGCCTTCCTTTCTTCTTCGTAGAATGGGGATGTGTTAGTAGAAATCACCTCAATGGGGGTAAACGGGAGGGCTGACTGTATTATTCTCTACACATAATGCTAGAGCAGTTCCTGACACATGCTATGTGAATGTGAACTATTATCTTTCTTATCTTTAAAATGAATCTCTTCAAGTTTTCCATACTTATTTAATATTTGAGTGTTTCTACAATATCTTATCCTTAGCATTTTTATATTTCCTTTATATGTCCTCCAGTTTCACTGCCCGCTCTTAGTTTCTCTTCCTACAATATGTTATTTTTGGCTCCTTGACCACTTCTCTATATTTTCTTCTTTAAAACTTATGTGGTAATCAATTAGTCAGTTAAGTTTCTATTCTTCAATTGTTTTACTTTCTCAGATAGCATTTCCCACTTTCATGACAATAATTTTATTTGTAAAAAGCAACACTACTACTAACAACTTCACTGTGCATTTTTGAAGAAAAAGCTATTAAAAGATGAACTATATTTTTCTAGGCAGCACCATTTAATTAAAAAAAACCCTTTAGCCTTATAGGTTCGTATTCTGTTATTTTATTCTTTTTAATCTCAGATTTTTCACATGGATTATTACCTGATCGGTGTTATTTTTCCCAGTCCGTCTGGAGAGTCATACATAATGATGGTTACTTTCTTCATTCTGGCACTTGATTCTCTTCTCTATTTGATATCAGTGTTATATTTTGAGCAAGTTTTGCCTGGTAAATCATAGTGTGGTTACAGTTGAATTTAAGGCAATTCTGCTGCTTGTAAGGTAATATCTTATAATTGTTTACTTGTAATTTAAGAAGCATTTCTGGTGGCAGAGGAAAGGAAACAGTCTCAGAATTAATAGAATCTCCTCATTTACATCTCACTATTTAATGGTCTGGCCAGAAATATTTGGTAAAAACATCTTAGTTAAAAATAACTTGTATTTCTTTTGGTTTTTCTCTTTTATAAAGATGGGGCATGCGTGTATGTGTGTTGGTTGGTGTGGAGAGAGAAGGAAACAACTCTAACAGCTATTGAACATGATGTTTTTTAGTGTTTGAATTGAACTCACCGACATTAAGATAGCTCATTAAGCAGCTCTTGCTAGTATTTGGCTCTAGGAAACTTGTTCTTCTGCATCTCAAGAATATGAAGTAGGAAACAGTATAAAGTTAATGGATGACCTCTTCTTTTCTTTCTTTTTATGGGCCAATCAGCCTAACAAGAATGCTTTATAGAGTATCATAAAAATTGGTAAAATAAACTCATAAAATTACATAAAATCAGTTAAAAATGGTTCTTAAATAATTATTGTTAAATTCCTATATAGAATGCATATATCATCCCAGGAACTAATATACTTATATTCCTTTCTGCCCACATAAAATCCACAAATTGTATTCATACATAATTCCTTCTCGTTCATCAGAATCTGAATAGGTCTGTCCTTTTCAAACCCTGTTATTTTGGTGTCTTTCTTTAAACGTTTTCTAATTCAGGTATTCTGTTTTTAAAATATGTATAGTTTTCTTTTAGACTTTTATTTGTTTCATGTTCTTTATCTCCATTACACTATTTTAGGATTTTATCTCCTATGCCTCTTATTCGTTCCATTAATATAATTTCATTTTAAAATTTCATAATCTATCATTTTGAAATAATGCATTTCTTATGCACTCAGCAAATTGCTTTCAAAATTATTTTGCAAAATTATTGTGAATAAACAACTTCTTAAAAATAAATGAAATTTCTTCTTTGAACAAAATGTAGCATATAATACATGTAACCTCTGAAACCAAGTTAACATATGCCTTGCTGCAGGTCATAGATAAGAATCAGCACTCTAGTATCTGAATGATTAGATAATTTTACTGTCATCTCAAACCTGCAAAATGGAAATTAAAATCCCAGATCTGATCTCCTGGTGTACGCACTCATTCTCTTGTTCATACACATAGCAAAGGTCTTAAAAATTCCTTTTTGCTGAACCCTTAAAAGTGTCCCCAGCTAAACTGGAGCTAGGATCTTCTCTACTTTCTCATCATCTTTTTCCTTTTGGAATTTCTTATTTTCTCTCTTGCCCATTGTTTATAACCCTTTGAATATAAATCAAGTCAATTTGTTTTTAGCCCATCAGGCCCCAGAGCCTAGTAGATAAAATTGAAACTCTTTCTTGGGAGTAGAGGAAGGCATAGTTAATGCTCCAAAGTTAATTTTCCCGTCACAACTCTGTGCCATATTACCTATTTGTCCTCTCCTAAAGTTTTGGGGTTTTTTTTTCTACATTAAAATTTTTTTCTCCAATACTTCCATCTAAAATTTAATTTGTCCTTTAATAGGTAATTATCCACTTTTTCTTCTGAGTTCTCCACTCATTCATAATTAGCTTACTTTTCAAATACTCCCCTAACCCCCACCCTCTGCTACGGGAAGGCACAATAAGAAATATTTATTTCTGGGAAGAAGGAATTCAATTTTTTTCTGTTTCTAAGTATTCATATAATCAGAAAATTTTACCAGTGAGTATTTAGTTCAGCATTTAGTACAAACCTCACATCTTAGATTTGCCAAAGCAGTGGTCTGGAGAGGTTATATGACTGGCCCAAGAACAAAGCAGAATTTGGATGAAAACTTTGAAACTGACTTTATTAATACTTCCCTTTTCAGTTTTCTTTTCCACTGAATTCAATATTCATTATATTTAGTGTTTATTTCCTGTCTTTTGTCTCTAGAATGTAAGTCCTCCTGAGGGAAGGTATCTGTAAGCATCTAGGGCAGTCTTTGTTACATAGTAGGTCCTCAATAAATTCCTGGTGAATTACATAAATGCATATATTTGTCTTCTTATTTTAACTTTCTTCAGGATAAACAGTGTATTTTTCCATCTAGAGACCACCTGGTGCAAAAGCTCTCAATAAATACTTGATGAAGGAATACAAGAATGTCCTCTTTTTTTCCCTCAGCTTCAAACAAAAAATCTATTTCTTCTTTTCCTTCTTCTCCTCTTCCCCCTCCTCCCCCTCCTCTTCCTCTTCCTCCTCAGTTTTTTTTTCCCCCCCACAAATTTGATTCAATCTCACTTCCCCTTACGTGGGTACAGTATGTATTCTTTAACCCAAATTTTTATAAACATCTTTCAAATCCACATTTTTAGAGTAGGTTATATTTAAATGTTTTTACATTCATAATTCTTTTTCTGAATCAAAATTTCCCATAAAACTGATACTAATTAGATATCAGATTTAATCTTTGTTATCTATTTAATACATAACTGCTGATTAAGTTTATGTGGGTCAGCAGGCTGTGTCTTCAAGGCTTTCACAGTTAACATTAGAAACACAAAAATCAGTAATTAAATATAGTATAGGAAGTGTGATAGGAGAGGATACCACAAGGTTCATTGAAAGGGTAAGTCCTTGGGTTGGTGGGAGGAAAGAATTTCAGCTGCATTTAAAGGATAAGAAAGTTTACCTGGTGGACAAGAGTGCACAAAAAATTTTATGGTCAAAAGGAATAGCATGTGTGCCCAGCAATGGGAAACAGCTATGGTGTAGGGGAAATGAAAAGTTATTAGGTAGAGCTAGTACAGAGTTTGGGTGTCAGATGTGGTTCTAGTATAGGAATTAATAACCAGCTAATAAGAAATTACAAGGAGAGATTTTTTCCAAATACACGTCTGTGCACAGCTACACACACGGCCATATAGCATGTAAAGATCCCAATGATCGGGGTGCCTGGGTGGCTCAGTCGGTTAAGCGTCTGCCTTCGGCTCAGGTCCTGGGATCAAGCCCCACATCAGACTCCCTGCTCAGTGGGGAGCCTGCTTCTCCCCCTCTCTCTGCCTGCCGCTCTCCCTGCTTGTGCTCACTCTCTCTCTGTCAAATAAATAAATAAAATATTTAAAAAAAGATCCCAGTGATGCTGAGGTTCACCTCCAGTTAAGTCCCTCTGTAGGTGCCTGCTCTTGCTAACTCCATAGATCACATGCAGAATTTGGGATTCTCTCCTCTAGTCAGGTCCAGTATTGGTGGTGATCTCTGACAACCTTTTCTCTTGTTTTTGTTGAAATGAGAAAAATAATGTGAAACTTATTTATATACCTTAATTCTTTCATTGGAAGTTAAGTCTTTCATATTGTGAGATTATAGCCTTTAAATATCTATACTTTCGTTGTGAAAATATTTTTTCTCTTTTGCAATGGTGATCATAACAAGATGGGAGGCTTTTTAAATTGTCCTTAAAGAACACAGTATATTTATTTAAAAAAATATCATTCGTCCAAGAAATCCAAGAACCTTAGAACCATCAGTGTAGGAACTGGAGACAGATTGATATAATCTATGTAGGACCTTTCACTGATGAGATTTGTGTCTTAGGAAGATTGCTCTGACAGATGTTTGGCGGGTGGGTTCAAAGCAGGTGGACATCATAGTCTGTGTTGGGGGGGGGACCAAATTGAGGACCAGTGTAATATAGAGGGGAGGACAGACTCAGGAGATACTTAGGAGATAGGAACAATCTGACTTGGTAGTTAGTTATATAGTAGATGGAGGAAGTGAGAAAGAGAAGGCGTGAGGGTGGCTTTTGTTTCTGGTAACTTTTTGCCTTTCCAATGAAAGAATTAAGGTATATACTAGGGGGTAGAGAAAATGTCACTTAACTGGGTCAGCAGCTGCAAAACAGGAGTATCCAAAATTCATTCAATCTTTGCCATATTATTTTAAATGCTTAAATAAATAAAGACAAATAGTGTAATGATCTCACTTATATGTGGAATCTAAAAAAACAAAACCAAACCCAGAAAGAGAAAAACCAAACCAAACTTACAGAAAAAGAGATCGGACTTACAGCTGGAGGAAGCGGGAATTGGAAGAAGGATTTCAAAAGGTACAAACTCCCAGTTGTAAGGTAAATAAGTACGAGGGATGTCATGTACAACATGAAGACTGTAGTCAGCACCACTGTGTGATACATGGGAAAGTTGTTAAGAACATAAATCCTAAGAGTTCTTATCACAAGGAGCACATTTTTTTTTATTCTTTTTGTTTTATTGTATCTATTGAGATGATGGATGTTAGCTGAACCTATCGTAGTAATCATTTTACAATATATGTAAATCAAACCATCATGCCTTAATCGTATACAGTCATAGAAGTCAATTATTTCTGAATAGAACTGGAAAAAGATCATTAATGTGTAGGAAAAAATTGGTATCAAGCTACACTAGGACAGATATCATTCTTTACTGATGTAGATGATTAATTCAATATCTAACTGTGTCTTGATTGATCAGATGAAGATGGCCGCCAGCATTCACCGTTGTTTTTCTTGAAGTCTTCATTTTGGTCACAACATCAAAACACTCACTATGAAGTCTTTGAGGACAAAATAAATCCTGAGCATTCCTCTGATGACTCTTTTGAACCAGTGCCTCCAGAGTTCCATGGAAAAGAAGCTATAAGATAACTAACAAATTATGTATACTTACAGGTAAAAGTTTAATAAACTAAGGTACAACAGAGCTAACCACAGGTCAAATGTTATAGATGATGTGTTTTTTGGAAGTTCCTTTCTTTCAGGTGTTTCTACCATCATTCTAAACTTTCATTCATCATTTTAAAAGTATTTTTGATATCGTCAGCAGCAAAATTCAGTAGCCCTATTCATTTTCTTGTTCCTCTTCTTCTACTTTCTATCCCCACCATTTATAATCTCTTTGCATTCTCTTCTAACACACACACACACACACATTATGATATGTATGTATGTACATATATAGCATATAAAATAGACACATGTTTCTTAGATTATCTGCCTTTAGGGAGTGTATGGATTAAAGTTTTGAAGTCAAAAGATTTCTCTAGGGCGCCTGGGTGGCTCAGTTGGTTAAGCGACTGCCTTCAGCTCAGGTCATGATCCTGGAGTCCCGGGATCGAGTCCCGCATCAGGCTCCCTGCTCGGCGGGGAGTCTGCTTCTCCCTCTCCCACTCCTCCTGCTTGTGTTCCCTCTCTCGCTGTGTCTTTCTCTGTCAAATAAATAAATAAAACCTTTAAAAAAAAAAAGATTTCTCTATAATTTAGTAGCTTGGTAACTTTTTGCTGAACCATGTGAGATCTCTAAACTTCATTTTCTTCATTTCTAAGAAATGTGTAATATAATTCAACAGTACAGTGACTTCTTCTTGAGGAATTTAAAGAATCAGTGAGATAATTAAATATGCCTGTTAGGTAACAGGAACTGGATAAATGTTAGTTATCTTTATCCATATGGATGTGGTTGATTGAAAGGGCATAGAAATAAGAAATAATGTAGAGAAAAGCACTGGTAAAGGTGTTAAGGAAAACCAGGAAGATGTATAGACAATGGCTGCCTAATTCTTAATTTCATCATAATTTAGTGCATGCTTCTCTAGGTGTTTGCTTATTTTATTGAAGGAGATTATTGAGAAACACTCCTAAATGACATTCCATTTATGTGAAGTTATTTTTTTGGAAGTGTATTCTGAGGACAAAATGGAACATAGTGATTACAATGTGCTCCATGGATTGAAACCACCTGGTTTGAATCCTGGCTTTACTGCTTGTTAACTGTGTAATCGCAGCTAAGTTACTTGGCCGTATCTCGGTTTCTGTATCTTAAAAATGGGCGTGACACTGGTAATAAGTTTGTTATGAAGAGTAAATGAGCTACCACACATAAAACTTTTAGAATAGTGCCTAGCCCATAATAAGCATTTGGTAACTGTTTGCTAATAGGAATATCATGGATAAATTCAATCAGATATCTTATATCAGTTCACTTATTTTGGAACAGGTCAAAGGTGATTGGCAAAAGTATCTGGGAGAAGGGGAAGTGAGCAGAGAGACAACAGAGAAAGGAAAAAACTATAACCTGACACAGAAAGATTAGAGAAAACCCTCTATTCCCTGGAGTTGGAACTTCTCAAATTCTACCATTTCTAGTAGTTTTTCAAGCCCTAACTCCTGTGTCTAAAGAATGACAAGAAATTGAAAACTTACATAGCTATTTCAGTTTCTCCTGTTCCTTACCACTAACTTACAATAACTATGTTGACACCAGAAAATTTAGTTAAATTAACAAGCTAAATCAGGACCAAATCACATTAGTCAGGCCAAAATCTCACCTTTCAGCAACATGGTTCCATAAATGCCCAGAACCTTAACCCTGACTCATATTCCTCCAATGGGCAATGAAGATGGGTATGGTTGTGTGGTCATTCAGTTCTCCTAAGTGGATGCCACCAGTTGTCCTATTCAATGGTCTTAGATCCAATTTGCTGTTAATACTTTAACATGAAATGAGTGTACTCCCAGGTACATACAACAGCTCTAGCCTGTTTGAACCTGCACACTCTGTCCTCTACCTTGACAGCCTCTCTTTTTTTTTTTATTATGTTAATCACCATACATTACATCATTAGTTTTTGATGTAGTGTTCCATGATTCATTGTTTGCATATAACACCCAGTGCTCCATGCAGAACATGCCCTCTTTAATACCCATCACCAGGCTAACCCATCCTCCCACCCCCCCTCCCCTCTAAAACCCTCAGTTTGTTCCTCAGAGTCCATCGTCTCTCATGGTTCGTCTCCTCCTCCGATTTCCCCCCCTTCATTCTTCCACTCCTGCTATCTTCTTCTTTCTTTTTTTAACATGTACTATATCATTTGCTTCAGAGGTACAGATCTGTGATTCAACAGTCTTGCACACTTCACAGCGCTCACCATAGCACATACCCTCCCCAATGTCTATCACCCAGCCACCCCATCCCTCCCACCCCCCACCACTCCAGCAACCCTCAGTTTGTTTCCTGAGATTAAGAATTCCTCATATCAGTGAGGGCATATGATCCATGTCTTTCTCTGATTGACTTATTTCGCTCAGCATAATACCCTTCAGTTCCATCCACGTTGTTGCAAATGGCAAGATTTCATTCTTTTTGATGACAGCCTCTCTTTTTGTGCTTGATAGCCCAGCATGCCTCAGATCAGCTCCTTAGATCATTCTGGACCAGACTGTTCCTGCAGGCAAATTAGTTCCTTCATTTATTCATCATTCATTAAGCCCTCTGCCAGAACTAGGATTCAAAGATGAATGACAGTCTTTCACCTCAGGACAGGCAGAGCCTGGGGGGAAACAGGCACTTAAATAGATAATTAGTAAAAAGAGTGGTAGAGATGGATGCAGAGAATAACCAAACTTAGAGAAGGATCATTCAGCCCAGCCTAAGAGTGGTAGGAAAAGTCAGGAGATAACTCTTGAGGTGAGTCTTATGGAAGGGAAAGGTCACATAAGTTGTGATGGGGCACTTGAAGGTTCTTCCAAACAGGGAATACAGCATGACAAACATAGCACAGCAAGCAACAATGTGCGCGCGTCTAAAGAATGACAAGAAATTGACATTTCTGAGCTCAAAATACAAGGCTAGAAGAGGGAGAAGTAAATATTAAGAGGTACGGGCCAAATAAGATCACTTGAGTTTTGTTTGCCAAGGACAGTCTGTCCTGCATAGTGTGGGGAATCACCAAGTGAATTTAGGGAGGCAAAGTAGACAGCCAGACCTCTGACAGGTCACTTGGACAGCTTTCTGGAATGGATTTGAATGCAGCACAACTGGAGAAATGGAAGCATTCCAAAGGTTGTGTCAGTCTGGGTTGGTCAGGAAAAGTGAGTTGCTGGAAATACTGTGTAAGTAAAGGGATTTGGTATGGGAATTAGTAATTCATAAAAGTACTAAGAATGGAAGAGGGAGGGTCAAGAAAGCTGTAGCCAGAAAGGGAAACAGCCCCTGAGGACCTTATCCAGATGCATGGAAGTGGGTGGGTCTCACAAAGTTTGCTGGGATTCTCTGGGAAGGTTCCCACCAGGTTTCTTAATCTCCAGCAGCAAAACAGGGCTTGTCAAGAAGTCTGAGAAGCTGCTACAAACCTAGAGTCTGCCCCCATGACCTTCAGAGAAAAATGGCCTTTTTTCACTTCTGTTTTCCAAATCTTGCCAAGTTCTCCTCAAGTCCAATACAGAGAAGGATTTTTGGGAAGTGTAGTTCCTGGCATATCCTCTGTATTGCAGGAGACAAGGGGCTAGGTTGATGGAAAGGGAAAACATCATCAGGTTCAGAGGTCAAGGTGTAAGAGATGATAAGAATCTGGACTAGAAGGTCATAGACAAGTGATAAAGGGATAAATTCAAAGAGATTTCATAAACTTAAATTCATAAATCCATAAGGTTAAATTATAGTAATTTTGTAGACCACAGGATGAGGTGAGAGAGAGATAAGAAAGAAGGACGTTTCTTAGGCATTTAATTGGCATTCCTCGGTGGATGCTGAAAACACCAACTGAGATAGAGAATAGAAGTGGGACTGGTTTAGAGGGAAAAATAATAAGCCCTGTGTGGTATCTATGTGTAGATGCAGAGCAAAAAGCTGGATATTCCCATATGAGACTTTGAAGAAAGGCCTAAAGACACAAATTTGGGAATCATTAGAATCTAAGTAAGAGTTGAAGCAATGAGAGTGGGCACTATTATATGGCAAAGATTTGAGAATAAGAAAAATAGTTGGTTAAGTGTGGAATCCAGTTTAAGGAATCCATAAAGTATGCTGAGTGGAATAGTAAGAGAAGGATATGGAAACCAAGAGGGCAGAAGCCAAGGAAATAAAGCCTTGCAAGAAGAAAGGAGCTAGCAATTGTCTAATACAGCATCTATTAACCAATGACTGGAAAGTGTCAGTGTCCATTGGATTCCATAGAGTGTCATCGGTGTCTTTGCTCAGGATAGTTTCAGTGGAGTTGTAGGGTCAGAAGCTATGTTGCTTTAGGTTGGGAATAAATGTGAGATAAAGAAATGGAAACAGAGAGTAGAGAGACTATTTTGATAAATTTGCCTGTGGAGGAGAAGAAAAATGAAATAATAGGGGTTCAGGACTGAAGGAAAGCCTCTCCCCCATCCTCTCTTCCTCACTCTCTCTCCTGTTCTTTCCTTCCTTTCTTTCAGTGGTAGCTCTCTCTTCATTTGCCAACTGAGAGAAATAGCTGGAATATACGAAATAACAAGTTTGATAACAGTATGAGCAGGTCCGTGCAAATCTCTTTGGGGGTGGTGTGAGCTTTCCCCACTGCCCTCCTTGGATCCCGTTATGAGGGTGACACCCTACCTTGTGAGGTTCAGGATTAATCACAAACTGTAATATTGGCAGTTAACATAATCTGTCATTAGGAAATGTACTTAACCTCAAATTTGCTTCTTTTTTTTTCAGAATCAGAAATGTTACAAAAGAATATGATGGAAAGCCTGAAAAAGTAGAAGCATTGCAAGATGAAGAGAAAAACTTCATTGTTTTGATGATGTTTTTAATTAAAAAAAAATTTTTTTTGTTTGTTTCCTGAAGATGCAAATAGTCATAGTGGCAAATTGGAGAATGAGTCTAGATAAAAAGGAAAAAAGAATTTTTTTTTTAAGATTTAATTTATTTATTTGACAGAAAGAGACACAGCAAGAGAGGGAACACAAGCAGGGGGAGTGGGAGAGGGAGAAGCAGTCTTCCCGCCGAGCAGGGAGCCCGATGCGGGGCTCGATCCCAGGACCCCAGGACCATGACCTGAGCCGAAGGCAGACGCTTAACGACTGAGCCACCCAGGCGCCCCAAAAGAAAAAATTTTAAAAGCCCACATTTCTACTCTGAGGGATAGTCATCGATAATATATTTACATATATATAACATTTTTAAAAATAGGATTGTACTGCTTGTGCTGGTTTATAATCTTTGACTTGGATTTGTCAGACTGAGCTTGCAGTATCACTGGAATTGTGCTTACTTTCATAGGACTTCTCATCATCTGTTTTGGGCTGTGGTTTGTCTTGTTTTTGATTCTCTGACAATATAATTCCACATGTTGTCTATCTTCAGAGAATCTTTTAAAATTTCTGGGGTGCTAATGGAACTCTATTGTTTCTCCATAGAGTTAGATAATGTTTCAAATATTCAAGAAAAAATTATCAAATCTTAAGCACTCATATAGAAAAATGCCTGTGATGTGTCCTGGGTCCCACAGACCCCTCTAGAGACCATGACACCACTTTTGTGATACAAAACAGAGCAGTGACCAGTGCCAGGGAAAACTTTACCATCCTCTCTTTAACCCATGCTCCCTCCCTCCAAATGTGGAATACGTACCCCTTTGCCTCTATCCCTGGCCCTTCTGTCTCAGCTCTGGGAGCCTCTGGGAGACTGTTCCTTCAGTCACACTGCTTTCCCTGGCCCAGGAAGCAAATACTCTCTTCACTCTGCTTTATTCCTAGTAGCCTTTGCTCTGTTCTTTAACATCGAATTAATATATTCTTTGACATTTGAAGGATTTGGGTAGGGAGGAAGGTAGAAATTTATACTATCAGTCTTGATCCAATTTCTCCAGAGAAATTAAGGTTTTGTCTTCATAAAAAGACACAAATACATAATTTTAGAGGGTACACATAAGAATACCAATAAATGAAGCGCTGAGATACATTTGACTCTTACAAACTTTTGTAAGGTCCACTCCATCTGAATATAATCCAAGGTCTAATTTTCAGATTTTATTCTAAAACAGGCATATTTCTTGACATATATGAAGGACAGGTCACTGCAATACTTGGACACAGCAGAGCTGGTAAATCGACACTGCTAAACATTCTGAGTGGGTTGTCTGGTTCTACAAAAGGTAAGAAAAGAATTTTAGAAGCAAGTTGACTGATGAAGCAGGTTCCTCAATGAGATTGTGTAAAACAAAAACACTTCTCTAAAGCAGGCTTTTTTACACAGTTGAGTAATTTAGAATAGGAACTATTTATTTCATATTTATATAAATTCACCAGAAAGCTTGTATCTCTGCTCTGCTATTGTCATTCTGTGTCCACTTTGCATTGCTGTGGACCCTGATATTTATGTTAAGAATAATCTGAATTTCTCAATGTATTATTTATGCAATTATGAAATGTGAAGTTTCTTCAACTAATATCCTGTCTTACCACTTCCTAGAGTTACTTTCCTGGTGTTGAATACTTGAAAATTTCTATTTACAGGATCAGTCACTATTTATAATACTCAACTCTCTGAAATAACTAACATGGAAGAAATGAGAAAGAACATTGGATTTTGTCCACAATTCAATATTCAATTTGACTTTCTTACTGTGAGAGAAAACCTCAGGCTATTTGCTAAAATAAAAGGGATTCAGTCAGAAGAAGTAGAACAAGATGTAGGTGAGCATATTAGAACTAATGCCTTTGAAAATAATATACTTTGCTTTTGACCATGTTTTTGTTGAACTATTACTTTATTTTTTCATAAATAAAGCTTAGTTGATGAAGTTCTTAGAATAGATTTCTCCTAATTATTAGAAGATTAAAGTAAAATATTTTTTATTATGTAGAGGTTTTCTTTCAGTAGGTAAAAAGAGTTATAATGGAATTGGACATACAAAACATTCAAGATGTTATTGCTAAAAAACTAAGTGGTGGACAGAAGAGAAAACTAACATTTGGGATTGCCATTTTAGGAGATCCTCAGGTAAGAGAAAAAAATATTTTTTGAGATGAATTTGGTTTTTTTTTAAAAGATTTTATTTACTTATTTGAGAGGGAGTGAGTGAGAGAGCATGAGTGTGGGGGGGCAGGGGAGGGCAATGGGAGAGGGAGAAGCAGACTCCTCGTTGAACAGGGAGCCCAGCACAGGGCTTGATCCCAGGACCCTGGGATCATGACTTGAGCCGAAGGCAGACACTTAACTGATTGAGCCACCCAGGTGCCCCAAGATTAATTTGTATTGAAGGCTATCAAACGATTATTAAAGTCCAAACTCTAATTACCAAATATAAGAGAAAATTTGTAATAAAGGACCATGCAAGCCTATGAGGAATCCAGTGGAGGGCTGTATTTGAATCTAGAAATCATATGGGTTTCCATGCAACATTCTAAAGACCCTCACTTGGAAGTGGAAGATGAGCTCATACTCTTCCTCCTTTGTAGGTTTTGCTCCTGGGTGAACCGACTGCTGGGTTGGATCCTTTTTCAAGGCACCAAGTTTGCACCTTCCTGCAGGAGCATAAAACAAACCACACAATCCTTCTTAGTACCCAGATCATGGATGAGGCTTACATCGTGGCTGGTGATTCTTGGTTTCTTTCTTCTAATAGTTATTTAAGGATTGAACATGAGAGATATTCTCTATAATCTGTTTTTAAAAGTAGAGAATCCTATATTTAATCCATTTGAGTGACTGCCTTGTAAAGATGAAATTTGCTTTGGAAGAATTCTGATCCCCCAGTATGTTCTTAGGCCCATGCTTTATGTATCTTCTTGTCTGTAACTTTCTTCACTGTCTACATTAATCACAAGTATATTTTTTAAATTTTGAAATTCTAATATTTCATATATAGTTTTGTTGTTGGATAGAAAAAACTTTTAGCTGGGAAAATTATTTTTAAATTTATAACCCTTTGTTGCCTTCTTAGGAGGATTCTTGGTTCACTAAGCAAGGTATTGAGTGTGAAGATACAAGATTGGAGAATTAGAGATTGAATAAATGTTCTGTCTAGGACATAGTGGCAGGTGGGGAAGACGAGTTTCAGTAAGCCAGGAAAGGGTACAAGGCAGAATCTTAAAAAAAATGAAGACAGAAATAGACTCAGTGAAAAGAAGAGAAATTTTTGCTTTCTAATGTGCAGTATAACCTTATTCTAAGTTTCCTCCTGAAATCTGAAGTAAAATATACTTTACCTCTCAGTTTCCTCCTGCCTTAATAACTATGAAACAGCCACCCTCAAACTTAGTGTCTTAAGTCAATTAAGTATTTATTGAGTGCATGAGTTGGAGAGTTGGCAATTTAGGGTGGGCTCACTTAGAAAGATCTTCAGGTCTTTGGGTTCGCTTACATGTCTGGTGGTTGAGTGACTGTTGGCAAGTCAAATTAGGTGACCTAAGGTGGCTTAGGTGCCAGCCTAGGTGTGTTTCCTCTTCCAGCAGACTGCCCAGGCATTCTCACGGCAATAACTAAGGCTCTAGAGACCAAGTCCCAAAGCATAAGCCCATTTCAAACCTCTACTTGCCAAAGTCGGCTAACATGCCATTGGCCAAAGCATTGGCCTCATGTGGTGGAGGCACATATCAAGGGGTGGAGCAGGTCTCCTAGCCCATGGTGAGAGAACACTGCAAAGTTACATAGCAAAGTATGTGGATAAAGGGAGAATGGAAGATTTGGTTTCTCCTAGCAATGTTTTATGCCATTGGATAAGCTGTGAGGGATGCAATGAATTTCTGAGCCCTGCTTCAAAGGAAGCATGGGGGTGAGAGGTGGTGCTGCACCCAGGAACTCAATTATATCAAGACTGCATTCATACTGAAAAATTCATTTGGTGATTTGGTCTCCAGAGCAGAGAATATACCCATATAAGGAATTCACATAATTTATTCTTTCTTTCTTTCTTCTCAGAGATAGGGAAGTGTTTGCGTCTAATGGGAAGTTGAAATGTGCAGGGTCATCTTTGTTTCTGAAGCAAAAATGGGGTATTGGATATCACTTAAGGTAATGTATTCTGGGAGTAGCTTTTTAATATGAGTATCAATATAAGAGGTGACATTTCATGTAATCCTCTGGAGATATAAGAAAGCCAGCTTAGGGCGCCTGGGTGGCTCAGTTGGTTAAGCAACTGCCTTCGGCTCAGGTCATGATCCTGGAGTCCCTGGATCAAGTCCTGCATCAGGCTCCCTGTTCGGCAGGGAGTCTGCTTCTCCCTCTGACCATAATCCCCCTCATGTGCTCTCTCTCATTCTCTCTCTCAAATAAATAAATAAAATCTTAAAAAAAAAAAAAGAAAGCCAGCTTAATATTTGGTGGAAATTGATGTACAATAATCAGTATAGTGTATCTCCCTCATTAACATGTGCCTTGATATTTATCTCTTGGTTTTAAATATGTAAATTTCTAAATGTGTATGTATCTTTCAATAAAACATTTTTGGCTGATATATCAGAAACATAATTATGTTTTCAAAAAGCAACTGATAATTTATGGGGCGCCTGAGTGGCTCCGTTGGTTAAGTGTCTGATTCTTGATTTTGGCCCAGGTCATGATCTCAGGGTAGTGAGATTGAGCCCCGTGTTGGGCTCCGTGCTGGGTGTGGAATCTGCTTAGGATTCTCTCCCTCTCCTTCTGCCCCTCCCCTCACTCTTGCACTCTGTTTCTCTCAAAAAAAACAAAACACACACACAAAAAAAACGATAATTTTTAACAGAACAATTGGCCCTAAAGTTCTGAAATTGTATTCTAAATCTACTTTTTATGTCAGAATATCACATGGGATAATTTAGAAAGCAGGGCATATCAACAGGCAAGTTATTGGCATTAATAGAAGCCATTTGCTGCAAGAAAGCAACTGTTTATTAAAAACCTTATTAATTTTTTAGTGATCCAGAAATAATGTTTCATGTACTTTATATCCTATCATGATTTTATATACATATGCATACATATCTCTATGTAATAAGTATATGTGTTTTTACATGCTAGCCTGCTATCTATCTATCTATCTATCCATATATCCATATAACATGTAAACTGAAATTTCCACTTACTTTAGAAAGTTGCTTGGGGGATTGGGGTTGACATGTAATGCACTGTATTTTTTCCCATTTAAAGTAATTCAAACACGGCTACCATTTAGCACTTGGAAATAGAACATCTTATTTGTGGGAACTGATTACTGAAATTAGCAGGCGATGTCTCTAATAAATACAAATTATTTAATAAAAAACTGTCTTTTAATGAGCAGTGGTGTTAGAGATGAATTCAAAAGACTTATGCTTCTTTTGAAATGTTAGTTTACACAGGAATGAAATGTGTAATCTAGAAAGAATTACATCCCTCAGTAGACAGCACATCCCTGATGCCAAGTTAGCAGCAGAAAGTGAAGAAAAACTTGTGTACATTTTGCCCTTGGAAAGAACAAACAAATTTCCAGGTAACTTACCATATGATCACATAGAATACAGCTAAGTGTCCACGATAGGCTGATTGCATTTTCTATTTTCCACCAGTTGGGTTTTAAAGCTTATACACCTCACACTATTCTAAGAGCTCTGCCTTCTGTTTTCAATATAATGAAGTGTGTTATCAGATACACGGTTTTAGTGTGAGAGCAACTAAAATTTCCATGAATGTATTTCACTGAAAAACCCAGATTTGCTCTCTGTGTCAGCATTAAATGAAGCTCTGAAATGTCTTTTCTGAAGCAGCAAAAACTTTTGTTTTAGAGACACAGATTAAATAAGGCCTTATTTTTTTAAAACACTTGGAAGTAGGTCAACAGGGTCTTTGTAAAATATCATTTTAATTGTAAGTGTAATATGCTCAGGATAGAAAAACTAGAAAATACAGAAAGGAAATAAAATTTACCCATGCTCAATGAATTTTTGAATAGACATACATACTTACACAAACATATGCATGGCCATAGTGATGCAAGAAATTTTAAAGCATATGAAACAGAAAAGAGATGCAAAATAATAAAATTGATTTGAAAGACAAGAGAACATGGAAATATTTTTATTAGATTATTGTGGCAGCTTTAATATGAAAATATGTTTAGATTTATCTATTCTGAGTAATCTTTAGGACTTTGTATTTTAGTGTACTTATTAGCAAATTTAATTGCATTATTTTATTGCTGTCTGCTTTTTAGATCTTTACAGTGACCTTGAAAAGTGTCCCGACCAAGGCGTAATGAATTATGGTGTTTCCTTGACAACTCTCAATGAAGTCTTTGTGAACCTAGAAGGCAAATTAACAATTGATGAGCCCGGTATAATGATGTGTGTCTAGCAGAAAACTAGAAAGAGGAAACTGAAAATGACCATGTATTGATTCATATTTGTAGGTTTTTATGTGGACTTCTGCCTAAATATGTATTAGATATAAAATACGGTTGCCCACTTCTAAAAGTATCATAATTGTTTTATATCTAACATAATCAGACTTGTTGCTAGGTAATTACTCTATTATTGTGTCCACTTCCCCATATCATCAATAGCTCTCTGCTAATGTCATGAGTTCTGGCTTCGTCTCTTACCTGCCATTTCCTATAAAAATGTACTCTTCCTTAGGTAATAAATTAATTCTAATTAATGTAGTCATAAAGAATAAATAAGTTGATATTTTCCCTTAGTTTAGTTTGTGAACTAATAATTAGAAGAATGTAGGAGCTAACTATGTGCCAGCCATTGTGCTCAGCTGTTGGATTACATTGTTCTTAATTCCCATAATAACTTTGTTATGCAGGGAGAAAACTGAGATTTGGAAAAATTGAGTGAGTAGTCAGAACCATAACAGCTGCTGTGAGGCATATGTGAGATTTGAATAGGAGGTCTTTCCTGGACTTAAAACCAGTGTCTTAAAACAGTCACTGGGATGTCAGTCATCAGTGATGAACTAATCCTGTGGAGGACTTCTAAATGACAGAGGAGCCCTTTTAGAAACGCAGCTACAGGGGCACCTGGGTGGCTCAGTGGGTTAAGCATCTAACTCTTGATTTCGGCTCAGGTCGTGATCTCGGGGTCATGGGGTTGAGCCCTGTGTCAGGCTCTGCGCTCAGCATGGAGTCTGCTTCAGATCCTTTCCTTCTGTCCTTCCTCACGCTCATGCAGGCATGCTTTCTCTCTCAAATGAATAAATAAAATAAATCTAAAAAAAAGAAAGAAACTCAGCTACATACATTTATATTTATGTTTTTGCATAAACCTTTTTGCTCTGCAAAAATCCCTTAGTGAAGAACTGCTGCTATAGGTATGAAAGAGTAAATGCTTCCCAAGAAGGCTAAACCATCCTCAAAAATGAATTTACTCACTCATTGGAGTTATAGTTGTCTGAAGGACAGATTTTGAATATGGGTTATGGACATCAGTAGCTTAACTTGTTAGAAGTGCTCTTTCAAATATTCTAGTGTATTTTCGAAGGTTCTAAAGAGAAAATGGAAATAACATAACCGATTTTAATGGTTTATTACATGGTTACAGATTTTGGCATTCAGAAAGAGGAGAAAGTCAATGAGACAAGAGATACTGGAACTGAGTCTGAAATGCAACAGGCTCCTTGTTCTCTTCCTGGATTGAGAAAGGTCATTAGTACTGAAACTCTCTGGAAACAGCAGGTCTGTGCCATGGCAGAGCTTCGCTTCTTAAAGTTAAGGCGTGAAAGGAAAATTCTTTTGTCCTTGTAAGTATCAGATTACTTTAAATCTCTCTAGTCAATATATACAAAAAAGTTTAAATGTGAAGAAAATAAGTCTATTAATTTCTTCACCCATTTAACAAAGTTTTTGGAGTGCCTATAAGTGTTATCCTACACAAGGGAGCACAGTTGACAAGGCCTTTCAACTTACATCTTGTGGGGGAGAAAAATACCAATGAAATAATTACCCAATAAATATGTTAATTGTTCCTTATATCACAAATCATTATTGAAGCCTGTTATGTGCTAGGCATTGTTTTAGGTGCTGTGGTGTTTACCTTCTGGTTGGGAGGAAAAGATAACAAATAACAAATATAAAAACTAAATAAGTTATATAGTAAGTTATGCAGAATAGAGTAAGCGGATGGGAAAGGCTGGTGGGAGTTAGGAGTTCATTATAATTCTAAATAAGGTGGTGTGTTGGCCTCATTGAAATGGTCACATTTGAGCCAAGATTGGAAAAGCCAAGCCAATAAGAGAGGGAGAACACCAGTTTAGAGCAGAAAGCATCAATTATATTTGGCAAAAGGGAAGTCATTGAAGGTTTTGAGAAGAGAAGGTCTGAAAATAGACAGCTTTTTTGAGGTGCTTCACCATGGAGAGAAATAGAAAGAGCAGTAGTAGCTGAAGGGAGATTGAAATTAGGAGGAAGTTTCTTTTTTCTTTTTGTTTTTTTAATGAATGGGAGACATTAGAACATGCTTCAGTCATGATGGGATATGTCAGTAGGGAAATAATTGAAGATGAGCTGACTGAGCAAGATCTCAGGGAGGGTGGCAAGCATCTGGATCCAGAGCAATATTGAAAACTGACTTTGATAGGGAGCAAAGACAGCATCTATTACAACAGAAAAGAACACTGACAGGATGGATATGTTTTCTGGGTTTTTTTGGGGGGGGGAGAGATGATAAGACCAGGGGGAGTTTCTGTCTGATGGACTTCATTTTTTCCCTATGAAATATGAGGCTGAGAGTGAGGAAGAAGGAGGTAGAGCCTGAGGTCTGATGAGAAAATAGTCATTGCAAAGACTGGACTCACAACCTTACTGGAGAAACAAAAAGATTACTTGAAAGACTTTTACTCATTGTTTGAGCTGGATAAATGAATTCTAGGATCTGAAATAGTGCATTAAATATGGTATCTAGTTTCGTGAAAATTAAAGTATAAAACAACAGCTGATGAGAGTTAAAATTTTACTTGAAATTGTGCACATCACAAGTCTGAGGGCAGTGTGAAATCGGGTTCCTTTCCCTTTAAAACTATGTTAGGCTCCTGGTATCCCGTCAAATCGTCAAACCGTTTTTTCCTGTTGTCCTGGTCAAGCACTTGGATCTCAGCTTCTCTTTTTGATGCTCTATTATCCTTGGACATCTTGCAATGTGATAATGATTTATGAAAAATTTTGAGCCTGTTTTCGATTAATTTCATTTTCACTTTACGTAACTAAAGGCCATATTTGTATGTTGAATTTCCATAGGTTGGCATTTATATAGCATGTTTGTGACTTAAATAATCAGAGGGAAAATGTTTTAGACTTGCATTTTAATTTTCTTTACTTAGGTTACTGATACTTGGTATTCCTTTTACCCCCATCATTTTTGAGAAGATAGTGGATGTGGTATCTAATTACACTCATTGTTGGGAGCTTTCATCCAGTATGTATTTCCTTTCTCTGAAACAACCCTCACAGGCTCCTCTTACCAGTCTGTTGGTCATCAATAATACAGGTGAGAAATAGGGATTCAATTTACTCTTGATTTTTATCATCAAAGATCTTTTGAAACACAAACCTGAGCAGCAAAAAGACCTCTATTAAGAACAGCTTGGGGGAGAAAGTCGTGTGTGTTTATGGCTTGCTTCATTTTCAAATTAAGGAAATTGATGGGCACATTTTCAAATCAAGAAAAACAATGGACATAATGGAAAATACCAAATTAACTTAACTTCATGAAGATGTTTTGAATGGGTCACCAGTACAGTAAATATCATTGGAAGGTTAGCCAGATATAGCAGTTTAGATGAGTAGGACTGATTTGTATCAGTAGGACAAGCCTAGGTAATGAGGTGTGTATTTTGTATATAGTATATGTAGTTACAAACATTACAGAGTTCTGGCAGAGTTCATAAAAATCACTAATAAGTTTTATTTCTATGAGAATTGCAAATCTAGCTCTTGGGAATAAACCCTTTTACCTTTATAAGAATTACAAAATATATTAACCTATTTCTGAAAGGATTCTGTTACACTGAAGATGGTAGACCAGATTTCATGTCAGAATTAATTTCAGCCTATTCTCAGAGAGTGAAGGTCTTTATCATGTTATTCTGGGTATTCCTTAACATGAGAAGAATTCGTTCTTATTTTAAAGCTCTGATGTTGATTTTCTTGCTGTTATGTTGCCTTCCTTCATTGACTACATTAGGATCAAATATTGAAGACTTTGTGCAGGCACTGAAGCATCAGGATATATTTTTAGAAGTTGGTGACTTTAGAAATAGAAATGGCTCAGATGATCCTTCCTGCAATGGAGCCATCATAATGTCTGGTGACCGGAAGGTATGTTTGGGTCCATGTACTATTTTATCATGAATGGGGTTTTGACACCTTCTAATACTTTAGATCTATAGAAAAGCAACTCAAGTGTTCTATATCAGTATAACTTGAGTCCTTTTTGAGTAAGGTATGAAATTTTAATCCTTTAAAAAGCATGTTTTTCTCAAAGGGATCATCTTTTATTAGTGATTTTATTTGTTGTAAAAGCAATGCATGTTTTGCAACAACATGGATAGATTTTGAGGGAATGATGCTAAGTTAAATAAACCAGACAGAGAAAGGCAAATACTGCATGGTATCACTTATAAGTAGGAAAAAAAAAAAGTCAAACTCCTAGAAATAGAGAATAGAAAAGTGGTTGCCAGGGACTAGGGGGTAGGGGAAATAGGGTTAGACTAGTAAAAGGATATGAGCTTTCAGGTATAAGATGAATAAGATCTAAAGACCTAATATATAATATGGAGACTATAGTTGATGACACTGTATAGTATAATTGAAATTGCTGAGCAGAACATAAATGTTCTCATATATACATACATGTGCACACACATACATATGTGTACATGTGAGGTGATGGATATATTAACTAGATAGGAGAAATCTCTTCACAATGTATATGTATGTCAAATCATGATGTACATTTTAAGTGTCTTACAAATCTGTCAATTATACCTCAATAAAGCAGAAAAAAGCAATGCGTATTTAATAAATTCAAACATTACTAGAATATATAATATAAAAGGTAAAATTCTCTAATTTCATTTCTTTTTTTTTTTTTACTTTATTTATTTATTTGAAAGAGAGAGAGCACAAGCAGGGGGAGGGATAGAGAGAGAGGGAGAAACAGACTCCCCGCTGAGCAGGGAGCCTGACATGGGACTCGATCCCAGGACTCCTAGAGGAAGGCAGACACTTAATGGACTGAGCCACCCAGGCACCCCTCTAATTTTATTTCTTAATTTTTCCATATTATATTTCTAACTGTTAATCATTTGGTAAATGTCTTCTACACTCTTTTCCTTTATAAAAACACAAACTCACTATTTATAGGACCATCTTATATTTGAAAATATATTTTCTGAATTGGAATTGTATTAGAGTGTCCTACAATCCTCTCTGTCACATAAGATCTAAATCTTTGACATCTTTCCGTATTAGTGAATGTTCATCTATTTCATTTATAGAATAAGTCATTTGGATTACCAAAATAATGTATTCTTATAACAATTCCAACAATTCAAAAAGGCTGAAGTGTCAAAGAAAAATTAATAGTCTCTTTCTCACCTTAATTCCACTGTGATAATTTATAAACTATACAATAAATATATTTGTTTTAAGAATTTGGAACTTATATTTGTGTTTTTTTAAAGGATTACAGATTTTCAGTTGCATGTAATACGAAGAGAATGACTTGTTTTCCTGTTCTTATGGGAATTATTAGCAATGCCCTTCTTGGAATTTTTAATTTTACAGAGCTTATTAAAACAGAGCGAAGCACATTGCCTTTTGTAAGTATGGTACCGACTTATATAAGAGACAATTTAGCAAGGGATAAAGGGCAAGAACTCTATAGCCTACCACGCGAGTTTGAATCCTATTTACTATGTATTAGCAAGTTTCTTAGCCATTCCTTGCTTCACTGTCTTCATCTGTAAAATGGGGAATATAATTGTACCTAAATTATATGATTATTGTGAGGATTAAATCAGTTTCCTGAGGACCTAGAACAGAGCCTGACATATACATTTTTCATTCATTTTACAAATATTTTTTGTCTTCCAGGTACTTTCAGGGGCTGGGGATACAGCATGAACAGAATAGACAAAAGTTCCACTCTTTGGAGCTTATATTCTTGTAGCAGGGAGAGTTAGCATTCAGTCCATGTTTGCTATTACTTATTATGAAAGATCAAGAACTTTTCAAGGAGTTTTATGTTTAATCTCATATTTTTAATGGAAAGAATAAATATATGATAAAATTTCTTGCCTTAGTAAATTAAATGTAATTTATCATTTTCTATCCTTCCCGCTGATCTATTTTTCCATATATTACCACCTGGATACCACACTATAGACTTGTTTTATCACTGGCCTCATCCTTCTAGTCTAAAATCTTGTCTAATCAGAAATTATACCCAGCTCCCCAAGACATAGAACATTAAAAGAGCCAAGATCCAAAAGGACACTGAAAACTTTAAAATGATAGAGAAAAATAATAGACCTGTTAAAGAATCATAATTTGGGCTTTGTTTGGTTCATTCTTAAGTAGTTCTTCACACTTAACCTAGGTACCCAATACATATTTGCTGAAATCAGTGAACCAATGGATTTGCTTAGCAATCTAGCATACCAGCAAAGCCTCACATGCAAATCCTTAGTCTTACATCACATCTTCCTGGGGGAATTTGTTGAGTAAGTGATATACATTGGCTAATGAAAGCGTGGAGGGTGTGTGTGAAATTTATGAGAGTGTATGGCCCCAATTCTAAAATTATGATTATTTAACGGTTCTGTAGTGTTTTCTCTATCATTTTAAATTCTGAAGTGTCCTTTTGGGTCTTGGCTCTTTTATGTTTTATCTCTTGTGGAATATAGTGCAATTTTTGATGATATATAATTTTAATAACCATTCTCAGCCTCTCAGGTGTGTTTAGTTATGGTAGATAAAAAAGGAACAAATTGTGGAAATTGGGTAGATGTTTGCAAGTATATGCATAATGGTTGTAGAGAATGAAATTTTTATAGTAAGAAATTTATATAATGGTACCTCTACTTTTTTGCATATGAAATAAGGCCATTTCTGTACTCTTTTTTTTTTTTTTTTTTTTTAGTCTATTGTTATAACGGTAATCAATTACCCTGTCTGGAAAACAACTTAGATTTATAGTAAGACCTGTCCATGCCTTAAAGATTAATTTAAGCATTTCTAGAAGTCAAGAAGTTATGCAAGAAAGATTTTGCTCTCCTCTAATTATATCTTGTAGCTAGGGACAGGAACATAGGAACAGCTTCAAGACAATTACTATTAGAGTTTTAGAGGCTGTTATCTATAATTCATCTTCTGGGAAATAGGGAACTAAAACAAATGGCAGCTTTCGAGAATATCAGTGCAGCTCCAAAGAGTATGTGTCTTCATTTAACAATTACTAGATGAAAATATGAAAGAGAACCTGCTCATTCTCCCTAAATACACGCCTATAAAATTCAGGTTTTTAAAATTTCTTTTGGGGGCACCTGGGCTGCTCAGTCATTAAGCGTCTGCCTTCGGCTCAGGTCATGATCCCAGGGTCCTGGGATCGAGCCCCACATCGGGCTCCCTGCTCCGCGGGAAGCCTGCTTCTCCCTCTCCCACTCCCCCTGCTTGTGTTCCTTCTCTCGCTGTGTCTCTCTCTGTCAAATAAATGAATAAAGTCTTTAAAAAATAAAATAAAATTTCTTTTGATATCATGCAGTTCCTGGGAATGCGACCCGCTATTAGGGGTCACAAAATATGGTTCCTTCTCTTTTTGTTTGCTTCTTAAATTGGGTGTATGTTTCCATTCTGGACTTCTCACTATTTCTCAAAAACATATAACTATGTTTGATTGTATGACATGTAACAATTTCGACATTTTACAGGTGTGCTTTGAACTTCAGAATGTCTTAATGGTGGACTTTGGTTCTTTGAATGGACCCTTATTTCTCTTGGTCCTTGCAAACTGCATTTCTCCTTACGTTGGCATGAGCAGCATCAGGGATTGCAAAGTAAGAGGGGGAGGGGAGGGGGAGAAAGATGACTTTATCTGACTTTAGTAGTTAGAATTTCATTGTTTTATGCACTCAGGATAGCTCTTCAAGAAAAATATGTTTACACATAAATATGTCATTGCTTTAATCTCATTATAGATTTTATTAAATGGTTAATCATTCAAAGGGGTCAGAAAGTTCACTATTCAACACAGTGAACTTGCCTCACCTTTAAAGGGAATCATACTAAATCAACTGTGGAGGTGAAAATGTGCTTTTTGACATCATGTTGTTATTTCACAATTCCAAACAAAATTTGTATTTTTTTTTTAAGATTTTATTTATTTATTTGACACAGAGAGAGAGACACAGCGAGAGAGGGAACACAAGCAGGGGGAGTGGGAGAGGGAGAAGCAGGCTTCCCGCTGAGCAGGGAGCCCGATGTGGGACTCGATCTCAGGACTCTGAGATCATGACCTGAGCCGAAGGCAGATGTCCAACAACTGAGCCACCCAGGCGCCCCTGGAATTTGTATTTTTAAACAGAGCATCAGGGCGCCTGGGTGGCTCAGTCGGTTAAGCGACTGCCTTCGGCTCAGGTCATGATCCTGGAGTCCTGGGATCGAATCCCGTGTCGGGCTCCCTGCTCAGCAGAGAATCTGCTTCTCCCTCTGACCCTCCTCCCTCTCGTGCTCTCTGTCTCTCATTCTCTCTCGCAAATAAATAAATAAAATCTTTAAAAAAATAAAAATAAAAATAAATAAATAAACAGAGCATCAAATATAAGATATACCATGTTTCCGAAGCTTTAACTATGCTTTTGTAAAGTGGCCTTTAAAAATTGATGTGATAGTCATTTTTATTTATCTACATCAAAAAGTAAACCAACTTTACAAATAAGTCAGACCTTTCATGTTGAGCTATTGGCTATACACATTCCCACACTGGATGTCACATACTTAGGAGAAACTTTTTTCCAGTCACAGAGACACTGTATTCTTTGTGATAGTGTTAATGTCTTAGTTGTCCTGAGGCCTGCTTACCTAAACATGGGTTAGAAAGTTACTGAAGCTCAGATTCACCATATAAAATAATATAGACAAAAAAAAAAAAAAAACCTACCTGCTACTACAACACGCTATTTCTAAAGTTTACCAAGAATTAATATATTTGCATAAATGCAGTACATTTTCTAACTAACATTTCAAACCCTTCTATATCCCTTCTGTTTCTTTATCAGCAAAAAACCTGGTCTCAGTTATGGATTTCAGGCCTGTGTCCTTCAGCATACTGGACTGGACAGGCTTTGGTGGACATTCCGTTATACTGCTTGATTCTTCTTTCAATATATTTAATTAACTACTTCATGATTTTGGACCTCAACTTTTCACTGGGACTCATGTTTGCTCTTGTAAGTGATCATTTTTTTTTTAACCAGGCTGAATATAATAATAGAATCAAAACAAATATCTTTCATTAACACTATCATTAACAAAAGTTGTACGTAAGAAAATCACCTTACACAGCCTTATGATCTAATTATCTCCCCATTCCCTGTCCCACACGTCACCAGCCAGCTCTCTTGCTATTGACCTTGTTGTTCGTAGGTGGTTTACATAGTTGGTTGTTCAGCTTCTCTTATATTCTTCACATACATGATTTCATTCATCTTTTGCAACAGGAGAAAGAATAGTGGCTTTTGGTCTCTTGGCTTTCTTATTGTAAGTATCTGTCCATGTAGTATGCACATTTGTATTAAGTTTTTTTAAAACTTATTTTTAAAAATGCAAAGTTAAGTGTAAATACTTTACTTAGAAAAGAATGGAATTACTTCTTTAGTACTTCCATTACTGTTGGACCGTGTTTCTGGTTTTAGTATTGTTCATTTTCTTTCTCCTATTTTCCATCTGTTCTTTGGGGTTTTTCTTTTACATCTCTGTTTCTTTGGAGAGAAGCAAAATATCTGTAGAAATCTTGGCATGGCTTATCTATCATCAAAGACTAGATCACTTGGGACAGTTCCCTCATTTTACAGAGTGGGAAAAACTTAAAAGAATCATACCTGAACCTAACCCTCTCTACTCAGTGTAGTTTTCCTCCTGAATAATTCTACTTATTAAAAAAAAAAAAGTGTGATAGGTGGCCATATTGACTAGTAACATAAATAAACATGAAAAAGTTTGGTTAATAATATGCCTTGTTGACATTTTGAGAACATACCATAGCTTTCTGATCATTTCAGATATTAAAACAGTTAATTAAGATTCACCTTAAGAACTGAAAAGGCCAGCCACATCCAAATCATAACTTTAATCTCATAAGCAGTGTATAGCTCTGTCCCCAAACCCATTTCAGGCATGTCCTTAGTTTGGGGACCAGTAGTGAGAAAGGGAGCAAGGTCTATCTTTTTATTCTTCCATTTTCTTCTGGATTTTTCTTTCTCCTATATATCCTGGGGACAGGATAGAAGGTTTAGGGGTAAAGAGACCCAACATCTTACTTCTTTGGGCTGTTATAGTCACAGTGGCTGGTCTTTGTGGATAATATCCAAAGGTTGGATTTTGTGTGGACAGGAATGCCACAAATACAACCAGTTGGAGAACTCAGTATGCCAGCAGAAATCCTAAAGGCTATTAAATTGCTTCTTAGTCTCTAAGTGTCCTTCCTATAATACCTAATCATATCATTCCTTGGGTCAATTTTATAAGTGGTTGTGCTACAATAGTCAAATGTCCTAACAAGGTAATGCCTCCTTAACTATTGGAATTAGTCCTTGATCTATTTGTTTTTTTCCCCTTATGTTTCCCAATAAAAGGTAGATTTGTCAGTTACATCCATTCATTTAATCAATTTTGCTTTATATATTTTGAGACTACAGGTGACCCTTCAACAACATGGGGGTTAGGGGCCCCAGCCCTCTACACAGTCCCAAATATGCATATCACTTTTGACTCCCCCAAAATATATACTGTTGACTGGAAGCCTTACCAATAACATAAACAGTTGATTAACACGTATTTTGTATGTTACATATATACTGTATTCTCACAACAAAGCAACCTAGAGAAAAAAATGTTATTAAGAAAACCATAAGAAAAAAAAAAAAAAGAAAATCATAAGGAAGAGAAGATACATTTTCCAGTACTGTATTTACTGAAAAATACCCATGTATACATGGACCGACCTGCACAGTTCAAAATCATGTTTTTCAAGGGTCAGCTGTATTTTACTGGGTGCATTCAGTCTGGAATCATTATGTAGTGATCCTGTTTATTCTAATAATGGTTTTTGGTCTTAAAGTCAATATATCAGATATTAATAAAAGTTTACCACATCTCTTTTATTCAATATTTGCCTGGTAAATCCTTTTTGCATGTGTTAACTTTCAGCCTTCCAGTGGCCCTTTTAAATTCAATCTGACAATCCATGCTTTTAATTTAATGAATTTCTTGTGATTGTTAATATATTTCAATTTGTTTATATCATTTTACTTTATGGCTTTATATTTATGTATATTTACTTTATGGCTTTATATATTTATATGCATTATGTGGCTTCCTGTCTTCCTTGCTTTTGGTTTTTTATTCAATCAAATTTGTTTATTCTCAGGGCACCTGGGTGGCTCAGTCGTTAAGCATCTTGCCTTCAGCTCAGGTCATGATCCCAAAGTCCTGGGATCGAGCCCCGCATTGGGCTCCCTGCTCAGCGGGAAGCCTGCTTCTCCCTCTCCCACTCCCCCTGCTTGTGTTCCCTCTCTCGCTGTGTCTCTCTCTGTCAAATAAAAAAATAAAATCTTTTAAAAAACATTTGTTTATTCTCTTTTATTCCACATTTTACCCTCTTCTGGTTTGGAAGTCATAAACCAGATTTTATTACCTTAGTGGTTACTCTTTGCATTAGTTTGCTGCAAATGCCATAATAAAGTACCACAAATTGGGTGGGTTCAACAACAGAAACTTATTTTTTATCATTCTGGAGGTAGAAGTCCAAGATCCAGGTGTCTGCAGAGTTGTTTTTCTGAGGCCTTCTCCTTGGCTTGTAGATGGCCACCATCTCCCAGTGTCTTCACATGGTCTTTCGTGTGTGTCTGTGTCCAGATTTCCTCTTCTTATAAGGACAAGAGTCATATTGGATTAGGGCCCACCCCGTGACCTCTTTAATCTTAATTACCTCTTTTAAGACCCTGTCTCCAAATACAGTCATGTTCTACCGGGCTTAGAACTTCAACATATGAATTTTGAAGGGGACACAATTCAGCCCATGATATCCTTGATTTTCCCCCCATATTAAACTTAACAAAGCCTAAAGTTAGTCAATATCCTAATTACTTCCAACGCTGTGTTTGGAGACTTTATGATCAATAATTGCTTAACCTACTTACATGCTGTTCTCTAGTGTTTTGTTCTTTCTTTTTCTAAATCTCACAAATAAACATTATTATTATTATTAATTTAGGAAGTTAAAAAAGATTTGTAGACACTTTTTGTTGACCATTATTTGTTCACTATTCACACTTGGTCTTTTCTCTCTCTTATTAGGGCCTTTTTTTTTTTATTCTTTTTTTCACTCTCATTCTTAAAAGTTAATTTGACTGGGGGGTGCCTGGGTGGCTCAGTTGGTTGGGCGCCTGCGTTCGGCTTGGGTCGTGGTCCTGGAGTCCTGGGATCGAGCCCTGCGTCAGGCTCCCTGTGGGAGCCTGCTTCTTCCTCTCCAACTCCCTCTGCTTGTGTTCCCTCTCTTGCTGTGTCTCTCTGTCAAATAAATAAATAAACAAATAAATAAATAAAACTATACATAGAGAGCTATTAAAAAAAGTTAATTTGACTGCATATGCATTTTTTGGTTGGCAATTATCTTCTTTTATCACATAAATATACTCAACCTCTTGCTGACGTTTTTGCTATTGAGATGTCTGCTGTCAGTTCTTTTGCCACGCCTTTGTAGAAGATCCATCTTTGACTGCTCTTAAGGTCTTTGACTTTAGCATCTTTAATTTCATTACAGTGTTTCTAGGTGTGGATTTCTTTTTATTTATCTTTTTAAAAATGAATTGTGCTGCCTGAATCCATGAATTCTTTTGTCAGTTCAGGGAAATTCTCAGCCAGTATCTCTTCAAATATTACCTCTCTTACTAAAGTAAAAATAAAATATTGTTTGCTCCCTGGAGTCTACTGAGATAGTGTTAGTGTTATTCTCAGTCTATTCTCCACATCTCTTAGCATTTTGTGCAAATTTTCCATATCCTTGTCCTTGTTGCACTCTGGGAAATGCTTCAGAATTTCTGTCCAATTCAGTTATTTCGTATTCAGCTCTTTCTAATTTATTTCTGATCTTTGACTGACTTTTAAAAATTTCAACTTTGTTTTCTAAAACTCCTAATTGGTTCTCTTTCAAACATGTCCAATTATTCCTCATGGTCTTTTGTTACTTGCTTGTATTCTTTATTCCAGGTTTGATTTCCTTATACATTTAATTGAAAATAATATTTGCTTGTTATTTGACAATTCTAATAGTCTACAGATAGTTTTAATATGTGTGTATGTGTTGTTTTTTTTTCCCTCCTCATTTACCCTTATTATGGCTGATTGCTTTGTATGTTTGGCTTTCTTTCCTTTTTTTTTTTTTTTTTTTTTAACTGGGAGCACATATTTAGTTGACCTTTAAGTATGAAACTCTCAAGATGTCAAATTGGGGATGTCTTCATCCTAAAAGAATTTTCAGTTACTTTCACAAGACGTGCAGTGTAGAACCCACATAGGATTGCATAAGCCATCTTAGAGTACCATGCCTTAATATGGGATTTGCAAGGAATACTCATAAAGAGGGTTACTCTTTATTCTATTGAAGGTACTTGGAGGGAAGGACCTTAAGGAGGGCCGAAGTCTTTGCCTGTCCATCCCCAAACTGGAATAAGCATTTGTTCCCAGGTCTTTCAGATTTAGTGTTTACTTAAAGGTCCAAGTCAGGTTTCAGACTTTGTTTTTGCCCTTAAAGAATTCCCTCGGATCCTTAGACTTCAGAACTCTCTTCCAACATGGCCCAAGACAACTCTCCAAACAAGACCATAACAATGAATCAGAGACGCAGCCGCACCAAATTCACAGAAGATCAATTGAAAATCCTCATCAAGGCATTTCATCAAAATCCTTACCCAGGTTATGCTACCAAACAAAGACTCGCTTTAGAAATCAACACTGATGAGTCCAGAATCCAGATATGGTTTCAGAATCGAAGAGCTAGGCACCAGTGCCAGAAAAAATCAGAACCCGATGAGGACTTAGAATCAAGTCAAGATCAAGATCACTCTGAAGAGGAGATTCAAAGTAGAGAAGACAGACGGTGTCATACCAGCTACACTTCTTCGCAATTACACACCCTCATCGAGGCATTTATGAACAACCCTTATTCTGGCATTGATACCAGAGAGCAACTTGCTAAAGAAATTGGCATTCCAGAGTCAAGAGTCCAAATTTGGTTTCAAAGTTGGAGATCCAGATTCCATGTCCAGAGAAAAAGAGAACCTGATGATCAAGACTCAGAACAGAGACAAGACCAGGAACAGGATCTCTGAATGAGAGTTCAAGGCGCCACACCCAACGTGACCTCAAACTCATGACCCCAAGATCAAGAGTCACATCTCTACTGACTGAGCTAGCCTGCTGCCCCTGAAGCAGATATTTTAAAAAGTAAAATATCTGGTCAAATAGGGATTTCTACAAGGAGTGTGGTAATTTTAAATATGCTAAAATTTCAAACCCAGTTAATAAAGTTACATTCCAAAAAAAAAAAAAAGAATTCCCTCACTGTTTTTCTGAGGCTAGCAGTGTATTTGAAGGGCATTTGTTTCAAATGGTGTGGGTAAGGTCTTTTTAGGATATCTATTCCTCTGTATTTCTACATATAGAAGTCTACCACTAACTTGTAAAACTGCAGTTTTGTAAAGCAGTGAATATAGAATCTAGTTTATAGCAGATGGAGGAGTAAATATAAAAAGGGGAAGTAGAAACAGGAAGTGTTTTACAACTCCTTAAAATGTACTGTTGTTGCTATTGTTTGCCAGAGGGAAGATTTAATGGGAGGATTCTTTTTTATTTTCCTGATGTTTGGGACAAGATAGATGAGGTAATTAGTGCAGTAAGATAATGGAAAGAAAGGGAATAGGAGGAAGGAGGTAGGGTGGTCAAAGATAAGTTATTTCATTGCATTTATAGAATTAGAAAGTTTAACTTCAGTTTTCTAAAACTTAAGACATATTGCTCTATATTTTGTTAAAGCAAAACCTTTAACCATTATAAATGGTAAGGGCAATAAATCTTCAAAGAGATTCTGATACAAGGTTATAAAATAAACTAATGAACCCTAAGATTATTTCAGTTTATATTGCTTTTTCCTTCAGAAAATGTTTCTTGTTCTTGTGGAGGAAACATTATTTATATGCTTTTTGGTTGTATTGTTTCATAGATATCTTGACACCCAACACATTGTACATTAGCTGGATGTATGGACAATTGACTCATACAACAAAAAGTAGAGTGGTTAAGAGTTTGGGCTCTGGAGTCAGATGGCCCCCAGTTTGAATCCTTGATCTAGCACAGAATAGTTAGAAGTCATTGGGCAAGTTACTTCAGTTATCTGAACCTCAGAAAATATGTATAATAACAATAGTACTCTAAAGGGTTAAGATTGAGTTTTTCAAAGCACATTAACTATCAGAGTGCTAGTAAATAGTTCATCCAAGTACTTGGCAAACAGTAAATGCTCCATAGATGCTCAGTAGGAGTTTCTATCCTCTTCTCTTTCTCCTCTTTTCTTACAACTACAGTAACTACAGTCCCACTTAACAAAATGTTTTGCATAAATTGGACCCTTAATATGTATCTTTTTTGATTGTTTGATGAATAAAAAACATAATGAGAAACCCTCCTTACTCTTTGCTTTCCCAATATTCATTCATTGATATTTATTGCATTTCTCTGTTAATGTGCCACTTTGCTTGAACAAAACAGTCTTTGCAATCAGAGGGCTTACATTCAATGGAATATGTAAAAGAAAGTGATTGTTATTCAAACCGAACCAAACCATTCTTCAGAATGTCCCCTGGATTTGTAATGGAAGGAGAACCAGAGCCAGGGAGTCCGCTTACAAAACTACCAAAGTAGTCTGGGTGGGAATATGGGCTTCTACCTACAGTGCAGTGCTGTCCCTATTATTTGTCTCTGAGGATTTTTTTTAGCATAGTTGACACACAGTGTTCCATTAGTTTCAGGTGTACAGCATGGTGATTCCACAAGTATACATTATGCTATGCTCACCGCAAGTGTAGCGACCATCTGTCACCATACAATGCTATTACAATGTCATTTACTCTACTTCTTATGCTGTGCCTTTTATCCCCATGACTTATTCACTCCTCTGAGGATGTTTTAAACCTTTCAGTTTTCCTACGTTAGTATCAAAATGGATAATTCTTGTATTTCTCCTATTGCTTAAATATGGCAATAAATACCCACCTCAATATTTATTTTGTCCTTTAAGTTCCCAAGTCATATTGCCAGTTAATTCTTAAGTTTATCCTGATGGTGAAGGCATTTGAGGATTCTGGGTGATAAAATAATGTTACATCCCTTCTTTTTTTGTTGCTCTCCATCCATATCAGATAGTACAAAATCTTTTAGACGAGTATGTCAGACTTTATTATAATCCTGTGTTTCAGTTGTAATGATAGTTTCATGCTTCCTAAAGAGGAAATCCTAACAATATAGCTATATATAAGGTGAAAACTGAAAATGAGAATATCTCCTAGGAAAACAGATTCTTCATAGAAAATAGCTTAAAATATATAATGACTGAGAAAATTATAATACCTCTGGCTATTTTTCTTTTAGATCTCATTACTTTTACCCAACTTCCTATCATCAGCTGAATTTGAAAAACCCAGTTTAATTTTATGCATGATTTCAATACCTTTCTACACTTTAATTGGATTTTTTCATGTTTTTAGTAAAGGTGAGCAATATTACCCACTGTGTGACTGGCCTTAGCCATGTAGCCCATTAATAAAATCTTTGCCCAATGTTGGAACAGGTATAAAATTTAGAAGTTATTCAATGCTGATAAGTTCTGAAATTAAGATTGCAAAACTGAATAAGGTTGATCTCTGTGTTTAAGTCCCTTTTCCTAAAAAATAAGACTGCATGGAAGATGTGACATACTGCACTCTTTAATTGCTTGGCACTTAGTGTCAATAAATTGCTTTGGAGGTGTGATTGGAAAGGGAAGAAAAGTGTGTTGCTACAAAGCACTTCTGGAGAAACCAAGCACTACTGAGAATTTGGGGCAACTGTTGATAAATCTGATCTACCTCACAGTTCTGTACTTTATCATTTCCCCTAACTTAAGTGCACTCCCCTAACCTAAGTGCACTCCTTAACGAGCACAAGGTAATGTATGGAACTGTTGAATTACTATATTGTACTCTGGAAACTAATATAACACTGTATGTAACTAACTGGAATTAAAATAAAAACTTAAATAAAAGAATAGTTAATGCTCTATAGTATTTTCTTAACAGAAGGCAGATAAAAAATATTCATTTGGAGGATGAATCGGAATGATTGTAAAGCTATAGTCAAAAGATATTTTATTTATTTTATTTTATTCCACTGAGCCTATTAAAAGGATTGAAATGTTTGTTCTTAAACTGTTATATATATATGTGTGTGTGTATATATATATCTCCTGCCAAGCCCACTAAATGGTAGTAATTTTTAAAAATCCATTTTAAGATTTACTGGCAGAAAAAATATTTGACTCTTCTAAGGAAACATTCATTTTTAATAAGATGAATAAAGAGAATTATATAGTCTCCCTTATTTACCTATTTTATAGAACTGATAGAGATGCAAAACTAAATTTAGTGCTTAATTTCAATAATTATCTTATTCTGATATTTAACACATCTATTTCTAGTTATTTTACAATTGTAAAAAAATTAGCTGTCTCCTGTTACTTGGGTTTTAACATTCTGATCAACTTCAGTTGGTTTTTGGAAAGAGATGAGGATGATGAAAACAGAACAGTAACCAGAAAGAATACTGCAAGAATTTTCCAGAAAGAATACTGAGAATTTTCATAGACATTAGGATACATCCAAACAAAATATACAATATTCACGTGTTAAAAATAATATCAGGCTAGGGAGCCTGGGTGGCTCAGTCATTAAGCGTCTGCTTTGGGCTCAGGTCATGATGCCAGGGTCCTGGGATCAAGCCCCGCATTGAGCTCCCTGCTCAGCGGGAAGCCTGCTTGTGTTCCCTCTCTCACTGTGTCTGTCTCTGTTAAATAAATAAATAAAATCTTTAAAAAAAATAATATCAGCCTAGATGAAAAAAAAAAGAAATCTGCAAATCCCCACTACATAAAATTGGAAGACAGAAAATATTGGAGATTACAACCAAGGAAGAATGTCAGCTCGTCAACAGGCTTTAGTATCAGAGAACAAGTCTTATCCCAATTCATGGATTATACCCTGGCACCCCAAGGAACATCAAGTACAATATATGCATATTTAGTGTATAGATTTTATATGCATCAAGCAGAGAGACTTTCATTTAGCCTTTGTTTTCTTTCAACAGCTATCCCATATATATATGAAACACTTGGAAGGTCTGGATAATGAAATCAAGGAAGGCCATGAAAGCATTCTCTTAACAGTCTTAATCATAAGAAAAATTTTCTACCAGAATGTCTATTGCATAGGATTCATAACTGTGTAATATACTTGATCTTATTCAAATAATGGCAAATTTAAATATCCTAAAAATACTCACTCTTACTATATTCTACATTCGAATATGATGGCAGCAAAACGTGAAGGTATTTTTCTTTTTCTTTTTAAAAAGAAAAAGATTTATTCATTTATTTTAGAGAGTGAGAGAGAGAGCATGGGTGGGGGGAGGGAGAGGGAGAGAGAGAATCCCAAGCAGACTCCCCACTGAGCACAGAGCCTGAGTGAGGCTCAATCCCACAACCCTAAGATTATGACCTGAGCCGAAATCAAGAGTCCATTACTTAACCAACTGAGCCACCCAGGTGCCCCAAGGGTATTTTTCTATATGGAGTCAATGACAGTATAATGTATACCAGAACTACTAAAGACTTGATTGCTATTATTATATGTTACTGATACGATATATAGCCAAAGACAATTTGAAGTGATTTATATATAAATACCACAAATGCTGTATGACTAAAATTCATTTAAATATGGATAAAAAAATAAACTAATTTGAGTAATGAAAAAGAAAGTTAAAAAATTAAGTGGAATTTTATTTTATTATTTTTTTAAGATTTTATTTATTTTAGAGAGAAAGAGAGCACAAGCAGGGGGCAGAGGGAGAGAAAGAATCTCCCAGCAGACTCCCTGCTGAGTATGGAGCCTGTTTCAGGGCTCGATCTCACAGCCCTGAGATCATAACCTGAGCCGAAGCCAAGAGTGGGGCGCTTAATCGATGGAGCCACCCACGCACCCCTTAAGTGCAATTTTAAACTGGAGAAGACACTGAAATAAAATATAAATGTTGTATCTGTGCATTATGGTAACTGAGACAGAAAAGAGGAACAAAATGGATTACAGACCTTTTTTTCTCTTAATGACAGAAGACTTATTTGTTGAGGGAGAAGATTTCCTAAGTTTTTATAAATTTATAAATTTTTGAAATTCTATACATTTCCACATGAGTCTTTGTATATCAAGTGTATATTCTTTGTTTTATAAATAAATGCAGAGATGTTCTGCACACAATTATTTTTAATTGCCCACTAATAAATACTAAAGTTATACAATTGTTTGATTAGAGCATATATTCATTACAATGTGCAGTCCTGGGTAACAGAACAGACCAACCCTGGAATGTAATGCTATTGCTCGCAGGCATCCTTACATTGTTTATGATTTTACTCAGAATCTTCTTAGTACTTAGTCATTAGCATTCTGTTAACTGTTTATAATATGAAGTATTTGTTAATTCTCTCAGTTCCTAGTTTACTAGAGGTTTTAGTCTTTGCTTATTGATTTATTTATCAAGAATGAGTCTTGAATTTTATCAAAGGTTGTGTGCATCAAGAATAATCAAAATTTGGGACGCCTGGGTGGCTCAGTTGGTTAAGCATCTGCCTTTGGCTCAGGTTATGATCCCAGGGTCCTGGGACCAAGTCCCACATCAGGCTCCTTGCTCAGCGGGGAGCCTGCTTCTCCTTCTACCTGCTACTCCCCTGCTTGTGCTCGCTCTCTCTGTGACAAATAAATAAAAATATTAAAAGAAAAAAGAAAAAAATCAAAAATTCAAAAAATCAAAAAAATCAAAAAATCAAAAATTTTTTTACTAAATCTATTAAGATAATGAATGCATTTTATTTCATTTTTCATAATTTCCCTCTCTGAGGTCATGAAAATATTCTTTTATATCGTCCTCTAAAAGATGTATATTTTCCTTACACATTTATGTTTTCAGTCATCTGAACTTGATTTTTTTCCGTGTTGGAAGGTAAGGGTCTATTTCATTTCTGTCTTTCAAGATACCCAATTGCCCAACACCACTTGTTGAAAAGCCTGTGCTTTTCCATTGATATTCAGGGCCACCTCTGTTCATATATAAAATGTCCACATATGCAGGGTCAATTTCTGGGATTTCTATTCCAATTTGTTTGCTTCTGCTTCTGCCAAATTCTTTGGGGTGCTTACCCGTTTGGTACTGCTTTTAACTAAATTCCAGGCTTGAGATTTTTTGGACAATTCAGGTGATGTGAATTTAGGCTACAAATCTGTGCATAGGCTGGCTTCTCTTTCCATTCATTCCCTACGGTCAGCTCTCCCAGGTGTTCTTTATGTCCTTCACCAAGGGTGAAACCCTTTGAGGCCCCACTTTATTAGTTAAAGGATCACCTATTCTAGTCCTTGCTTGGAAGAAAACTCTATACTCGTATACTTTCTTCTGTCATCTTCTCCTGCAGAGTCTGTGAAAACTGAAATTTGAAGGTTTCAGGGTTTGGAGAATAACTTCAGGTCGAGAGTTGCTTTGTTGTCAAGCCTACTCCCTACATCCACTTAGATTTGGCTTAAAAAGTCCTTACTATTAAAAAAATAAACAAACAAATCCTTACTATATTGTCAGCTTTTCTATGTCTTAAAAAAGTAGTTTTTTTAATTTAATGCAGGATTTTTAGTTGCGCCCCCTTTCCACCCCCCCCTCCATGAGAGGGTTGGTTTGGATAAACTTGTCTTGTGAAAGTATTTTATAAGGGTTTTGTCAAATTTATAAGAAAATGATCAAATCTTCCATGAGAAAAGGCAAATACTGTCTACTGAATTTGAATCCCATGATGATGCTAATTCTAATTCTCTTTCTTTGCCTTTACCCATACCTTCAGAGTAGCATTTTCCTTTTCATTATAAGGTGTCTGGAAATGAAGTATGTAAAAGAAACAATGAGGAAAGATCCAGTTTTCAGGTCAGGAACATTTATTAACATCTGAATATAATTTAAATATTTAATGTTTGTAGCAGTACATTTAACATCAATTTATTAGGTTAGATTTGCTATCCAATTCTTAACCAGGCACATTAGACATTGTTATTCTGGGGAAAAAACCCAGCATAACAACATTGGATTGAATGCAGGGATACAGAGTTTTGAAGTCACGGGTCTTACCGATTTTAGGCAAGTTGAGTTTTTGTTCTGTGCATCTCTCTTAACAGTGGTTAAACCCCAAAGCTTATTTTTTCTCCTGCTTACAACAAGTTCAGTCCCCAAGGAGAAGACATGATAATGAGCTGGTGTGTTCAGTATGTGTGTGGAATGTTTTGAAAAGGGAAGAGAAGCCAATTCTGGTGATAATTTATGATGTAATGTGAGGACCATCTGGATGGCCGCAGACTGAAAACACTGATAAGTCTGTATCTGAGGGAATTTCCAGAGCTAGTTGACAGATGGGATAAAAGGTTTTAAAGACAACAGTCAAAATATTTCAAGGGATATGGCTACCTACAAGGGGAATCTTGTAGGTAGTAAATTAATCATTTTCTTTCTTTTAAAGCAGAGGATAAATTAAGTGTAGAGGCTTACATTCTCTTGATAGTTGTTGTACAACTAGAATCACATTGTTATGTTATTTTATTTTCTCTGTAGGATCTCCTCAAGAAGTAGGGAAAATCATCCAAATCCAGAAGAGCCAGAAGAAGAAGATGTTCAAGCTGAAAGAGTGAACACAACAGATGCATTCACTACTCTGAACCTGAATGAGGTGAAAACAAGTAACTTGAACCCTTTATAAAACACTGGGCTAGGTAGCTTGTCCTGTAGAGTTGACGAACTCCTTGTTTTTATTTTCAAAACATGCTTTTGTTTCTGTAACACTAGCACATGTAGGTCATATTTAAATCACATCCTTTGAAGTATCTATCTTGTCATGACTCTTAATTTTCTCTTCTTCAGTTTTTTGTGGATCTTAACCTGCCAGGTCTTTATTCATCAGTGTAATTCAAAACATTCTCTGATATTTTTATCAACCTTAACAAGATCTCACATCTTTTGCAAGAGTCTAAGTTTCATTTTGCATGATATTGAAGTCATGACATTAATAACTATAATTAGCAAGCAAATTTACACTGTATGGAAATCAATAAGAAACATACCAGAAATGAAATTAGTGCCAAGGGCATAATGCAAACCCAATGCATTTGATTAGAAATTAGTTTTCTAGGGCGCCTGGGTGGCTCAGTTGGTTAAGCGACTGCCTTCGGCTCAGGTCATGATCCTGGAGTCCCTGGATCGAGTCCCGCATCGGGCTCTGTGCTCGGCAGGGAGTCTGCTTCTCCCTCTGACCCTCCCGACCCTCCCCCCTCTCATGTGCTCTCTCTCTCAGTCTCTCTCAAATAAATAAATAAAAATCTTTAAATAAAATAAAATAAAATAAAATAAAAAAAGAAATTAGTTTTCTAAGTAGTAATCTCCTCTCATGAACATACATTTGGGTACTTCATTTAAAAAAAAGAGGCTGAACAAAATCTGGTTATATTCCTAACCTAGGACATGAAAGATAAAACATGAGTGCACAAAATATCTGAGATTTAACAGGAAAATCATGTTTTGTCATGTTTTAACAGGAAAATCATGTTTTGCCAGTCATAATGGCAAGCTGTTTACACAAGGAATATAAAGAAAAGAAAAGAAAGTTGCTTTTCAACAAGAAAGAAGAAAATAGCCATAAGAAATGTCTCCTGCGTTAAAAAAGGTTTGGACAATGTTGGTTGGACAAGGATGCTGCTCTTAGTACTTCATGGTGGGGGGTAGGGCTCATTCACACTTTGTAGCGGGAGGAAGGGAGAAACATGTCATTTCCTCATTAAATATGGAAAGGTCTTTAAATTTAAATGCAAATAAAATGATGGGAAATCTGAAGAAGAACCAAATCATAAGATTTAGTGTTTGTGATGATGTTAATGGTCCTTTAATATACTTTAATATACTATTTTCAGGTTGATGGTGCTAAGGTTTTCTATATTGTTGGTTTAGGTAGGAACATGTGCTTTGTGCATAATCACAGTGGGGTTTTTTTTTGGTCAGATTGGTGGAAGCTCTCAAGCCCCAGAAACAACTTAAAATTCCCACGAAGTCCTTATCTGAGGGAGTAAAGAGGAAGGTAGGAGGGGGGCTCCACGTTACTCTGCGCACCCCACACGTCGGTGCCAGACATGCTGTTCTCCCGTTCCAGCTGTGCTTGGCGCTGAGCATCCTGCGAGACCCGTCAGTGGTGATTCTGGACGAGCTGTCCACGGGGGTGGACCCCGAGGGATAGTAGCAGATGTGGTGAGGGGCATCATATTAAGTGTAGAGTTAGTAGTATGAGTCTAGAGTTAATATATTTTTTTTACATTTGCTCCATTGTATCTTTGAGGCTCACATCCTCTAGTATTTAATTCGGTGAAACTCAGTATAGTGCTCACAATTCCCCAAGGAAGGAAAGATAGACATTTTAAGAATCTAATAGAATCTTGCATGTGTTTGCTTTGATTTTCTTTTTCTTACTCCTCGTCCCCTGCCTCATTCTTCTTCTTTTATTCTTCAGTTATGGACAATCCTACAATGTGGTGTTTCTCTTCACTCCAACTTTTTAAACAAACATATTTTACTATTTCCCAATCTTCAACTTTTCATTCTATGAAGCCAATTAATGTGGTAATATAATTACATAACGCAGTATAGTTTTTTTCTTTCTCTCTAGAGCAAAGATTTTTTTTCTTGTCAATGAATACAGAGTTTTCTATTATTCCTCATACTTCTTTCTGTTCACCTGTTTTCCCAAATCATTTTCTAAATGCAAACAGCCCCTTACTTTATCTTTAGGCAGGCAATTCAGACCATTGTTAAAAACACAGAGGAGGCGCCTCCTGACCACCCACGCCATGGCAGAGGCCGTGTGTGATGGAGTGGCCATCATGGTGTCCAGAAGGCTGAGGTGGGTGCCCGTCCACACCCACCTCACAGAGCCCGTCCACACCCCCCAAGTTCTCACAGAGAGAATTAGAGTTCACTGTGACCAGCTGGTGCTCTTCAGCTCCTCAATCTATGATCACTTTCCTCTGCCTTGGCAGTTGAGGAGGAAGTTAAAAGACCAATTTTTTTTCTTTCAACTCTTTTTTTCTCTTCCCTGGATTAGGTGTATTGGATCCACTCAACATCTGAAAAGAAAGTTTGGTAAAGATTATTTTCTAGAAATAAAAATGAAGGACCCGACTCGAGTGGAGCCTCTCCACACAGAGATTCTGAAGCTCTTTCCACAGGCTACTTGGCAGGAAAGGTAAAGGACGTTTTTGGTTTGGGTGACAAGTGTACAGCACACTCAATTTAGTCTTGGATGAATCTGGACAGGAAGAGAAAGGCTGAGCTGGCTTACTTATTACAAAACAAGTTGTTTGGAGGTCACTCGGATGTACAGAAAAAAGAGCAACTGAAGAGTCTTTTTCAGTGAGTGTTTCATATCTCAGAAAAGGTGGATGAGGTGTGTGTGTGCTCATGTGCCTGTGTATGTAAATGATGGAATGGTTCAAAAATTAGAAACAAAGTACAAACAAAACCAGGAATTTAATTTTTTTTAAAGATTTTATTTATTTATTTGATAGAAAGCACAAGTAGGCAGAGAGGCAGGCAGAGGGAAAGGGAGAAGCAGACTCCCCACTGAGGAGGGAGCCCGATGCAGGACTCGATCCCAGGACCCTGAGATCACGACCTGAGCTGAAGGCAGCTGCTTAACTGACTAAGCCACCCAGGTGGCCCTTAATATTTTTTAATAGACAATGAAAATTATGCATCAACCTATAGCATTTTACTGAATGTAAAATTACATCAAGAGCTCTAATAACACACACTCCTTTGCTTGAGAAAGATTCACTCTATCCTAAATTAATTGATTATTGGTATTTAATCCTCTCTATGGTTCTTTTAAATTTGTGTGTGGTTAGCTGTCAGTTACAAGCAGGGATAACCAAACCTATGTGAATAGCAGAATAAAGTTGAATTGAATTTAAAGAAGTCTGGGGCGGGGCGCCTGGGTGGCTCGTTGGTTAAGCCTCTGACTCTTGATTTCAGCTCAGGTCATGATCTCAGGGTTGTGAGAGGAAGTCCCATGTCCTACTCTGTGCTCAGCAGGGAGTCTGCTTGGGATTCTCTTTCTCCCTAACCTCCTGTCTCTCCCCCCTGCTCACACTCTCTCTAAACTAACTAACTAAATGACTAAATAAATAAATAAATACAATCTTTTTAAAAAAAGAAAGATGTACAGGGTTTTCTTATGTATTACTTCTATTCATTTTTTTTAAATAATACTTATTGAGGGGCACCTGGGCTGTTCAGTTGGTTGAGCATCCGACTCTTGGTTTGGGCTCAGGTCATGATCTCATGGGTTGTAGAATCAAGCCCCACATTGGGCTCCACACTCAGTGAGGAATCTGCTTGAAGATTCTCTCCCACTGTCCCTTCCCTCACTTGTGCTCAATCTCTCTCTAAAATAAATAAATAAATCTTAAAAAAATAATACTTCTTGAATACCTACTATATGCTGGAGACCATGTATAGAGTAGTCAATAAATAGAGACGATTCTTATGGTGCTCACAGTCTTTGGGGGACAAGGATATTAAGGAAATGAAGATACAAAGAAATGAGGAAATGGCATTAAAGTAGGACTTCAAAACTGAGAAAAGTTTGGCCACTGAAGAATGGGGATAAGAGGTACTCTTGAGAACACAGAATGTGCAAAGAACTTAAGTCAAGATGTACTTTATACATGCAGGGGCGTCTGGGTGGCTCAGTTGGTTAAGTGTCTGCCTTCAGCTCAGGTCATTATCCTGGGACCCTGGGATTCAGCCCCGCATCAGTCTCCCTGCTCAATGGGGGGCTCTGCTTCTCCCTCTTCCTCTGCCTGCTGCTCCCCCTGCTTGTGCTCTCTCTCTCAAATAAATGAATAAAATCTTTAAAAAAAAAAACTTTATACATGCAGAGGATGGAAAGAAAGCTCATATAGTTGATGTGTAAAGAGATATCCAAGTGGAGATGCCAGAATACAGAGATGTAGGGCTCTGGCTCAGAAGAAAAGGCAATCATCAATGTGGAGCATTTTTACCAAATAGAAGATCATTAAGTTAGGAGAGTGGGTGGAGTCAACAAGGGAGATGGAAAAGGGAGGTCTAGGTTGGGCCCCAGGAACTCTCAGTATCGAGCCTGGATTGAGGAAGAAAAGCTGGTGGGGAAACTACCACCACCACAATAACCATAATGACAAATAATTCAAGTGTGTCTAAAACAGCTCTATCCTACAGAATTTCTGCAATGATGGAAATGTCCTATGTCTTTGCTGTCCAATATGGCAGCCAATACCCACATGTGGTCATGGAACACTTCAAATGTGGCGGGTGTGACCAAGAGATTGAATTTTATTTATTTTAGTTAATTTAAATTTAAATAGCCACATGGAGATAGTAGCTAAAATATTAAACAGCAGGTCTAGTGGGTTAGAAAGTCATAAATTTTGGTGGTTTCAGGAGCTGAGAGAGTGTGTGTTAGTTTTAAGGGGGATGTTTACTACTTTATTTAATGCTTTTGAGAAGTCTTAAAAATAGGATGAGTGTTCACTGGGTTGTGCAACACGGAGGTCACAAATGAACTTATTTGGGAAGAGGGGAGCTGGAGGTCAAGAAAGAATTTTTTTTTTTAATAAGAGAAAGTTCAACAGGTTTCAATATTATAAGAGACTGAAAATTAAAAGCAGAGGGGAAAATTTGATGAAAGTGTTCCAGAGAGCATGTTAAAGTACTGGCTTTTGAAAGTAAGAAATATAGCACAGGAAGAAAGATGGCATGGGCTAAGGATGAAAGATTCTTTATCAGTAATTTTTCAGAATTTATCTTGAATTGAGAGCAACCAGATTTTTGTTGTTACCAGGTTTTTATCACTAAAGATATTTGGCTCAGATTCATGCTTTATCAAATTAAACTATTTACCTTTTTATTTAAAAAAACTGAAATTTTTAGGGTGCCTGGGTGGCTCAGTCAGTTAAGTGTCTGCCTTCCCCTCAGGTCATGATCGTGGAGTCCTGGAATCAAGTCCTGCATCGGGCTCCCTGCTCAGCAGGGAGTCTGCTTCTCCCTCTCCCACTGCCCCTCCCTCTGCTCCTTCTCTCTCTCTCTCTCTTTCTCTCTCTCTCTCAAATAAATAAATAAATAAAATCTTAAAAAAAAAATTTTTTTTAGCTATCAATTTCTCCCCAATATTGTAACACTGCAATAAATCTGACTTTTTCCTTCTCCCAGATATTCCTCCATGATAGTGTCTAAATTACCTGTGGAAAAGACGTTCACCCTCTATCTTGGGCCTTTTTCAAATTAGAGGCAGGTAAGTTTAGACATACTTAGACTTTATCTGTTGTGCATATTTTCACATGGAATATGTACTATATGAGTTCAAGTAGAAAAATTATATAATCAGTCAAAACTTAGAAAATCCCCACTGGATTCATCTTATATATTCTATAGGGAGTGTAGTGGGTGGCTTTACACTCAGGTTTATTCCACCTGATTTTTCCTCTGCTAACAAGGAGACTCAGCTGCAAGTGAGTTAGAATATTCTGTCCTGGTTCCACTGCATGGTATTGGAGAATAATTATCAACATGTTGTCCCAAAGAATACTGAGTTGAGCTTCTTGCTTGTCCATATTTATCATAGTCAGAGGTGTGAGGAGCAAGAATGTGGCACCTGGGTGGCTCAGCCGTTAAGCACTTTTGGTGAAAAACATGTAAGCCTTTAATGTCAGTCCCTTTCTTTTTTTTTTTTTAAAGATTTTTTATTTATTTATCTGAGAGAGAGAATGGGAGACAGCATGAGAGGGGGAGGATCAGAAGGAGAAGCAGACTCCCCGCTGAGCAGGGAGCCCGATGCGGGACTCGATCCCGGGACTCCAGGATCATGACCTGAGCTGAAGGCAGTTGCCTAACCAACTGAGCCACCCAGGCGCCCTGTCAGTCCCTTTCAATGCAGTGAAACAGACCTTTGATATGGAAGAATACAGCCTCTCTCAGGCTACCTTGGAACAGGTGAGTTTTCTTTAAACCAGCGAGCACCATCCAGGGAGCCTTTGTGTGAATCTCTGTGCACATCGTCTTTCAGAAACACCCTGACATTTTTGTTTCCTTATTTATTTCCTCCCTACTTAGGTATTCTTAGAACTCTCTAAAGAACAGGAGCTGGGAAGTTTTGATGATCAAGTTGATACAACAGTTAGATGGAAACTCCTCCCACAGGAAGAGGCTTAAAACCCTGAATCTCCTAACATGAGATTTTAGGTCCTACTACATTATTAGTTTCCAGAATTCTAGAACAATCTTCCAAATTACCACAGGTAACAAACACACTCAGTAGTTCTAACATTCAATAATGATTAAGAATTTAAATGGTTTTTTATGTTTTAGAATGGAAGGGAGAGGCAAAGATAGGGAAAGGTAGTGAACATTAACATAATCAGACATTATATTAATCACTAATAAGGCCTATTTTTGCTCAGTATTAATTCAAAAATCACATAATATTAATCCAGTTTTTTTAAAAATTATTTTCAATATAGCTGAATGCTGAGCACATTTTACAAACAAAACATTGGAGGCTGGGGTGCCTGGGTGGCTCAGTCGGTTGAGCATCTGACTCTCGGTTTTAGTTCAGAGTGTGATCTCAGGGTTGTGAGATCGAGCTCTGTGTTGGGCTCTGCGCTCAGTGGGGAGTCTGCTTAAGATTCTCTCTCTCCCTCTCCCCATCCCCACCCTGCCAGTCTCTTTCTCTCTCTCTCTCTCAAAAAACAAACAAAACATTCAGCTGGGGAAGTCCTGAAAGCATGATCAAGCTAAAGGAAAGCCTGTCCCCCTCCCCCTGCAGAACCAGCTTGAGGATCCTGTGGAGTGGAAAAAAAAAAAAAAAACTAGGAAAAACTCCAGATACTCAGCTAAGTTTTCAAAAGGATTTTCATATGTTAAAGAATACCCACAGGATACAGGAGGCCTTGCCATTTGACCTCTAGCAAAGTATTAACATTAAGGGGTTAAGACAGTGAGAGCTCCCTGGAGAAATGTCACACATATCCCACCCAGGAGTTGGGGGTGGTTAGTTGCAGGGTGTCAGCTTGTGCTTTGTCCTCAGCTAGCCTTCCACTCCCTCATCAAAAGGAATATTAAAGAAATGCCATTTATAACTCATGAGTTCAGTGGTACTCCTGCATGTATGAAATCTCGTTTAACCTATTGTTAAATCAATGATGTTATGAAAGACATCAACAAGACAGTTATTAGTAAACATAAGATCCTATATCAACCAAAAATCTATGAGTTCTGTGGCCAGAATTCTAGCACAGATTCATTGATGGAGAAACAAAAAATACCAAAGGTTATTATTTTACAGTGGAAGCTGACATAAAGGAATCCACAGCTTTGAAAGTTGACTCGAGGTTCTATATTCTACAACATTGCCAGAGGCTATCAGAGATCTGAGGGGGAGGCTTTACCCATTATGTTATAACCTAAGGCCCTTGTGAGCTTTTGAATGGGCCAACAGTAGGGTTTAGGTTGAGAGGCTATTCCTGCAATTTCTTTACATAAATAATCTCCTTAGCTTTTAATTTTTTCTTGTTTCTTCTAAAAATAGAACATTTTGTGATAAAATGTATGTACTTAAAATTTTACTTTATTTCAGCAAATATTTAACCACCTACCACATAACACTATGTGCTAGGTACATAATGCAACTAAAAAATGTTCATGTCTAGTGTTTGTGTTTAATAAACAATGCTGCAGACCCCATACGGTAGCTACAGATGTAGTAATGGAAGAAGGTCAAGAAAATAAGGTCAAGGATACTCAGGCCTTTTGGAATTAAAGGTCATTAGTGTCTAAATTCCATCAATGGCATTTCAAGTCTACAGGCAAACTTCCTAGAAGTTGGAATTGGAGACAGTTTACTCATCTGATTATTCTACTTTCCCATCTGACATTAGGGTTGAACTTATGTGAAATGCATTCTGTATAAACCAGTTTATAAACATCAGTCTATAATGAAATTGTACTAGACGTGTCTTGAGATGGAAAAAATAATGTGTATGAGCAGGTTGATAGTGGTAGTGGGCATGGAAAATGGGTGCTTGGATTATAAGAATTTAGCCATGTTTCTCCTCTGCACGTGGGGACACTGGTCTATGTCTGCACCCTCTATTTGGCAGTTTCATCCCTATAACAGAGAAAAAAAGTGTCTCACCAGGCCCTGTGGCCTGGTTAACACTGTCACTGTGATGATGATACAGTACATTAGGGACACTGCAAAAAAAATGTAACATTGACCTAATCAGGTGCCAAGAGAGTCCAACAACCAACTGCTGTGCTCACAATCTAGATCCCTATATTATGTGTCCTGAATGAAAAAGATCATTGGCCAGATGAGGAGAATTGGACTGCAGAAAGACTGAACCTTACTTAGTAGAAAAGTCAGCAAAATTTTCTGAAGAAAGAAACACAGCTAATTTCAGAAACAGGGAAGACCTTAAAATACTATTTAGAATTTTGTTTTAGTCACATTTGGGAGTGCTTGCTGAGTTTATGATTTTTTTCCTTTTCTAAGGACAGCTTTATCTCTTTTTGGCAGTTCACGGAGTGGGGCCTCTAGCAGCTGCACCTACATCATGGGACTCCAGACTAGCGATTACAACAGATGAGCCAGAGCGGTACCAAATCCAGGCAGGGATCATTTGAGATCCATCCCAGAGGTCTGAGCAAGAACAGAAATGCTGACAGTTGGCATACCTCTATAGAGAGGTCCGCAAACTCTGAGATTTTGTTCTAGAGTAATGCTGGTCTAATCCCAAGAGTGGATCCTAGTCACTCTGACCACAAAATGGGCATTTGTACATGTTCTTCACCAAGCAGATAAGCAACATACAGAAGCTTATAAGAGGAAAACATGCAAAAGGAGAAGAAATAGAAAGCTAGATTTACTGCTGCAGCTAAAATTCCAGGAAACTTGTAGTTCTAATATGCTGCCAAAATTCCTAAGTTTCAGTTTACTTGAAAATTTTCTTTATCTAGAAAGTGACTTGTGAACACATACTTTGTTTTGCCTCAATAAAGCTTTGATATAGTCCTAGATAGCCAAACCTCCCCATATCCACAAACTTTCTGGACACAGAGAGTCAGCTCTCTACCATATACTTGAAAGTATAATCTGGGAGCCAATGGACAAAATAAAGTTGGCAAGAAAGAAGAGGCATCTACCATCTCCACTTAGGAGTCCACAACCTTTCAAGAGAAAAGCTTACCTTTGCCAATAGCCACTCCCATATATACACCATCAATGCCTGACCCTCTCACCCTTCATCATAATTTCCTGGCAAACCTCAATCTTGGTTAAACCTGTTTTAAGAGATGAACATTGGTAAAAAATACACATGAACATTGGTAAAAAATACACATGAACAAAATAACTAGTCTCACTTTAAATGAATGCCACTGCCTGTCTTCAAGCCTTGATCCTGCCTGGCAACTGCACTGCATTCCCCTCATCTATTCACTCTTTCACCGGATTGGATGATTAAATTACTTAGCCACATCTTCCTGCTTCTCAGGCTCTAACATCTCTCCTCTTTCACTCTCAGCAGGAGACCTTGGTTCCCACTTGACTATGAAAATGGAAGCAATTAGAAGAGTGTTTTCACAAGCTTTCACAACCTGAGCAACCAACCAGATTTCAGTGCCCCCATATACTCTTTCTTCCTATTAGTATGAATGAACAGCATTCCTATATAAAGCCAGTATTCACATCTGTGTATGTGAACCTTGTCTCCCCCTTCTCCTGTTCATGAACATACACTGTCAAATGCCTGCCCCCATCTGCATTTTCTTTAAAATTATAGCTCATAAGGACAGCTTTTTAAGTGAAATGGGAGGAATTCTAGTGACTGAGAGTTGAGAAGGACTGTGATCCAGATAACTTTGGACCCCCACAACAAACTCTAAGGAAAACAATGGCTTAGTACCCATGTGAAAATCCCTAGGATTCTCTGCTCCCATGCCCACTCTGTCTGTTCTTTTTTCTCTTCTTTTCTTTTTTTGTCCTCGTTCTTAACTAACAATTAAAACTGCAAAATCATAACAGATGAAAAGATAAAGATGGTGTATACACACACACAGACACACACAGGAATATTATGCTGCCCTAAAAAATGAAATCTTGCCATTTGCAATGACGTGGATGGAACTAGAGAGTATTATGCTAAGCTAAGTAAGTCAATCAGAGAAAAGACACAAGTATCATATGATCTCACTGATAAGAGGAATTTGAGAAACAAGACAGAGGATCATAGGAGAAGGGAGGGAAAAATGAAACAAGATGAAACCAGAGAGGGAGCCAAACCATAGGAGACTCTTAATCTCAGGAAACAAACTGAGGGTTGCTGGAGTGGAGGGGGTGGGATGGGGTGGCTGGGTGATGGACATTGGAGAGGGTATGTGCTATGGTGAGTGCTGTGAATTGTGTAAGACTGATGAATCAACACTTGTACCCCTGAAACAAAAAACACATTATATGTTAATAAAAAATTAAAAAATAATAAAAAATAAAGAAGTGAAAAAACCCCAAAAACAAAAAATAAACTCTGCAAAATCATAGATACCTCGGGGTGTCTGGGTGGCTCAGTCAGTTAATCATCTGACTCTTGGTTGTGGCTCAGGTCATGATCTCAGGATCATGAGATCAAGCCCTGAGATGGGCTCTGTGCTCAGTGCAGAGTCTGCTTGAATTCTCTTCCTCTCCTTCTGTCCCTCCCCTGGCTCATGCACATATTCTCTCAAATAAACAAGATCTTAAAAAAATCATAGATACCTCTAAGGTTCCATTCGCAGAGACTGAAGAAATGCATAGGCTGGTGGGAGGTTATGCCTCCTCTCCCACAAAATATTGTTTACTGTCAATAAATAATTAGTACTGACAATTTATTTATCAAACACTTCTGAGACTCAACTCTTGCTGTTTTTTAAAAATTATTTTTTTAAGATTTTATTTATTCATTTGAAAGAGAGCACAGAGGGAGAGTGAGAGGGAGAAGCAGACTCCCTGCTGAGCAGGGAGCCCAATGTGGGACTCGATCCCAGGACTCAGGGATCATGACCCGAGCTGAAGTCAGACACCCAGCTGACTGAGCCATCCAGGCACCCCTAAAAATTATTCTTAACTGAAGTACAACTTTTAGTTTTCTTTCAGCCTTGTTGTGTAAGAGGTGAATTCTTTCTGAGGAGATATTTATTCCATGAACATTTAACTGGATATAGAATTTGAGGTTTACTGTTTATTTTGTCTCAGCCCTTAGACAAAATTATTCAGTTGTTTATGACATTCTTTGGCTAACTGTTGAACCTTAGTTGATAACTTATCTTTCCTGTTTTTTTTTGTTTTTTAGTATTTCCCTCTCTCCACTCTCCTTCTCTCTCACGTTTTGAAAGCTCACCACAAAAAAAGTTAGTTGTTGGATTTTTGTTTTGAACTCTGCACAGGACACATTCTCTCTCTCTCTTTTTAAAATCTGAGGGTTCATATCTTTAACTCTGGAAAATTTTCATCCATCTTATTTTTGAAAATTCCTCTTATTTATTCCTCTTCTTTTCCATATTATAAAATGCCTATTAGATATGTGCTGGACACCTCATTCTGTCTTTCATGTCTTTTAATTTGTCTTTAATATTTTTCCATCTTGTTCTCTCTTTGCACTAAATTTTATATAATTTCTTCAGTTATATTTCTGGTTTATTAATTTTTTCCTCAGCTGTGCTAATCTGCTATAAAACTTATCCATTAAATTTTTTTTGAAAAAAATTTTTATTAACATATAATGTATTTTTTGTTTCAGGGGGTACAGGTCTGTGATTCATCAGTCTTACACAATTCACAGCGCTCATCATAGCACATACCCTCCCCAATGTCCATCACCCAGCCACCCCATCCCTCCCACCCCCCTCCACTCCAGCAACCCTCAGTTTGTTTCCTGAGATTAAGAGTCTCCTATGGTTTGTCTCCCTCTCTGGTTTCATTTTGTTTCATTTTTCCCTCCCTTCTCCTATGATCCTCTGTCTTGTTTCTCAAATTCCTCTTATCAGTGAGATCATATGATACTCGCGTCTTTCTCCGACTGACTTATTTCACTTAGCATAATACCCTCTAGTTCCATCCACATTGTTGCAAATGGCAAGATCTCATTCCTTTTGATGGCTGCATGATATTCCATTGTATATATATACCACATCCTCTTTATCCATTCATCTGTTGATGGACATCTAGGCTCTTTCCATAGTTTGGCTATTGTGGACATTGCTGCTATAAACATTGGGGTGCATATGCCCCTTTGGATCACTACATTTGTATCTTTGGGGTAAATACCCAGTAGTGCAATTGCTGGGTCGTAGGGTAGCTCTATTTTCAACTTTTTGAGAAACCTCCATACTGTTTATCCACTAAATTTCTAATCTTAACTATTATTAGTCCCTTTAAATATCTATGAGCTCTAATGGGTTATTTTCCTATTAGTCTTCCTTGTCAGTGCTTCCTGTTTTAACTAACTTATATTACTTCTTAATACTAATAGTCTCATTTTGTTCACCTGCTGATTCTCTGTCATGATGGGAATTTTTTAAAAAGATTTTATTTATTTGAGAGAGAGAGCACAAGTAGGGGGAGGGGCAGAGGGAGAAGCGGACTTCCTGGCTGAGCAGGGAGACTAACAGGGGGCTCAAGCCCAGGACCCTGGAATCAGGACCTTAGCTGAAGGCAGATGCTTAGCTGACTGAGCCACCCAGGTGCCCCATTTCATGGTGGACTTTGATTATGAGTTTAGCTGCTGGGAGGAATATGTCTTTAATTCTGTTGTCTTGTGCCCTGCATCCTGAGCATATCTGTGTAGAATGGTTTGCATCTTCTTTGTGGGGATCCAGATTAATAGTAATTGTAAGAGGAGGAGGAAGAAAAGGGGAAGGAGGAAGAAGAATAGGAGGGGTAGGATTATCAGCAACAAGTAACATTTTTTGAGTTTTTATGATTTTCCAGGCATTGTTTTGTGAACTTTATTTATATTAATGGATTTAATCTCCACAGTAACCATACATACATATACAATTATATCTCCATTTTAAGGTGGGGAGTTTTAAATAGATTGTGCAAAAGTCATGCAGCTAATACATGGCAGAGCTAGAATTCAAACCCAAGTCTGGCTCCAGATTGCAACTAACTGCTATGATATTTGCTGTGTTTCTAGACATGTTACTATGCTGAGAGAAGAAATTAAGATCCTTCTCCTATGTCCTGTATCTAGCATGTTCTACATATGCTTGGGCTTTTCATTTTCTATGGAGGATATATATTTTTTAACCCAGAGATTGGGCAAAGAATACACATCCTTACCCTTCCTTGGGGTAGTCAGTGGTTTTACTAGTTTCTATTCCTAGCACTGAGCAGTCCTGTGAATCTTCTGGATTCATGCAGAGATATGAAATCCAGCTTCATAACCCATCAAGTCTAGGTCACAATGTTATTGAAATACCTCTTTGGACAGTTGGATTACTGACATACCATTCATAGTTCTGGCTTTAATTTCTCTTTTCATTTTTAATACCTGAGGATGTTCCTTCCTTTCTCTTTATTTCTTCCATTGATTCTTGGTTTCTTTTCTTTACTGTTTTATTTCTTTTTAAGATTTGGTTATATATTTGAACTTCTTTTTTTTTTTTTTTGATATATTTTATCCACCATTTCATTGTACTTCTAGATAGAGTTTGGGTGGGTACTTCATTGTATTAGGTTACCGTTTATGGGGAATCTTCAGACTTAAATAAAGAAAATGACCTCCCAAGTAAAAACAAGTCAGAGTAAATAAGTCAAGAAAGAGGAACAAAAAGCCTATATAGGAAACAATGCTAAGAAGTAAAACTAATAAAATATAATCTAAATAATTATTGATATTGTAGTTGTGAATTTTAATGCAATTGTAAGCAAAGTGAAAATGCCTAAGATAGATTTCTAAAATGGAGTACATAGGGTCTAAAACAACAACAAAATTAATAAAAACCTGAACTATGTTCCAGGTGATTTAAAAGAAGCAGAATTTTTGTTTGGATCATTGACCTATTATTGATACAAAATTTTAACAGTGTTTCTGACCTTCCCCCCGACCCCGCCATGAGACCTTTAGGACATCTTTATTACCTTTGCTTTTTGCCAATTTTTAATGTAAAAGACATGTAATATTTCACTGTTGACTCTTTAAAAATAGAACTAATTACCAAAGAGAGAAATATACATATGTAATACCATGGCTTAATTTTTAAAAAATTATCTTTTTCTTTTCCAGAACAACTCTCAGCTTTATGATTATTAACATCTGTGGTTTGGGAGCCATGTCAAATATTTGAGATTTCCCAATTCATGGACTTTGGCTTCCTGTTTTGCCATTTACTTTGGCAGGTCAAGAAAAGTTTGCAATTCTTTACAGAGAGAGATAGACTATGCAATGGGAGTTGAATAAATTTTATTTTTTTCCCAGGCTTCATGCACAAAAAATTGACCTGAGTCTTTTTATATAGTTTTTTAGTCCTTGGCAATCTGCTTACTTTTATCTTGTTTATATGCCTTTTGAAATTCTGCATCCCCTATGAACAGAACAGAGAAAGGAATTTGTTCATAATTATTCATTTGTCCAAATTAAGTGTTTCTGTGAGGCAGACTATGGGTTGCTTAGCTTTATCAGGAAAAAAAAATTCAGCTTCAGCACATTCTGCCCATTCAGTACCAATTAGTCAAATAGATCATTGGCAGTTGTGTTTAGGCGTTAGTAGTGAAAAAAAATAGCTAAAGATTTCTCATACACATTTAACTACTTTGTTTGGTTAGTGATTGTTTTTACTTGTTTATTGCACTTTCCCCATCTTGGTCTCATCATGTCCGACAGGCTAGTCCCATTTTCCTTGTTTACCATTTTACCCCTTATCCCTGAAGTTGAAAGGCCAAGTGCACAAACACAGGGTTTGTTTTATTCCCAACCAACCACTGAACCATCATTTCCCTACCAATAATTGGCTTAGGGAAGAAAAGGCAGAAAACAAAACAAGTTCATCATGTGCAGCTTGATCTGACTACACCCCCTTTCAGAAAGCAGCCTGGGTTAGGCGCCCATTTAAGGAATAAATGAAGAAGTAGCAATAAGGAAATTTTAATTGTTGCTGTACACAAAAAGAGAACTGTACGTTGACAGTGTTTCCAGAGTACTTTCCTAATTTTTCTGACAGTAAGTAATGCTCCGTTTTGTTGTGCTATGCCAAGTATGTGGGTGGACACTGCTAAAAATCATCTATTTTTCAGATGTTTCTAAATACTCATATGTATTATATTGAAGACCTAATAACAAACTTTTTCTTTTTATTCCCAACCAACTTTTATTGTGTAGGTACAACAGTAGAATATAGGAAAGTAGTAAAATTTGCTTCTGTACTAGCTGAGGGAGAATTGTCTGAATATTTTGTTATGCAAATAGAAAATAATTTAATTCTGAGATTAGAAAAACTGAAAAAAAATTTCTCGGCTTATTTGCAAACATTTGGGCAAAATTACTTTCCATGTGATATCTTTTTCTTTCTTTCTTTCATTCTTTTTCTATCTTTCATTCTTTTTCTTTCTTTCTCTTTCTTTCTTTCTTTCTTTCTTTCTTTCTTTCTTTCTTTCTTTCTTTCTTTCTTCCTTCCTTCCTTCCTTCCTTCCTTCCTTCCTTCCTCTCTCTCTCTCTCTTTCTTTCTTTCTCTCTCTCTCTGTCTCTCTATCTCTATCTCTCTCTCCTTACTTGGTAGTTTGTTCCCTCAGTTATTCAGGGACTTCTGAATTCAGAAAATTGAGATGAGTTGTTTTTTTTGTCTGTGTGTCACAATCAGGTTTCAGCTAGTCTGAGTTTGGATTCAGCAAGCTGAGCCTAAAGCTGTTCAGCTTAATCTGGAAGGTAATACTATAGGAAAACAGTTCATTGGGGTTACATCTAATGGACATAATTAATTATTCAAATGAATTTAACTAATCAGAATTTTGATTAACTTGATTGGCTCTGGCATTTCTATTTAAATGCAAAAAACAAAAAATTATTATTAATCAGATGAGATATAATTCAATTACTCTATTCATATAGTTGAGTTTCTGTTATAAAAGGTAAGAAAATGTGAAATATCTTACAGGTTCTAAAATCTAATGATATCTTTTCCATTGTTATACTCTGTATTTCTGTAAAATTGTGATACTGGCTACTATCTCCCCACCATTACCCACTCTCCCAAATAGCTTACTATGAGTATATTTGATGTAAAATTTTGCAGGCATGTGTTATTAAAATAATATTTTAAATACATTTTTTGTTGTTCTTAAAGGTAGGAAATATTTTCCCCCAAAATATGATCAAGATTTTTCTTTTCTCCCCTACTTCCCAGGGTTTTTCTTATTACACTTATTTTTCTAGTTTATGTTCCACCTTGTTTCCTTTTCTTTGTTTCTTAATGGCAGGCTAAATGCATATGAAACAGAAAAGTGTGTATCAGCAAACTCAAGCGCTTCTGTGCAAGAATTTTCTTCAGAAATGGAGAATGAAAAGAGAGAGCTTATTGGTATGTTTGAAAGTCTGCCTCTTTCTGCAGTTCACATCATTCTATTTTACTGCCTAATGATGCTCTTAGTTTATATTTTAAGTAGCAGACTGGATTTATTGATTTTGAGGTTGCCTCCCATTGTACATGTTGAACCAAGAGACTCATAACAGTCCGTGACACGTAATGTAGAATTGCAAAAGACTAAAAATATTACTCATTTTTTTTAAAGAGAGTAAGTGAAAATTCAATTGTATGGTAAATTGTAGCAACTTTTAAAGCTGCTACCATATGTAATAAAATTAGAGTAAAGAAATAATAAAAAGGATGCCTGGCAGAGCGACGTTTTAATTTGGGGGACTTATTTTCAAAGCCGTGAATTTTATACACAGAGATTATTTCCAAGAATTATAACCAAGTAATACCATTGATGGTCAGTTTGCATTAGGTAGGTAAGCTTTCTACAGGAAATAACCCCAAATCTCAGGGGCTGAACTCAGCAAAGATTTATTTTTCATTATACTCACAGTCTAAATAAGGTTGGCTGTGAAACTGAAATAGGTCTGGTAGGTGAAGGAATCTCCTCCACACAACCATTCAGGGACCCAGCCTTCTTCTTCTTCTTTTTTTTTTTTAAATATTTGTTTTTATTTATTTGACAGAGAAAGACACAGCGAGAGAGAGAGCACAAGCAGGGGGAGTGGGAGAGGGAGAAGCAGGCTTCCCGCCAAGCAGGGAGCCCGATGCGGGACTCGATCCCGGGACTCCAGGATCATGACCTGAGCCGAAGGCAGTCGCTCAACCGACTGAGCCACCCAGGCGCCCATGGGACCCAGCCTTCTTAATCTAGGGACTCTGCCATCTCCCTAGGCCTTGGAGACCTCCCCGGGATCCCCTGCATCCAGTCAAACTATCAGGAAGTACAGGGGGATCTCGGTTGTTTGAGTGCCTGATTCTTGATTTCGGTTCAGGTCATGATCCTCAGGATTGAGTCCCGCAGCCGGCTCTGTGCTCAGCGGGGAATCTGCTTGAGGGTCTGTCTCTCTCCCACTCTCCATCTGCCCCTTCCCACCCCCATGCTCTCCTCTCTAAAATAAATAAATAAATCTTAAAAAAAAAAAGACCAGGAAGTACAGGGACTGAGAATATAGAAGGTTGTGCACGGTTTCACAAGCCAGGCCTTCAATGGGTATATAGCATTTCTGCTCCCATCCCATTAGCTAGAACTCAATCACTTGGTCCTATTTAATTTTCAGAGGCTGGGAGTGTTGTCTAGCATTGTGCTAAGCAGGAAGAGATTACTGATAATTGGTGAACCACTAGGCAGTCTCTACCACTTAGTTCCTTTTCATGTTGTTTGATTTCCAATACAAGAATGTGACAACTGACAAAAATGTTGCTATTTGCCATCATGAACTCTGTCTGGGATAGTCTGTGTCTTATAAAGTCAGATGCCCATGCATAAGAATTGTCATCCTATTAGTCACCCTGTTAGTTTCTATGATGGCTTCTGCAGTAGTTCATGATTTAATGCAAAAGTTTAATCTAGTGTTGGAGACTGACATATGTGGCAACTATCTCAATATGCATCTTTTGTTGGGTTCCCTTTGCTCTGAAAAGCGGAGAGCAAAAAGAAGCCTACCCTGTGGCAAAATTGGAATTTGTCTTCAATGGTTCTTTGGTATTGACTGAACTTTTTAAGGGAATATAATCTAAATTCATTCTTTTTTCCCCTGTTATAGGAATGGGCACTCCCAATACTTCTGGGCCTGTACATGGGACTATTTTCACATTTCAGAGAAAACACGTATTTTCCTGAATTGCCTCCTCAAGATCTGGGAAAGGCAGATCATGTTAATAACTCTATAGCTATTGTATATACACCTATCTCTGATCTAACCCAGCAGATAATGAATAAAACAGCATTTGCTTTTTTGAAAGGTAGGTGTACTAATGGCAATAAAGAATTGCTGTTATTATTTTATATCTTTTTGATACAATGTAGACATGTTTAATTTGAACTTACAGTGATCTATTATGCTAATTATTTAGGTATCATGACAGCTTATAAATTTAGTTAGCTTTTTCTTTCCCTCATAACAAGTAGCCTTTTAAATCCTTTCAGCTTGATGGGGGTCCAGTTTAGGGAGGGCTACATTTCTACTGGAATTTACCTAAAACAATAAATTTATTATTTCGGATTTGTAGCATAGTGTTTAGGAGAATATGTCACTTGTGGGTGCAGATGTTCTTAACGTGGAAATACAGTGATTAAGATTGATAACTTAGGAAAAATAATCTAAATAAAAGAAATGAAGTCATGGTTATTAAACAGTAATTTCAGAACCATGAAAAGTAAGGATGGATAATCTAAAGATATCCTGTCTGTATATGGTATACTTTGTAAACATCTTTAGAGACTTTCATTCTAAATTAAGTCACAGTGCAACTGAGATAACTAAGGTAAAATGTGTATTTCACTCATGGGAAAAGTGGGTGCAGTTTGGCTGTCTGCTCTCTAATCCTCAATTTCTAATAGGTGACATTCATGAGTTAGAGTCACTTTGCGATCTTAGTTTCCTCACAAGGCAAAGATCAGATGAGGTGTCTTTGCTTCAGTAAATCTGACATCTGGAATCCCTTGACTATATAATAACTACTCCAATTACCTCTATTTTTGTATCCCAATTCTCTTACGCATACTTACCCTAGCATAATATTTTTATATACCTGAAACTTGCCATAATACTTACCATTATTAAAAGAAAACACTAAATTCTCATGCAAGTCCCCTGATTCTATAATCTAAAACATTAAAAAAAATTTCCCTCCTTGTCTTTTGGGTTCAGTTTAATTTAAATGGAAAATGATTTTAGTTTAATTCCAGTGAAAAATATATGATGACACAGTTGGATATCACATTCCATTGTGGTGAAACTCTGTATAATCCTGCATGTCTATTTTTACTTTGTCATTTACAGAAAGAAGGATCATTGGAGTACCGAATCAAAAATCCATGGATAAAATACTTCTAGACAATATCACAGGCATTGTGGGAATTGTCTTTAATGACACTTTCTCTTATAAGTTAAAATTTTTTCAGGGATATCACATTCCATTTTTGAAGGAAGATCTTTTCGCAGGTGATTTTGCATATAAAATATCGTGGCATTTTTCATGTTTTTAATATAAGGGATAGGTCAGGATGGGCAACAGAGATGCTTTTGATAGAACATGAGAAAACAGAGAAAGCACATTTTATTGCTAAACTTATTCCAAGGTCAATCATTTATTCCCACCAGAAGATGACTCTTAAAACATTATCGAGTCACCCAACAGATGTAAAGTGAATGCGCAGGTGAATGTTGCAGAGGATACTGAGAGTGATCAAGACTGAGAGGTCCTAGCGTCAGCTGAGGTTCCAGGTTAGCGGGAAAGGCAGACATTGAACAGTTAATGACAAGTGCAAGGAAAGGTGCTGAGGGTGGGAGAATTTGACCAGGGGTTCCTAATAGGCTGTGGGATTAGAGAAGCCCTACCTGGCAAAGTGAGGTTTAAACTAACAAGAAGGAGTAGCACAGGGGGGTGGGGTGGTGCTAAAGGCATTATACTTCAGAGAGAGGAAGGGCAAGTGTAAAGGTCCTGGGGTGACAACAGTCATCTTTTAGTATATATGGGAGAAGAGCAGTTTAGCTGAACAGTGAACATGGAGAGGAATGAGGCTGAAGTTACCCCAGGGCTAGATCCTTTGATGTCCTACACACCTAGGGTGATGGAGGGCTGTGGAGGTACTTTAATCAGGGCGGAGAAGTGAATAGACTCCCAAGCTTAAGGGAGTTCTCTGGATATAGCCCAGAGAGTGGATTGCAGAGGGGTCAGGGAGAACGCAGGGAAACATACCAGGGAGCCTATGGTGGCTGGGACCAGGGTGGAGGCAGCTGAGGAGAGGGAATGGGTTTGAAGACCTTTTAGGAAGCACAATTGATATGACTAAGAATTGGTTCTTTTCCATTCATTCACTGAGTGTCTACTATGTGTCCTGCACTGTTCTGGCCCTGGGGAAGGACGTGAGCAAAACAGAGCCTGCTTGCATGAATCGTTCCAGTCAAGGACAGGGGGCTGGGTAAAACGATGCACTCTGCCAGGTGGTGATAAAACAACAAAGTAAAATAGAGCAGGCTTAGAAGATAGAGCCTGAACGCTCTATTTTAGATGTTGTTACTTACGGTAGCCAGGGAAGACCTCTGTGCTGAATTTGCTTTCGAGAAGAGGTAAGGATAGAGGGAAAGAGTGAGCCATGGAACCATCTGTAGGGAGAGGATATGAGCAAAAAAAGTGGTAGCACTAGAGCACATTTAGCATTTTGAGACAGAGCAAGGAATCCCGTATGGTTGGAGCAGAGTGTTTGCTTTCATCATCTTCTTATTTTCTAAGACTTTCTGTTAATGTTGGTTATGCTTTTCTTTGTGCTTATAGCTCATTGTTGGAATCTGGACGATGAGCATTCCTGTTCTCTGTCCAAATACTGGAGTAGTGGATTTGTGGCTTTACAAACTGCAATTAATGCTGCTATTATACAAGTAAGAAAAGTTCTAGTCATTAATGTAAGCTAATTCCATAGGCATCAAGGTTTTGATGAAAGATGATATATCTCAGGTTTTCATGTTTATAAAATGAAGCAGGTATACAAATGCTGAAATTGGATTTAGGCAAAGGAACACATTGTTTTTGTTTTTAACTTGAAATTTTCGAGTAGTTTCAGAATGACAAAAAATTGCAAAAACCATGTGCAGGGAGGTCCATGTACCCTTCACCCAGTTTCTCCTGTTATATTTTGCATAACCACAGAACAATATTAAAATCAGGAAATTGATATTGGTATAATCTCCATAGCTTATTCAGATTTCACCAGTTTCTGTTTTTTATTTTTATTTTTAATTTTTTAAAAAAGATTTTATTTATTTGACAGAGAGAGAGACAGTGAGAGAGGGAACACAAGCAGGGGGAGTGGGAGAGGGAGAAGCAGGCTTCCCACTGAGCAGGGAGCCCGATGCGGGGCTCGATCCCAGGACCCTGGGACCATGACCTGAGCCGAAGGCAGACACTTAACGACTGAGCCACCCAGGTGCCCCAGTTTCTGTTTTTTAAATAATGATTTTATTTGTTTAAACCCTACTGTAGATCACAACAAACCACTCTGTGATGGAGGAGTTGATGTCTCTTACTGCTATAAATATGAAGACTTTACCTTTTATTTATAAAGACATTCTTCAAAAGGAGTTGTTTATTTTCTACTGCCTGCTTTACTTTTTTCCATTTATATATTTTTTATCACTTAATGTTACAAAAGAGAGAAAAAAGTGCAAGGATTTTATGAAAATGATGGGTCTGCAAGAATCAGCCTTCTGGTGAGTGAGCAATTCAAGCAGTGCAAATGAAGAATCAGAAATTTGGAAGCAGTAAACAAAGTGTTATTATTTCAAAAGGTTATGGGTTAATCCTGACACATTGGCTCTCTTTTCTTTTGTTCAGATTTTTTTATTTACTCCTTTTAAAATTTTGCTCTGCAAAATAGCGATTATAATTTGCTGAGAGCATTTTCCATGCCTTGAATATATTAAGCTAATGCTGTGATAGAGGTTCCATGAAGATCGAAGAGTAAAAGAGATGCCCAATGTCAAAAGGATGATATGTACCAGAGCTGGGACTCCAACCCAGCTGCCCTGATTGCAACTCTCCTGCTTGTTCTGCCCACAGTTATCATTTGATTCCTCCACACTTCCTCATGTTGAAAAAAGTATGATCCTATAATGGCTAGCTTGTGTTCAGAGGTTTGGTCACCAGGGATATATTTTTTGCAGCACTTAAATGCCATATGTTGGAGTTGAGATAGCATATAAAATGTGCCCAGCACGTACACCACACTTAGAATGGCATAAAAGGGCTTAATAAGAGCATTTGCTTCATATATTGATATATTTGTATCTTGCCTCATTCATAAATGATTTAAATGATTTTTAAATATATATATTTAAACATATGTATATTTATCCAAATATCTATGTGTATTTTTATTATAATAAAAACAAGTAATTGAGGAGTAGAAACAAGGACCTAACAAAATGATAAGTAGGTAAGACTAGCAGATAAAAATGCAAATCATACAAGCTCTATGGCCAAAGCAGAGAATTCTGCACTGCAATCAGTTACAAAATCCACATTGTCTAGGAAAAGGAAAAAATGAAAAATAATCTGTTTATTTTACCCTAAAAGAAGCTTAACATTTTTCAGTATCAAATCCTGTAAGATATTTCTTTGTATAGTCCCCATATCAAGAAAATTACTCTTTATGAATGTAGGATTACCTGGAACTGATAAGGAGTTATTTGCAAGCCACATGTTCTCTGAAATAAAATTATGTCTAGGAAATTTTAAATTTTCTATAAAGTGTATTTGATTAAAAGAGGGAGTTTTGATTCTCTTATACCTTAATCATGAAATAGAAAAAGAGGAAACTGTTTCTGAAATGAAAAGGGAAGTAGAAAAGTGGTTTGCAGTGGAACTTTGGCAAATGCAAAGGAATGAATGGAGTCTATTAGGAGGGAAAAGGGGGGAAATCTGTGTAAAAAGGACCATTTTTCAGTCCAGGGAATATCCTGTGGGGCAGCATCCCTGCAGTCACCCAAAAATAGATAGGCACAAGTCAACTCTAGATTAAAATCAGAAAGGTATTGGATATTCAGATGTGGGTTCATTCTCAGGATAAATGCTTCCTAGTATTCATGTAACCTAAATTTAACAAAATAGTTTTATATGTCCTTAAAACTAAGAAGGAAAAAAATCCGAAATGTTTTTATTAAGTACAGGGTGTCTGTTGGAAATAAACTTTTTGGCAACCTTTTTTTAAGTAATGTAATAAATGTGAAATGCATCAGCATTTATTATTTCAGTGTGATACCTGAATTACTTTGTTTTTATCATGAAGGTTTTCAATGCTTTATTAACATCTTCCCCCCCGCCCCTGCAATTCCCTGCAATGAGTTCCCTTTTCTAGGTAATGTTTTAAGTTCCTTCATTTCTAATTCTCCTACTCTATAGATTTTCAATTCCTACCTATAGTTGTTCCCTTCTGTACTCAGGAAGTGGATTCTGCAAAATGCAATATGCTTTCCAAAAACGCTGATGTTTCTGACAAAGGCTGAATCACTGTAATGACATGACCTTTAAAAAGAAGTCGAATAAGCAGTAATTAAACCTATTGTACTGGGACATATTGATGCAAGTTCCTGGTTTTAATAGTCTTGCTATTTTTTTCAGCTGTTGAATTCTTATTTAGTTAGAGGCAATTTTATATAGAGGAAAGAGCTGTGGACTAGGAAGGACTGCAACAAATCTTAGCTTTGTTATTGATTTACTTTGTTGACCTTGAAAAGACCCATTAAGTAATAAGAGGAACTACAGGTTTACTTATCTGGAAAATGAGAAGCTTGGACTCAAACACCCTGCAGGCTCGTTAGATCTAAGACTGAATACTATTTCTTAATAACTACCTCATAAACATGTGAACACCAGCACATCTAAAGCAAAGCAGTGTGAACACTTAAGGGTATACCATTATTTACGTCAGTTTAAAAAATAAATCATAAATAAGAATAGCAATAATAGGATGGGCTTCGTGGCATTATGAAATTTCAATTTTCTACTACTAGGGAGAGTGGAGGTCCTGCCGGCTGAGATCCTCAAAAGTGGTCAATTATCATCTGCCCCAATGCTTCCACGGTTACTTGATTGATCAGCAGCTGTTAAATTTCCTCCCACTTCTACAATTAGAACATCTCGTTAATATGTGATAACACTAAAGATAGAAAAAGCTTAATCTCTTTAATTTAGCAGTTACACCTTAGAGAAACTTTTGTGCATTTTCCAAAAAAGACAAGTACAAGAGTATTCTTTTTTCCTTTTTTTTTTTAAATTAGTGTCAGAGGTAGAATTTAGTGATTCATCAGTTGCATATAACACCCAGTGCTCATTCCACCAAGTGCCCTCCTTAATGCCCATCATCACCCAGTTACCCCATGCCCCCACCCACCTCCCCTCCAGCAACCCTCAGTTTGCTTCCTACAGTTAAGAGTCTCTTACGGTTTGCCTCCCTCTCAATTTTCATCTTATTTTATTTTTTCTTCCCAAGTACAAGAGTGTTCTTAGCAACAGTGCATCAGAAATAAAAATTGGAAACAACCTAAATGTCCATGGGCAGGAAAACTTTGGGATATATTCAGAAAATGAACTATTACACAGCAGTGTATAACATTGTATATGTTGATTTATAAAGGCAAGCAGCAGAAGGACATATGCAAAATGATATTATTTATGCAGTGTTCATCCTATTTATACAATATGTGAACCCGGAGTGGATGCCTAGCCAGTAGGCAGCAGAACAGCCATGCCAATGTGGTATTAGCAATATTGTAGTTACTAATCTAGGTGGCAAGTAGAAGGGTAAATATTGTACTGTTCTTTAGATACTTTTATATGTTCCAAATATTTCATAATGAAGTTAAAATAATTGAAATAAATTTTTGTCTTTTTTTTTTAGGCTCTCCTGTGGCTTAATCTATGCTGGCTTCATCTTCATTATTTCCATAATGATTACAGTTATTATAACATCTACCCAAATTATAGTCATGACAGGCTTCATGGTCATATTTACACTCTTTTTCTTATATGGCTTCTCTTTGGTAAGTTCATACATTTATTACCACATTCTCTGCTTTAGATCTTAGCTATCTGTAGCAAAAATTAATTTCTCTGGAGGTTATTACAGTTATTTCCTTCATGTCCATTTTGTGTGTGTGTGTGTGTGTTTGCTTGAGAAAGTCTCAATGAGTGTGAGAAAATGAGGTAATGTAAATAAAATTGGACCTCTCTTTTGCATAAAGTTCTGAATTAATGAAATGATGCATCAAAAAGAAAAAAAATCCTGATTCTGAAAATATTTTGACTCTAAGACTTTTCTAGAAGATTTTAGTGAGGATGCCCTTGAGGGGTGGACCCATCTCTTTTCCCCAAAGGTTCTCTGTAATATGGTGGCTTTCACAGTATCTCCCTCTGACACTCCACCTTGCCCTCACTCTCCGTGTCATGACTCTTCGTTCATAAAACAAGGGCCTCTAAATTCTGCAGAGGGTACGTAGATGCTTTTTGTCAAAACATTAATGTAGGTGCTTTCAATGTTTCCAAGTCTGCATTTCTATTCTTTCCTCAACTCTCATACAGCTTTTCCCCGCCCTTTCTTAGCAACTAAAGCCCAGTAGCTGAGGAGGGCAAAAAAAGAGACTCTTTACAAAAGCGTTGAGGGAAGGGCTGAGCATTGTTGTACCTAAATATTTTCATCACTGTCTTACTGATAAGTACTTATATTATGATCTAAAGATCGGTATTTTATTGTGCTGCCAATGATTCTCAGTGAACTAAATCTGCTTAACGACTAGATGTCTTCTCTCTCTTTCAGATAACTTTAACATTCCTGATGAGTGTGTTGTTAAAGAAAACTCTCCTCACCAATTTTGTTATGTTTCTCCTCAATGTCTTTTGTGGGGGTGTGGGATTCACTGTATATTATAGACAACTTCCTTCCTCTTTGGAGTGGATTTTGAGTATTTGCAGCCCTTTTGCCTTCACTGCTGGAATGAGTAAGGTAAGGATGTAGTTAATTGGTTTATTACTGAACTTTCAAAAGAATTTGATATTTCATTACTCTTCATAATCACTCTTTCAAATTAAGAGCATTTATTCTAAACAATTTTTTCCCTAAAGTTAGATTTGAAGATGTTATTATTGCATTGTAGAAAATCATCACACAAGGAAACTTGAACAAAAACGTCTTAACTAAGACAGATTTTCACATCTCAGGTGTTATTTTCATTTTGAAGTATTCTCTTCTTGTTTTTCATATGCAACTGTTTACCTTTCCTTGTACTTTATATATTGAAGGCATTCTCTAGTTTATTAAAAACTGTTGTGTAAACCTCTGTTTGAACCTCAAATCTGAAAAGTTTTCAGGACTATAAAGAGTTTAGCAGTGAGGTCATATGATAAATGTCTTTCTCTGATAACATAATAAAAAAAAAGCATATAAAAAATGCTAAAAAAAAGAGTTTAGCAAATAATTATAAAGTATATCAAAATACTCATGAGCCAGATCAAGATATGGAAGGATGCCACAAGTCCAAAACTTCTCCAAACACTCCTTCCTCCTAAAGATGAAAGTGTTGTGATCATCACTTCCTGCCTTTTCATTTATCACCTAATGTGTGTTCCTAAGTATAATTTTTTAGTGTTGCCTGTTTTCAACTTTATATAAGTGATACTCTACAAAGTGTTTTTTTTTTAATCTGGCTTTTTTCCCCACTCAACATTATGTTTTTAGATATCATCCACAGTTGGAGTGTCGCTGTAGTAGAGTGTTCTGTAGTATCCTATTGTGCGACTGTGCTGTCGATTTTCTTATTGATGAACAAAAATATTTTCCAGTTTTTGACTAATATTAACTCTGAAAAAAAAATTCTTATACATATTTCCAGTGAATATGAGCATTCAGTTCTGTTTGGTATATACGTAGGAGTTGAATAGTAGGACCTAGGGTGTGTATATCTTAATCTTCATGGCTACTGCCAGATATTTTTCCAAAGTGATTGCATCAGTTTACTTTTGCAGCAAGAGTTTCAGAGTTACAGTTCTCCAAATCTTCACCGGCATTTGGTATTGTCAGTCTTCCAAATTTTAGCCTTTCTGGTGGATCTGCAGTAATAATCCTTGTGGTATTAATTTGCATTTTCCTTATTTTTTTATGAAATTTAATTCTCTTTCATATGTGTAGAGGTATTTTGGTTTTTCTCTTTTATAAAGTACCTATCCAAGTCTTTCCTCCCATTTTTTTAAAAAGATTTTTTTTTTATTCACTTAAGAGAAAGAGCGCAGGAGAGAGAAGGAGTGAGAGCGAGAGCATGAGCAGGGGGGAGGTCAGAGGCAGAGATAGAAGCAGACTCCCCTCTGAGCAGGGAGCCTGACAAGGGGCTCAATCCCAGGACCCCAGGATTGCAACCTGAACCGAAGGCAGACGCTTAACCAGCTAAGGCATCCAGGTGTCCCTTTCCCCCGTTTTTTAACTGAAATTTTTTCTTTTCCTTATTACTTTTTATGGATTTCTTATATATACTGTATATGAGACATTTTTCAGTTATTTGTTGCTGACATTTTTACTCTCTTAACAGTGCTTTTAATGAACAAGTTTCTTAATTTTGATAAAGTGCAGTCTGTCAAGTTTTCTTCTCTGTAGAGTGCTTTTGTATCTTTAAGAAATCATTGCATTCCCCAAGATTATAAAGATATTCCCCCATGTTTTTATCTGGAAGCTCAGTTGATTTTGCTTTTATATTTAGATATAAAATCCATTTCAAAATAACTTTTGTGTATCTATAGGTAGAAGGAATATTAATTTTTCTACATGAATATGCAATTTCTTCTGCTTCATTTATTGAGAAGGCCATCCTTTCTTTGAACGGACTGTAGCATTTCCTTTGTCACAGCTCAACCAATCATGTATTGACCTGTCTATCTTTGCACTGTTGCCACATTGTCTTGTTTTTGCTGATGTGTCTTGCTATCTGGTAGTAATAATTTTACCACTTGATTTTCTTTTCCAAGAGAGCCTTTTCTATTCTAGGTTCCTTGAATGATGTAAATTTTAGAAGTAACTTATCAAGTTATACACACATGTATGTGCGCACAAAGCTGTTGACATTTTGATACAGTTGAATTTTTCAATCAATTGGAGGGAAATTGACACTTTTTAAAAAGATTTACTTATTTATTTGAGAGAGAGAGAGCACTTGCGGCAGGGAGGGGCAGAGGGAGAGGGAGAGAGAGAATCTCAAGCAGACTCCCCACTGAGCACAGAGTCCATCCCTGGGTGTGTGTGGGGGGGTTGGATCCCTTGACCCTGAGATCATGACCTGAGCTGAAATCAAGAGCTAGACGCTTAACTGAATGAGCCACCCAGGCGCCCCAACACTTTTTTAAAATCATGAACATGATATATCTTCACATTCATTTTCCCTTAGTAATTGTTTTAGTTTTAAGTATTGAGTCTTGCACATTTTTTATATAGTCCAAAGTTTTTGATACTTTTGTTGCCATTATAAATAGCATCTGTGTTTAAGTCCTTATTTTTAAATGTTTGTTGTTAATGTAGAGAGATGCAACTGATTTCTGTAAATTGGCACTGTATCCGGTATTCTTGCTATATTCTTTTCTTAAAACTAGTATTTTTCTGGACTTTATCTTGAGATTTTCTTACATATAGTCATGATGTCTACAAATAATGAGGGTTTATTTTTTCCTTTTGCAGTTCTTATGCCAGTCACTTATTTTTCTTGTCTTATTGCAGAGACTGGGACCTTTAGTACAATGTTAAATAGAAATGCAAGCAAAGGAAAGGCTTTTAACATTTCATAATAAGCATGATTTTTGTTGTTGGTCCTTGTACATCTATTTTACCAGATTAAGGAAGTTCGCTTATTTTCTTAGTTTTGAAAAGACTTTATTGTAAATGGATATTAAATTGTATCAAATGTGTTTTGTGCATCTATTTGATTAAACACACTAGTGTCTTCTTTGATCTGTTTTATGTTGAATTACATAGATTAATCTTCAAATGTCACCCCAAACTGTGTTCCCAGAATAAACTCAACTTTGTCATGAAATGTAAGATTTTAACATAAGTAGAGTTGTATATTGTCTAGCGTGAGGAACTGGGCTTGAGAGCTGGACTTCCTGTGTTCTGAGTTCACCTTTACTGCTCCTAACTATGTGATTTTGACTTTGGTTGGTTAAGCTACTCAATTTCTATTTGCTTCACTTTTACCATATGTAAAATGCACATAAAAATAATAAGGCTTGTTCTGGGGGTTATGATGAGGATTTAATGAGATATTTTTTTTTAAAGATTTTATTTGTTTATTCATGAGAGACAGAGAGAGAGAGAGAGAAGCAGAGGGAGAAGCAGGCTCCCAAGGAGCAGGGAGCCCAATGCGGGACTCGATCCCAGGACTCTGGGACCATGACCTGAGCCGAAGGCAGACGCTTAACCGTCTGAGCCACCCAGGTGCCCGGATTTAATGAGATATTATAAACAGCCTTAGAACAACACCTAGAACATAACACTTATTATTACATGAGAGAATTATAAACATATCTTTATTTGCAGTAATAACTAGAAAAAGAAGTTCTCTTATCATTATTCTACTAAGATGTTTCGAATCTTCATATTCTTTCTAAATATTTTTTGCTGCAAAGAATAAATATTTTGCAATATTACAATGACTTTATGAAAACAAGAAAATGACTTATCATTTAAATTCCTATTCTTAGGGGTGCGTGGGTGGCTCAGTTGTTTAAGTGTCTGCCTTCAGCTTAGGTCATGATCCCAGGGTCCTGGGATCAAGCCCCGTGTTGGTCTCCCTGCTCAGTGGGGAGTCTGCTTCTCCTTCTGCCTCTTCCCCCTGCTCATGCTCTCTCTCTCAAATAAATAAATAAAATGTTTAAAAATATCCCTATTCTTAGAATATTGTATTTTTTAAGTTGGTATTTCCTTCTAATAGTCCCTGGATTGCTGTCAAATAGAAATAGTTACACCAGTAACTTCATTATAAAGCCTTCTCAAAAAAGCTGTTTAATAAAATGATAATTCTTGCTGCTATGCTGAATTATTTGTATGTATTTATCTTAAATATTTATTAATTACTATTTTTGTCTGAATCTTAGATTATCTACTTGGATAATACTATGAATGGTATAATTTTTCCTGACCCTTCAGGAGACTCGTATGTAATGATTGCAACTTTTTCCTTATTGGCTTTTGATGCACTTTTCTACTTGGCATTGGCATTATACTTTGACAAAATCTTACCCTGTAAGTAAAAGTGGCTTTTCTCTGACCTCTGCACGTATTTATCATATTGTACATTTTTACTGAGGGTTATATAAATGTATATTAAGCAATAAAAAATAACAAATATTTCCCATCACAAGCTGAATGAGTTCTTTATTTCTACTTGATAGTTCTAATGGTTTGAATTTATATGTAAAAACAATTATTCTTCTGATTTTAATAATATACATTACAAATATACAGTAATTAAATGTTACTTTTTTCAAGAATCCCTGAACATGTTTTCAAAGAATGATATTTAAGATTTGTTTCACAACAGGCTGAAATAAATTAGTTCTTAACATGGCTTTGGCTAGGGTAGAGCCATCATATGGTGAAAATGCTTCTTAATAAATAGTTCTTGGGACAGCTGGGTGGCTCAGTCAGTTGAGCATCCAGCTCTTGGTTTCAGCTCAGATCATGATCTCAGGGTTGTGGGATCGAGCCCCATGTTGGGCTCACTGCTCATCAGGGAGTCTGCTTGAGATTCTCTCTCTTTTCTCCTCCCTCCACCTGTGCTCTCTCTCAAATAAATAAATAAATCTTTAAAAAAAAATAAATAGTTCTGACAAGAATGTGGGGCAGATTGTAAACTGAACCACTAAAAAGGGCTTCATGTATGGAATAATCAGGTTCTCCCTTATTCCCCCTAGGAGGAACATTTCAGAAGGGGAGATGTCCATCCTTTAAGGAAATAACAACATAAAAATTAGAAAGAACATTTTCAGCATTATTCTGAACTTTTTTGTATGTTGTTCATATTTACAGAACTATATTACTAAGTTAAATTTTCTCTATCTTACAAACAAAAATTTCCCAAGTCCAGAATTCCTTCACACATGCTAAAATCAGAACGCTTTTTTCCTTGCACAATCTTATTTATTTATATTATTTTTTATGTTCTTTCCACTTCATATTTAAAGCTGTCTTGTATGTTTCTATGCAATTATTTTATATATTCCTATCTTTCTGTGACTTCTGGTTTAATATCTTAAAGCTCTTCATAACAAATCCTACTTCATTGTTTTAAATTTGGAAAATGACAATATATTTATCCTGAACAGATACAATTTCTTCCTGTACTTTGCATTCCCATACCATATGGATTTCAGTATTATGTCCAATCATATTGTTGTGATCAAGTGGTTTCTTTCTTTTTCTTTCTTTCTTTCTTTCTTTCTTTCTTTCTTTCTTTCTTTCTTTCTTTCTTT